>NC_090265.1:1135833791-1136146648 GCF_040414725.1 Anabrus simplex
ATTCTTTAGTATGTAGCCAAAGTAAGCGATATTTTTGCACTTGATTTTAGTCATGAGTTCTCTGTTAGCTTTTGCTCTGTTCAGCACTTCCTCATTTGTTAGTCCAGCAATCAAAGAAATCTTCAGTATTCTACGATAGGTCCACATTTTGATGGCTTCCAGACGTTTAATTGAAGGTCCATGTTTCTGCATTCGACAACAGAACAGACCATGCGTAAGCTCTGACCATCTTCTGCCTTAGTTTCAGATTTATATTTTCATTACAAAAGAAGGACTTCAGTTTTGTGAAAGCTTTCCTTGCTATTGTTATTGTTATTCTATTATTATTGCTATTGTTATTCTCTGTCTGATTTCCTTTTCAGTATCTAGATATTTAAAACTGTTCACTCTCTCGAGCTGCCGATTATCTAAAAATAACTTGGCGTTGGGATGGACTTATTAACATTTATTTTCATTCCCATGTCTTCGCTTGCTGTACTTATACTTTCCAGTGCAGATTATTCAGATTGTTGGCCAAACCGACCGTATCACGATCATATCTGATTGTGTTGATAAGAACATCATTGACTGTTATGCCTTTATGCTGATTTTTCAATGCTTTAAAAAATTGATCTGAATGCAGATTGAATAACAATGGTGAAACAAAGACAACGTTGTCTTACTTCGCGTTGAATAGTTGCCTCTGCAATTGACTGTTGCCAGTAAGGACAGTATCTGTCTTGCCTCCAATAAGGATATTCTATTATACCCATATTTTCGCTGTGAACTCTACTCTTCTGAGCTCTTGGATGGGTTTTGGATGTTGAACTCTATCAAATACTTTTTCATAGAGTATGAAAAAAGCAAATACCTCCGGATGCTGGTCCAGACAATTTTGGACCAGAATATTCAAAGTAAACAGCGCTTCCCTTGAACTAAAGGAATTCCTGAGGTAATATTTTTCATAACCCTCACCAGCGCAGGAACCGCTGTTTAATGTTCATTTGTCATTGGGGATGTAAGTACGTTCTTGGCGACTGGTACCAACTGATGCGACGTAATTAGTTTCTGGTACCAACTTTAGTTCGTAGTTACTAGGACCACCCTTGGTCGGGCTGTTTAATTCGTGGTTAGTTGCTACGGTCATAAATAAATTCTTCGTTGCTATGGTAATCAACAAGGAATTGTTAAACATGGACGTTGTTCCGTGCGGAGGTTGCTATATCAAAATTACTGATTTGAATGATTTCAAGAGTAAGTTTGAAGATTTGTTGTCGTTTTATGTTAACCACGGCCTGGTAACTAGGGAAAGGAATTGTGGGCGTAGCACCAAACTCAGTTTCGGCGACGACACGAATTATTCTTTAGATGCTCTCCAATAAGGTAAGCTAAATTTTGGATAAACCTTCCTTCCCTCCTAAATTTTTCAGCATTCGCCTACCTTGGACCATTTACTGTAGTGTTACTTTTCAGAAAAATATGGCTAGCTATGGAACAATCACAGATGTTTTCATTCCTCCTGTAAAAAAAAGATGTTATCATTACTTTCATTAATTTCCCTCGTATCAATATAAGACTGACATCAGCGTAATCTATACTTTACAGTGGTCAAATTTTACAATAATCATCACGCTTCCTTTCCCCTGGATGAAACATTATGGCTAGCCCTGGACCATTTAATATGTTATTATTATTATAATTTATCCAGCCCGGCTAGTGACAAAATCATTTGACTGGTTTGTTTAGGTCCGGCTAAAGACAAAACCATTGGCCTGGATAGGTTAGGTCCAGTCAGTGACAAAACCATTGGTCTGGATTGGTTAGGTCAGGCTACTGGCAAACCCATTGGGCTATGATCAACCAAAGGGGATCTGGAGGTGCAAGCCCCCAGGTTAGGGCCGCGAAACGGCTTTCTAGGCCTGTTAACATCAGCGCAATCTACACCTCACTGTGTCCAAATTTAAAATTAACACAAATCATTGGGTTAGGTCCGAGGTAGTAACCAAACCATCAAACCATTGGTCTGGATAGGTTAGGTCCGACTGGTGGCAAAACCATTGGACTGTGATCAGCAAAGAGGCCCTGGGGGCGTAAGACTCCAGGTTAGGGCCGCGAAGCGGCTTTCTAGGCCTGTTGACACACACCTTACCGTGTCCAGTTTCACGTTACCTTCAGATCTGAAACAGTTACAAATGCTACTGCTTCTCTTGTATACGTATCATGCTGTTTCCATTATTTGGGTCGTATGAATTCCAAGAGTGACAACAGCGCCTTCTATGTTTTACAGTGGCAAGATCTGTAATTACTGTATCGCTAGTTCTGAATCATTTAAACATGTTATTATTTGTCTTTGTCAATGATATTAAATCATGAGTGGAGGTATTCCAAGAGTAACAACAGCGGAATCTATACTTTACAGTGGCGAGATCCGTAATTGCTGTATCGCTACCTCTCAACTATTCATATTATATTGAACCCAAGACCTTGGTGTGGCCCAAGGGTTCAATATCATCGGTGGCGGTGGAACGAATGGACTCTACCATTGGCTGAAGATTTGTCCTACCGAGCTCGATAGCTGCAGTCGCTTAAGTGCGGCCAGGCGAGTATCCAGTATTCGGGAGATAGTGGGTTTGAACCTCACTGTCGGCAGCCCTGAAGATGGTTTTCCGTGGTTTCCCATTTTCACACCAGGCAAATGCTGGGGCTGTACCTTAATTAAGGCCACGGCCACTTCCTTCCCAGTCCTAGCCCTTTCCTGTCCCATTGTCGCCGTAAGACGCATCTCTGTCGGTGCGACGTAAAGCCAATAGCAAAAAATAAATTCCCCTATGAAACGTCACTCCCATTATTCAAGACAACGAGATATTATTATTCTTATTAATTTTACATACTTATTCTTTTCATTCTTCCTTCAGACTACAACGACGATTAGTGTGTCGTTTTTTGTTGTTGTTGTTGAAATCACGTACTCGAGAGTCCCGAGGCGAACACTAGGCCTCTCTACTCGTCGGTAGCAGAAGAATCGGAACATCACCATCGCGCAGTGCACTAGCGGGGGAGAAACTGATCTGTCGTGGAGAAGACAAGTTAGCCACGTCAGAGATGAAAACCCCTCTTCGCTTCGCTATTAAAATTCTAATAAACTAGTGCTAGGTTGATAGGATGACATTGGTATTGATTTCGTTGATAGTAAAGAAGAAGAAGGAAATTTTTATGAGGGAGGAAAGGTTGGCAAGGCGATAGAACTTGGCGGGATGAGTTAATGAACAATTAATTGTCGGGTGGGCATGGCTGGGACCTGGGGTGAAAGCGAGAGGAAAGAAGATTAAGAAGAAGGTGGATGAGAGTGGAGGAGTCTTGGCTGATTTGGTAGGTGGGTGGATATAACGGGGGAGGAGAGAAGTGGTTTAAGGGTGGCGGGGGATGGCTTGATGGGTTTAAATGCCTCGCGTGCTTGTAGTGTGCCCTAATTGCCCGTTTGATGATAGGACACCCAGGAAACGAGGCAGCTTGGTTGCCGTGACAGTTTGCACACCTCGCCTGGTCTCTAGGCTCCTTGCAATCTGAGTGGCGGTGAGGGCCGCCACACCTATTGCAGCGGGTAGATTCCTTGCACGAAGCAGCGGTGTGGTTGAGCTTAAGGCAGTTGAAGCACTGTATAATCAGGGAGGGGTTGGGGGGTAGGTGGAAGGTTTGGAGGGGGTGGCTGGTTTGGGGCGCGAAGAGGGCTTGGGAGCGGGTCTCGTGCGTCTTTTTTCGGGTCTGGGTGGCACTGGTAATTAGGTTAGGTGTAGGTTCATTGGGTTTGAGACTTGGGTCCGGCGACGTAGAGTGTGTGGGTTGGGTGGACGGTGGTGATGATGGCATCGGAGGGCCGCGGGGGGTGGGGAGAGTTGGTTTGAGCTTCCTGGGTGATGGTAGAGACATCACCAGTTTGAGTTGATATGGGCTTAGTGGTTGGGGCTTGGGTGCTTCGGTTGGGGGTGGCCCGTTGACATTGGTTGTTGACTGCGTCGACGAGAATGGGAGTGAGGATGTCGACGTACTGAAGTTTACGGAGGATGATGGGAATCGACTTGTTTTGGAGTGGGATAATGATCAGATGGTTATTGTGGGAGACAGCTATATGTTTACTGATAATTGGTTCTATTATTTTGATAACGGATTGACGAGTGAGTGGGATTGGTCCTGGGTTGGTAAGGGGGATGATTAAAAAGCTGGATTTGGGGGCTGTGGGGAAGAAGGTATTCCTGTGAGTGTATTGGAAGGGCTGCTCGAAAGGATGTTCTTCGGCTCCTTCTTCCGCTGACTCTTTATCGTCATCTTCCACTGCTTCTTCGGGTTCCAAAAGGAAATCGAGTAATTCAGTGGAGGGGTCGACAGGAAAACCTTTAGCGGCAAGGAGGTCTGCGAGGGTGGTGAGGGCGTTCTTGGGATTGGGGACGATGTATCATCTTCTTCAATGAGCTGGATGAACTGGGTAGAAGTATGGAGGGCAGAAACAATACGTTGGCGATGTCGCTTCATGCTGGCTGGTGAAGTGTCCGTAGGGGCGGAAATGGCCAGATAGTTGTCATTTGGGCCGGGGGAGGGAACGTTATTGGAGGGGATGGTGAGGGGAAGATTGAAATATGAATATGGGCCCCAGCTACTCGGTCCACCAGGGTTGTCCATATTCAGCGTTGAAATAGATATGAAAAAAAGAAGAAAGGGTTGAAGGGGATGAGCGAGAGGGGACTTGGCGGGATAAGAAGGGAGCTAGCACTAGTTGGGTCAAACTCCGTAGAGGACCAGGGCTAGTGTGCACTCAGGGGGTACCAGTCGTGTCAGGTGTAGTTTTTAACAGATCGCGCCGGGAGAAGACACGAACAGGTACACACTGAGCGCAAGACAAATTTGCTTTTTTCCTGTTGGCTAACCCTAGAAGGCTAGCAGGCTAACTGTGGCTGGGCTGGGCTGGGATGAACGTGTGGCCAGTCACTACGCTGGTGTTGATATGCAGGACCGCAGACAGTTAGCTCCCGGAGTATATCCAAGAGGACGGGCGGCGCTGATATCTTGGCAGGTGGCCTATCCACAGAAAGTACAGGGGCTGGCTACGGCCAAATACTTTAATACACCAATACCGGTCAGCTCTATCTCAACAGCATTGAGTCGAGTGCGAACAGCGATGGTTGTGACATCTAGCGTGTTGGTGTGAACTACATACTCGTCTATGCTACAGTTGAGAGGAATGCACTACACTCATTGGAAATATTTTTGTTAAAATATTTTAATAATCATAGTAATTAAGAATGAAATTTTAAAATATGAAATGCCTCTTTCACAAACCTCCAAACGAGCATTATGTTAGCCGTGCCTTTCGCTAAGTCTTAAAAATTAAAAGCAGCATTTGTTTGAGGATCAACCCATCCTCTGGGGAGAAATATTTAACAACTACCTACTCTCTCCAATTTTTCTAGCCTGGCGAAGGACTTTGTATGGACTTAGCCTAGTTTTGCGGCCGGATGCCTTTCCTACCACCAATCCTATGTGGAGGGATATATGTTCACTACCTCGTGTTTCTGTAGTTGTTTCTCGTGTGATATGTTGTATATATTTGAAGATGCGTATGAATATGAACACAAACCCGTAGCCCCCGATCTACAGGAATTAACAGACGCGAATAAAATCTCCGACTCAGTCGGGAATTGTACCAGGGTCCTCTGAACCGAAGGCCAGTACGCTGACCTTTCCGTGGTGGTGATTATTTTTTAAGAGGAAGTACAACTGGCCAGCCATTCTTTATTAACACTAATCAGAAGGGAAATAGAAGAGATCCAACACTCCGAAGAATGAAGGCATCATAAAAACGGGGGCACGAAGCGCTAACCATTCAGCCAAAGCGCCAGAGCGGGCAGATAAAATATCCATGATTTATTACAATTTTGGGAAAGAGAAGCTGTAATTAAGGAACAGGAGTCTGATCCATTATTTTGACTTCTCCTTCTTTTTCTTTTCTTCTTCTTCTTCTTCTTCTTCTTCTTCTTCGATACGACCGATCTTCCCGAATGCTACAGGAGAACTCAGCTCACGCTGCTCTCTCGTTTTCGCTGTACTTTGAATTTTCTGTTGTACCTCTGAAGACAGAAATACATAATATGCTTAACACAATGGGGTTACGGTGAGTGAACTAGGATGTTCTTGACAAGGAAGAAGTGTTCAGGATTTCCCAAAGTCTCTTTCAAAAATTTATGTATGAAGAATTACCATACACACGTATTAAATTAGTTGGACTGGTGCTCAAGTCTATGCCTGTAATACACTGAAATAATTGTCTTGCCCGCTTCTGTGGTGTAGTGGTTCATGTCATTAGCTAATACCCCGGAGGCCCGGGTTCGATTCCCGGCTCTGCCACGAAAATAAAAAGTGGTACGAGGGCTGGAACGGGGTCCTCTCAGCCTCGGGAGTTCAACTGAATAGAGGTGGGTTCGATTCCCACCTCAGCCATCCTGGAAGTGGCCATCTTTCTCCAGGCAAATGCCGGGATGGTAGCTAACTTAAGGCCACGGCCGCTTCCTTCCCTCTTCCTTGTCTATCCCTTCCAATCTCCCTATGCTCCCGCACAGGCCCTGTTCAGCATAGCAGGTGAGACCGCCTGGGCGAGGTACTGGTCATGCTCCCCAGTTGTATCCCCCGACCCAGAGTCTGAAGCTCCAGGACACTGCCCTTGAGGCGTTAGAGGTGGGATCTATGGCTGAGTCCGAGGGAAAAACCGACCCTGAAAAGTAAACAGATAAAGAAGAAGAATTTTCTTACGCCGGGCTGAGTGGCTCAGACGGTTGATGCGATGGCCTTCTGATCCAAATTTGGCAGGTTCGATCCTGGCTCAGTCCGGTGGTATTTGAAGGTGCTCAAATACGTCAGCCTCGAGTAGGTAGATTTACTGGCATGTAAAAGAATTCCTACGGGACTATATTCCGGCACCTCTGCGTCTCCGAAAACCGTAAAAGCACTTACTGGGACGTAAAGAAAATTATTATTATTATTATTATTATTATTATTATTATTATTATTATTATTATTTTCTTACAGTAAAAAATGACTGGATTCGAAACTCATGGCCTTCAATTTTCAATTTCAAGGCTACCGCGATAACCATTACGCTACAGGCCCACAAGTTTTCGATTGTGAAATTTATGGTACTGTTTAACAATGTGGACCCTCAAGTTTGAGTATACTAGAGTTCCATATATGTTAACATTATTGCTTCTACGTCCCACTAACATTTCAGTAGAGTATTTGATTGATTTTCTTAATATAAGGGTCATAGAATGTAACCTCAACACAGATGAGAGGTCATTACTTTTTTAATACTTGCTGTCCTTATCAGTTCCCATGCCCATTAGCTTGTGGGTAATTTGTTCAGCGCATAACACTTTTCTTGGAATTTAACTGCAATGTAAGATTATTTAGTGACAAACACTGATACATTATAAACAACACGGCAGTGCGCCAAGAATCATACAGATGGCAATATGTTATTGAAGAGTTGGTCACACCAAGCCATGCAGGTAGCAGCACTATCGACTTTCTCACTGAAAACAGCAAGCTGTCCGGTATTATCATATTAAAGTATTTGCTACGGCGGTAGGCTGCTGGCTGGCGGGCGATGATGGCGAGCTGGTGGTTATCAGGGTGCACGCCCGGTGTCTTGGTTCTCTGAGTATGTAGCTTAATCAGAGCATCAGCTTTCACTGAAAAAAAAGGTGGAGGCTGCCTAGCTGAAGCTTGGCTGGTGGTTAGGCAGTGTGTCAGTAACATTGCCTCGTCTTTTTATACCGCCTAAGTTGGTCATAACTTCACGCTGTCTTGAATTATGGGAGCGACGTTTCATTGGCCTAATCTTCAACCAATGGCAGAGTCCATTCACACCACCGCCAGCCATGATTATTATGTTATTTATGCTGGTAATGGTTATGAAAAGTTTTACCATTCCTGAAAACAAACTGTGATTCATCCAGATCTTGTTCGCATTTCTTTATGATTCTGTTGTGGATTTTGATATAAATACCTTCAGTGGATGACTTATGAGACTCATGAGCCTGCAGTCACTGCACCTCCATGCACCCTGCATATTTGGCAATGTGATGAACACAGATTTCAACCAGTCTGAAGGGATATCTCCAGTATCATAGTGAATAACTTTACCAGAAGTTGGATGTTGTCTTCGTCCATAAGCTTCATAAGTTCTGCAGGGATGTTACCAGGACCTGGTGATTTTTTATGTTTTGTAGCATTTTTATAAGGCACTTATGATTTAAGGATAGCAGGGATTTCACATAACCCATACGTTGTTTCATCTTCTCTCTGATCACAGAAAAGTTCTGTGAAATAAGATTCCCAGGTAACAAAAATGTTCTATTCATTAATTGTCGATCTGCCTGTATCATTTACAAGTATTTGCCTGCAATGTCCTTAATTATACAGTGTATGTTGAATGAGTCATGCCTAGATTGTAACGCTTCCTTCCAGCTGCTGGCATTGTTCTTTCATCCATTTCTCTTTGGCAGCACGAATCTATCTCTTTATTTGGCGTTGTAATTTTCTGTATTCATCAGCGCCTGGCTGCTGTGAAAGATGGCTACTAGTAGGACTGGTAGTACTGCAATAGCACTTTCTGGGCTAGTGAGGAAAGCAATGGCAAACTACCTCACTCCTCATCCTGCCTAGTTACGCCTCAGTATAGTAGCGCCAACCTTACCTAAGAATCTTACCTAAGAAAGCCTCCTGCTGTTGGATGTATGGATGTAATATATTTTCATCTGCCTCTGCGCATAGGACAGAGCAAAATGTTATTTCCACAGAATTCCCACTCTCATTCATAGCAGTGACTGTGTGTAAGCTGCTGAGGTATGAGTTGTGCTCAGTAATGAACTAATGACATACAGAGCACGACTAATGCGCCTGGCTGCTGTGAAAGATGGCTACTAGTAGGACTGGTAGTACTGCAATAGCACTTTCTGGGCTAGTGAGGAAAGCAATGGCAAACTACCTCACTCCTCATCCTGCCTAGTACGCCTCAGTATAGTACCGCCAACCTCTTTTTTTTCAGTTTCCTTATAACTGCATATCTTTGGGTGGTGCTATGCGAGGATTCAACTAGCCTACGGGTTGATGACTTGACAGACAGTTAAGAAATATCACAAAAATATTTCCAAGCAGAGACAATTGAATATTAAATAGTATTGCTTTTAGCACGTATAAGACTGTCAAATGTAGGCCTATAATCGAACAACAATCAATATTATTTATTGTAAAGAAAAATAAAGCATTATTATTGATACCAATGAAATACTTCATTTTTTGTGTGAACGTATGTGCCTCCCACATACGAGCAATTTGACCCTGTTGACGTGCGAAAGCGTTGAGACTAAACTAGTTGCGGAATAACTTGTCCATCATTGTCTGTATGTCTGTTAGGTCATCAGGCCAGAGGCTGCTTGGATCCTCAAATAGCACCACCAAAGTTTATGCGGTTATAAGGAAATCCCAAAAACCAATGGCAGCACCAAAATGAGGCGTACTAGGCAAGATGGGGAGTGAGTTAGTTTGCCATTGCTTTCCTCACTGGGTCAGAAAGTACTATAGCAGCACGACTGACCCTGTGAGCAGCACCTTTCATAACACTCAGAGGCACTAGTCGTGTTCTGAATGTCATTACTCAGCACTACCCATGCCCCAGCAGCTTCCATATAGTCACAGCCTTGGATGAGACTGGGACTTCGGTGGAAGCTACACTTTACTCTGGCCTGTGCCAAGAGATGGATGCAAAAGTACTGTATCCATCAAGAAATGGCAGCAGGCAGTGTCCATCACTAATGAGGAAAACAATGCGCTGTTGCTAGTAACCCGCCCCCTCAGGCGAACTTACGTTTATTTACCTTGACCTACCATCGCTGGCCATGTCTGTGCTTATGTCTTACCAGCATTCACGTTGGCGTGGAGCACGTCAGGTTCCTTGAAGAAGTTGTACTGCCGAACAGCACTGTACCAGTAGGTCGCCACCTCTTGCCCTGAAACACAGTACATATTACAATTATTCGTCTATAATTTGTGATTACCTCCATACTCATTCAGTTCAGTGGAGTGGAGCGTGATAGGCCGGTGATATAATCACTGCTTCTCACCAAGACGGCCGCTGCTTCAGTTACGGCCTGTGAATGTAGGATTTTTGAAATGAAAAAGTCGTGTTCCTGTGGTTCGGATTCCACGAAAACTGGTTATGATCACGATATCAACAGTCACGTAAAACTAGAAGCTTGCTGTTTTTAGTTCAGAATATGTGAGTCTTTGACAGTTCAGGATTGTAAACGACTGGAAGCATTTAAAATGCGGACCTGATGGGTTGAATAAAGAATCAATTAAAGTATCCTGAAATCAGTCCGAGGGAGGAAATGACTGCTAAATTCATTGGACACATCTTCCATCGTAGTACCTGTCTGAGTTAATCGAAGGGAAAATCTTGATAACCATAAAATTATACATTTATTTAAATTTAATTACAAGTAGGATCACAGATCCAACTGCCACAGTAACTTAAATTTATCATTTTAACTAGCTTCACGTGGGAGCAGTTATGAATTTAAGGCGATTGGCTACTTTTAACCGAGAACTTATATTTCCTTGTATACGATATTAGTCGTTTTTGCTCCGATAGGGAATATGAAAAGATTTGGTTTTGATGTAACACGCTAGAGGGACAAGTAAAACTGTCCATGAGAAAAACATTCCCAACTGAGATCGACTTCAGCCACGCTAAGTGTCTGACCCTGTACTTTGTTTATTGTCAAGTCAAAGCAAACTTTTACCGGGAATTGGACTCGTTTGAAATCAAAGAAAAATCTAAAGAAATCATAAGGACGGTACTAAGACAGTTTCTCCTCTGCCACAGCCAGTTCAAATATTAGCTTCAATCAAACAGTGTTTCAATGTTTCCACTACCAATCGCATTCCATTGCATAAGTTATTGTTGCTTGTTGTTTAAAGGGGACTAACTCCAGGTCATCGGCCCATTGCATAACTTGGCGGGTGTAGATTACGTAACAATATAATAGGCACTCCCACTTTAAAAATCAGCTCGTGTGGTGGCAAGTTGGAAGGATGTAAAGAATTTAAGAAATTCTGTAGGGTAACGAACAGCTTCTTCACTATCGACTGCTGTGTATACTGAGTAACATACTTGAACCTGGGCAGTGAATTTGGAGAAAGATTACTCCCTTTGTCCCTGAGGAGTCATTCTTTCTTGTGGCAATCGAGGATCTCTTTGTTGGTCAGTTTCATTGTTATGTGATAAACTCACTTTTCTCAAATGCAGTGTAGGATATTACGACCTATGGTCACTTTCCGTCTCGGCATGATGGTTTATCATAGATTTTATAGTCCGGTTCCATGGCTAAATGGTTAGCATGCTGGTCTTTGGTCCAAAGGATCCCGGGTTCGATTCCCAGACGGGTCGGGGATTTTAAATTTCCTTGTTTAATTCCTCTTCCTCTAGGGCAGGTTGTATATGCCATTGTCATGATTAGAATTCATCTTAGGTAGTACTCCATCCTCACAGACGCACAGGTCGCCTATAGGGCGTCAACTCGAAAGGCTTGCACTAGGCCTCTCCAGAGACCACGAGCCTTTTATGTAGATAACGAACACTCACTGGAAAACTATTAATGATCGTATCGTAGTATGTGCAACGAAATGCTCACAGTAGAAATTTAAAGAATCCGAGGTGTATGAAATTTACAGCAAAACTCCAAACACATCTCCACCCCCACTCCCACCCCCGCAATCTCAACTCGACTGTGTAGCCTATGCAAGAAAATGTTCACAGACGGAATGAAAAAATGTCGAGGTGTACCAAATTACCTGGAAATCTCCAAATACCCCCCTCGCCCCTCCCCCTCCCCCCAAATATAAACTCGACTGTGTAGCCTGTGCAAAGAAATGTTCACAGACGGAATGAAAAAATGCCGAGATGTACCAAATTACCTGGGAAACTCCAAATATCTCCTCTCCCCCCAATTTTTTTTTTGCTAGGGGCTTTACGTCGCACCGACACAGATAGGTCTTATGGCGACGATGGGATAGGAAAGGCCGAGGAGTTGGAAGGAAGCGGCCGTGGCCTTAATTAAGGTACAGCCCCAGTATTTGCCTGGTGTGAAAATGGGAAGCCACGGAAAACCATCTTCAGGGCTGCCGATAGTGGGATTGGAACCTACTATCTCCCGGATGCAAGCTCACAGCCGCGCGCCTCTACGCGCACGGCCAACTCGCCCGGTGTCTCCCCACAAATACCAACTCGATTGTGTAGCCTGCGGAACGAAATGTTCAGACTGAATGAAGGAAAACTGAGGTGCATCAATTACCACGGAAACTGTGGAACAAAATGCCACCAGGCGGAATACAGAAAAGGGTATTAATAGCTAAAACTCGCAACCCATCCGCTCTTCTCTGAAGTCTTAACTCGACCGTCAGCTGCTGGCCGAAGTCGTTAATAGCTCCGACAGTACAGATGAACATTAGGTATTATAAATTTCATGTTAATCTACATTAGTTAGTTGAAGTGATTAAACAATTTATTTTCATAAAGTTGTTTTTAAATTTGACGTTTTTAACTGCAAACTGTAACATGAAAACAGTTATAATGGGCTGTGTATTATAGATAGACATATGCTGTCACGGACTTTTATTACTTGTTATGCTGAACAATTCTTACCCGCATAGTATACCCTAGATGTGGCTTTACCGGGCGAGTTGGCCCTGCGTTTAGGAGCGCGCAGATGTTAGCGCGCATTCGGGAGATCGTAGGTTCGAACTCCACTGTCGGCAGCCCCGAAGATGGTTTTCCGTGGTTTCCCATTTTCACACCAGGCAAATGCTGGGGCTGTACCTTTATTAAGGCCACGGCCGCTTACTTCCTATTCCTAGGCCTTTCCTGTCCCATCGTCGCCATAAGACCTATCTGTGTCGGTGCGACGTAAAGCAACTAGCAAGAAATTATTTTTTGTAGCTTTAACGGTTTAGCCAGCGTACGCTAAATAGGCGCACGGACAACCTTTTTGTGTGTGTGTGTGACTTGCTTCACTGAAATAATTTTTTCCATATTTCAGAATAAGGACTCCGCGGAAAAATTAAAACGATGATGTCTGGAAAAGTACGGAAGAAAATTTCATACTGTATATGACATTTTAGTCTACATTAGTTACTTGAGGACAATAAACAATTTCTTTTGATAAGGATTAAATGATTGATTTTAAAAGTTGTTTCTAAATTTGACACTACAAACTGTAACATAAAAACTCTTATAGTGGGTCTGTGTGATGTAGATTAATGCTGTAGCGGACTTTTCTTTTTTTCTTTTTTTGTAGAAAATTGTATGGCGAACAATTCCTTGCCCTCATAATAACAGATACATCTCTAATGACTTAGCCTATGTAAGCTAAACAGGTGCATGGACGGTCATTTTTCCTTCGACTTGCTTAACTGAAATCGTTACTCCTCGACTTCGTTTAGTCATAGACGAATGTTTCTATACATAAACCTTTCTCGAAAAATGTATAGAATGATGAAAACCGCATAAAAATCCATCCAGTGGTTCCTGGGGTTAGCCGCCACAGACAGACAGACAGACAGACAGACAGACAGACTGGAGGACTTTATTTTGTACTATGTAGAGATAGACAACACATAAAAGAACGTAAAATACATTTTCATACGCAGGATAAATTAGCAGGCCTCCGTGGCTCAGGCGGCAGTGCGCCGGTTTCCCACCGCTGGATACCGTGGTTCAAATCCCGGTCACTCCATGTGAAATTTGTGCTGGATAAAGCGGAGGCAGGGCAGGTTTTTCTCCGAGTACTCCGGTTTTCCCTGCCATCTTTCATTCCAGCAACACTCTCCAGTATCATTTAATTTCATCTGTCAGTCATTAATCATTGCCCCAGAGGAGTGCGATAGGCTTCGGCAGCCGGCACAATTCCTATCCTCGCCGGTAGAGGGAGCTTTCATTCATTCCATTCCTGACCCGGTCGAATGACTGGAAAGAGGCTGTGGATTTTCACTAACTAGTTCCCTCATTATAAACGTCACAAACGCAGTCCAATATCCTTAAGTGACTGTGTACTGTTCGCAGCATAGCGTGTTAAATGTGGCACTCAGAAACTGAAGTATGCGATTTTCAAAACCCAGTTTTACGAGCTTTTGGCTGTTTCTCTTACTTTTACTGGAGTAATATTTCTCCATGTAAGTTGTGATATGAAACAATTAGCTTACGCTGTGTTGAGAAACATGATCTGGGTCACTGATAGACCCCGCCAACCCGACATAAATATTCAGATTTAACGGCGCATGGAAGCTTCCTTTGCGAACCAGCTGAAGAGACGTGATAAATATTCCCTTCATGCTGCCCTCCTGCTGGACACCACTATCGCCACGACACACGCAGGCTATTTTCAGCCTGAGAGTAAATTCTGTCGTCCCTGTCATCCTAACTGAAGTTATCGGGTTTAATACGATGACACTGCGGACCAGTAGTCTAATAATCAGGTTTCTTACATGTCTGGCTACGTCTCAGTCTTAGTAATAAGAAGAGTCAGTTTTGCCGGAAGCTAAGGAGTCAAATGGACAATGTTACCAGCTGGAATATATAAAACGCCAAGGTGTATGTTTCACAAGACAAGGACTCCTGAACTACATGGAGTTTGGAGATGCGGTTTGCACCAAAATCTTTTAAATCGTCTGAATAATACATTAAAAACCCGAAAAAAACCCAGTGGAATTATTCTTTATTTAAAATTTGCTCCGTTTGCATTACCAGACCGTCGTCTTTGAAATCTGGCCACCGTACAACCAAACAAATCGCCGTGTGCGTCCTTTGATTCCAGGCGGGCATCAACCAGTCATCCGTGATAAGGATACGTTAGTATACAGCTTATTGAAGTTACATTTAACATCAGGAACAGAATGCTTACAAACCTGCAACGTGAAGTTTTCGTTTGTAAATTGTGTGGCCGTTTTACCCAGCCTGCTTCCATTGGTTCAGCAGCGTAGTAACCTGGTTTAGTAGTTAGAGATTTGGAAACGGAGCGCAGGAAAATTGTTCAGGAATATATTTGAAAATCCTAGTCGGATAAAGCCCTAAGCCACACACAGTTTTTTTGAGATAACAACAATTAAACTTTTACAAGACTTTAAAAATATGTGTAACAATTTTAAAACATCTCTTTTGATACAATTCAAAACTCCCAGATATTGTGTTATTGCAGTGAATGTATCACGCATTTTCATTTTGCTGCTTTGTATATATGTTTTTATTTCTGAAAATACGGTAAGCGTCGATATGGACTTATGAATATACCTGTCTGAAGGTCTGCGGAATATACAAAGTTGATTGGATAGGTATATTAACAATGTATGCATATTTTATATAATTCAGTATGAACACTTATTATTTTCATATTGTCTTTACTTTCCGTTACAAGAAGAGATACTATATATGTTAAAATCATCTATGAACAAAGAGAGAAACGAGAAGAAAACTATGAAAGGACCATGAAGGACCAGTGCTGATAGGAAAGTGTTGCCTTCAGTATAATGATTATAAAGTGACGAACTTATATCAAAGCTCAAAATGATTTGTGCATAAAATATTAAGTTCAGTTCTTTAGTCAATAAATAACGGTTCATAAATTCCACAGTGCAGACACACAATTTCATGGGAGTTCTTCGACTTGGTCATTATTTTGGTCATTTGTTCCAGACAGCAGAGTTCTGCAGTGAGACCCTCCGCCCAGCACTCGCAAACTCACGGATTCCGGCAGCCCAGCCCGTGCAGTGTCGTCCTCTTCTGACGTGACCGCTTACTGGCCCCACAGTCCGACTCCATAGTTAAATGGTTAGCGTGCTGGCCTTTGGTCACAGGGGCCCCGGGTTCGATTCCCGGCAGGGTCGGGGATTTTAACCGTAATTGGTTAATTTCGCTGGCACGGGTGGGTGTATGTGTCGACTTCATCTTCATTTCATCCTCATCACGACGCGCAGGTCGCCTACGGGTGTCAAATCGAAAGACCTGCATCTGGCGAGCCGAACTTGTCCTCGGGCACTCCCGCCACTGAAAGCCATACGCCATTTCATTTCATTCCTCGCAATAAAGCGTGTGCCGTTTACATTTAAATGTTCATTTCACATTTCTGTTCGGATCGTTCGCTATACTAATTCCCGTACGCTAATAACAAATTTTAATGTACGCTAATCGCAGTTTAAAATAAAATGATAAAGATAGCACTTGCACAGAAATAATAATAATAATAATAATAATAATAATAATAATAATAATAATAATAATAATAATACACAAACAGAAACTCCATTAGAAACTCTTAATATTCGTTTATGAGACATCGTTTTTCATTGGTCTTCACATGCATCCATAATATCTCATCTGACTGTATACTTACTCAGATTACCAAGAAATGGAGACAGTGTAGAATGACAATTTGTCATACCCTGCTATCTGTGGGCATAATTTGAATTTCTTTCACTAAAGTGATAGAGGGAAATTTGAAAAATACTTTGTGACAAATAATTAAAAGTGTGTAAAATTGTGGCTTATGAATACATCTGACTGACCCCTTCATTTCTTAAAAAGAACAGAACAGAACGATTAATGCAACATCTTTCTTTTTAATGAAGAGGTCAGTAAACTGGATGGACAACGTAAAATAGTCCTTACATGAAATTGCTGGTTCGACCCTCAACTAATGAACATTATCTTTTACCGCCGTATTTTCGTTTTTTCGAGCAGTATTCGTAATTTTTACCATTTTCTTAGCGCTTGATAAGTGAGTTTTGCTCCTGTGCTTTTTCCATGTACCTATGAACATCACATACATGTAGGAAACAGCCTATGGCGTTTCTATCATAAGACTGCACGTAACATAATTCCAGAGAAAAGTGTTACCACATGCTCAGATTTTACTTACGTTTGGACTCAGGTTCAAAAAATTGCACAAGGTATGATTTTGGTAAGCAGTAAGTGAGGAAATAATCGATAAGAATATCAACCCAAGGCATTTCCAGATCGTAACAAAATGCAAATTAATCAACATTTGTCATGTACGAAGGAAAGTGAATATACATGATTAGTAAAGAAATCAGATGTTCATAATAGTATAGAAGTCTACGTCTCTGTTTAAAAAAAACTTATTACCTCTACAAACATGCATACTAGGGGCAAAATACTACATCCGTTAAGTTGAAAAAATCAAATCTCAATCATGTAAATTTTAACATTTTAACATACGCTAGGAAACCTGTGTGATCAGTCGAGATTTTAAGACCTTTACCATCGGAGCGATCCCGAAGAATGGGTGATGAACTTGAGTTACGTTGTCAAGAGTCCTTATTTCCCAATAAAAGGGAGCGAAGTGTTCATTACCACAGTAATGCAGTCTCTAGTTAATAACTGTTAAGAAATAGAGCTCAAGGCCTCAATAGGTCGGAGGGTTACAAGCCCTCACAGGTACCGGGACCTCCCGGCACCTATGAGACTTGTGGCTTCAGTGTTCAATCGTTGTGAGAACTTTAATGTTTCGTGTAGTCTTGGAGAGAATTTCGTCAGTATTGGGATTAAATTTATACAATCGTTGAGTCTTAGAGTTGTAGTCAGCTAGACTGGAGAGTACATTGATTCGTTAATTGTGCGATCTCAAACTTTGAAGTACACTTGGAACAATGAGAGACGGGTGCTTACCGTTCTCCAGACTAACAGGAATGATAATAATAAACTGGTAACTTTTCGAACTGAGATGAGCAGGCGCGACGTTGCGAACTGCACCGAATAATTAAAGTAGGATAATTGTGCCACGGGGTTCGCAAGCTAAGATATACATTAATGAAGTTGATCAGAGTGATTAGTACATATAGATACGCCAACGTCACCGACTATTTGTCTTTATGTGCGTGAGTGCGAAACAGTAACGGGACGTTTAGTAACGAGCGATTGCTGATCCACAGCCAACAAAGGAAGAACCAAGAAAGAAGCACTGGACAGCGGAGGTCATCATCGTTCGAGGAGCTGAAGAATCATCAGTTCCTGTCAGCGTCACTATGGGTGCCTAAATTCCATGGTTAGTTCCTAGCCGGCCCGAAATCACCACCAGGAAATCGGATAAAACGAAATGGCGTATGGCTTTTTGTACCGGGAGTGTCCGAGGACATGTTCGGTTCGCCAGGTGCAGGTCTTTTAAATTTAACTCCCGCAGGCGACCTGCGCGTCGTGATGAGGATGAAATGACGATGAAGACGACACATACACCCAGCCCCCCTGCCAGCGGAATTAACCAATGATGATTAAAATTCCCGATCCTGCCGGGAATCGAACCCGGGTGACCAAAGGCCAGCACGCTAACCATTTAGCCATAGAGCCGGACTAAGAAATCAGGTGAGTACCCCAAAGTGATTTAAATTATCAGTGTAACTGTTTAGTGTCACGTTTGTAAATATGTAGATAGTTAACGTAGTTAAGCGCTGAATGCCAGCAAAGTTGCTTTTAATGCAGTATTTGAGTGGGACCACGGTTTTTGTTTTTTGATTTTGTAGTGATGTAAAATAGCTTTTGAGCGTGTGAATATTTAATTTCGTTCAAGGCAGTAATCCCTAAGATGTTGTATTTCGAGTAGGCTATCAGATGTAATGTTCATATGCAAGTTATGTCGTCTATGCTTTTTTGAGACCGCAAAGGTGTAGGGATTTGTGCTGTAAGAATAGGGAGGCACTCTCGTTATCTGAGTAACTTTACAGTGCATGTGATTGTAGATTTGTGTCTGGATGATTATGAATGAGAAGATGAATAGAAAGAGAATGTACATATGATAAATAAAATTATAAGTTGTGGTTCTGTGATGATATATGTTAAAGGATTTTATGAAGGTGTTGAAACTGGGTTAGAATTGCTCAGATTACGTGATTTGTTAATGGTGGCCGAGATGCGCCAAATCAGCTGTTGCTGCCAGATGAAAGAGTTGAGAGTTATATTAGCCTATTGTCCGCCAAGAAAATAGAATAGGCTACAGGTACCGGCCGAAGGTCTGTACACAATAGAGGCATAAAATATGCCAGGGGGGGGGGGGGAAGAGAAAAGGATTGCGGTTGTTTAGCCCACATTTGTACGGTAGTGTATTTAAAACAAACCAATTAAGAACCTGAGATCTTCAAGTAAAAATCAGATATCAAAGTAAATAACGTAATAATAATGTTATTTGCTTCACGACGCACTAACTACTTTTACGGTTTTCGGAGACGCCGAGGTGCCCGAATTTAGTCCAACATGAGTTCTTTTACGTGCCAGTAAATCTACCGACACGTCGCTGCCGTATTTGAGCACCTTCAAATACCACCGGACTGAGCCTGGATCGAACCTGCCAAATTGGGGTCAGAAGGCCAGCGCCTCAACCGTCTGCGCCACTCAGTCCGGCAGATAAATAACTTTACCGTTATTTCGAGTTACATCATCAAATAAGGATTTCGGGTACCGAGGATATTGGGCGGGGGTTTATTTCCAGCCACCTCTCTGTGGAGAAGCCTTCAGTGTCTATGACTTTACTTCCAGGATTGTTGAGTTACTTGTATTTTGTTTATGTGCCTGGGTTCTATCCCCAGTAATTTGTGTGTTGCGCGGGTTAGGATCCGAGTCCTTGTTTGGTGGTGACTGTGTGTTCACCGTGTAGAGTCAGTTTTCTGAAAGATTGTTTATTTGTTTGCTTATTTGTGTTTTGATATGTTGGTGTTTCGGGATTTTATAGTAGGATTCTCACTCACATTTTAGAATGCTTTTGTAGTATTTGTTTGTTTGGAATTTTAAGTATCAATTATGTGGTTATCCAGTATCAGATCCGCCATACTGATTGTTCTTGATTGTTCAAGTAAAAAGGTGTGATCACGAATCGAAAATAACGAACCGTAAACCACAGGTTGTAAATTGTTGAAGTTAACAGCGAACCATGATCATGAACAATAACTACGGATTACTATCGGTAATCGTGGAGCCTAGAGCTCACGCTATAAATCTAATATCATGTCAATATTCAGTAATTTTTTGAGTTGTTTTCAGTTCTTTTTTTTTTTTTGGTCCAACTCATGGGCTGAATTGTCAGCGTTGAGGCCTTCGGTTCAGAGGGTCCTGGGTTCGATTCCCGGCCGGGTCGTGGATTTTAATAGCGTCTGATTACTTTTCCTGGCTCGGGGATTGTGGGTTTGTGTTTGTCCCAACACTTTCCTCTTCATGTTCAGACAACGCACTACACTACCAACCACCACAGAAACACGCAATAGTGACTACGTCCCTCCACATAGGATTGGCGTCAGGAAGGGCATTCGACCGTTAAACAAGGCCAAATCCTCATGTGCGACACAGATCGCACCCGCGACCCCACATATGTGAGAAAAGTGGTAGAAGAAGAAGAAGAAGAAGATGTTGTTTTCATTTATTTTCTTTTTTGCCTTGCCTAGAGCAAATAAATTAGATTTTACCCACTACATTTCGTTCTAATTCGTATAGTTAGCTTATGTATCAATACCCTTGCTTCATATTTTTTACTTGATCAGATATTATTCGTGGACTGATCACGCCCTGAGGGGCTAGCCGACACATAATTGGGGCAGGGAAGGAGCATTATGTCGCACGTGTGAACTTATCCCCGTTATTCGGACGGATGCCTTCCCTCTGTGGAGAATGTATTCAATATTGCATGTTCCTGTGGTTATTGGTTGTGTGCCGTGTTGTGTGGATATAAAGAGGAATGTGTTGGGATAAATACAAACACCCGGTATCCAGTACCAAATCAAAGGAATAAACCAGACACAATTACAACCTGATACGACCGGGATTCGAACCCAGGATGCTGTGAACCGAAGGTCTCAACAATGATCATTCATCCAAGGAACCGGACTATAATAATAATAATAATAATAATAATAATAATAATAATAATAATAATAATAATAATAATAATAATAATAATACATTGATTACTATCAATTACTACAGCCACTAAATTGAATGTTGAACTGTTCTGGGGCTTTTGTAGATTTAATTTGAAAGTCATTGCTCAGGGTCCAATTAACATAGACTGATGAATAAATAAATGTATGTCAGTACTGAAACCACAATAATACAGATCTCCGGACAGCTTTCACATAGGAAACAAGAACACGAACATTTTTACTGTGATGAATTTCAATTCAGCTGTTTAGATATTTAAATGTACTGTTTGCTACATGACGGAGAACGTGATGCGGGTCTGTGGGGGAAGGGGGGGGGGGGGGAGGGGAAGCTTCATTAAGTACTGGAGAGCCAATATTTACCTGTGACGTCATTCTCCAGGGTGTTGACGGGCCTACAGAAGAGGTTCTGTCCCACGTCGCGGTCCGTCCGATAATAGAAAGCGTTGATGTGCGCCAGATGATTAGCCCACGTCTGAGCGTAGCTACATAGCTGAAACAGGGCACACAAAATAGTATCAGAACCTCGTTACTCATCGTGTAAGTCAGAAAATTATATCGTATTGCACCTGCAATAATGGGATCTAACAACCACCCTGATCTTAAGCTTCTCACCCATTTTGCACGTATTCGATTCCTGGCTCGCCATGGCGTTTAGACTGATTTGAGAGACTAAGGATATATTTAATAATGGAGATGGGTTCAATTACCACAATTGACCATCCTAGAACAACACAGTTTTACGTCGTTTCTCACATCAACTCCAGGTAAATGTAGGAATGATACCCAACATGTTGGTCGTGGTCACCCCAAATAATAATGATTACTCACACAAGTGCAGATACCATATCGGAACAGGTTATAAGATTTTAGACACAATAAGTACACGAAGTTGTTGACTTTGGTGTCCCACGACGCCTTACACGAAGCAATAGCAATAGCAATAACATCAATACCAATGCCAATATTTTATCAACAACAATGACTTGAATAAATGTCCGACTTGTTGGCTGAATGGTCAACGTACTGGCATTCCGTTCAGAGGATCCCTGGTTCGATTCCGGACTGGGTCGGGGATTTTAACCTTCATTGGTTAATTCCAGTGGCTCGGGGGCTGGGTGTTTGTGCTGTCCCCAACATCCCTGCAACTCATACACCACACATAACACTATCCTCCACCACAATAGATTAGATTTATTTTTCCATTAAATTTTGCCTCGCATGTAACCCCTTTTTATGCACAACTTTCTTTGGTTAAAAGTAGAGCAGCAGAGTAATCACCATGTAGGCCTATCAACCCTTATCCATCGACTCTTGACTGAAAATATACCTGAATATCTCTCCGGTAATTTCCGTTTTCTATCTTCCTTTCATGACCGTGACACGCGATCTGGTTCAACAATTGCAATACCTCCTCATCATACATCTGCCTTCAGTAATTCTTTCCTTGTGTCGAGCGCTAGAATATGGAATGCTTTACTCCCTGAAATTAGAAATTGTTCCTCATTAATTACTTTCAAAAGACAGTCTAAAGATGTCCTCTTGAATACGTAGGCTATATTATGCAGTTATGTGTGAATGTGTGAGTGAATGTCTTGAGTAAATAGTTGCCAAAAGTTTACATAAATTACTGTTATATTATATGAATTCCACCTAGAGTAGTTCATATTGAATTTATTTTGCTCATTTTAGACTTAGGATGTAGATCTTTTAGTTTTAGTCTATATTAAGTTATATTATCTTATTATATACAGTGTATATTTGGAGTGTACAGACCGGGAAAGAGTAGCACTGGCACGGATTAAGAATTATTTGATAAGATAATCAGCTATGTAGAAAACGACAAGGAAAGAAATGTGATTGTAGCGGGAGTTCTGAATTTACCAGATGTCAATTGGGAAGGAAATACGAACGACAGGAAGCATGACCAACAAATGACAAATAAGTTAATATGGGAAGGACAGCTGATTCAGAAAGTGATGGAACCAACCAGAGAGAAAAATATCCTGGATGTGGTGCTGATAAAACCAGATGAGCTCTATAGAGAAACTGAAGTAATAGATGGTATTAGTGATCATGAAGCTGTTTTTGTCGTAGTTAAAAATAAATGTGATAGAAAGGAAGGTCATAAAAACAGGACTATTAGGCAGTACCATATGGCTGATAAAGCAGGCATGAGGCAGTTTCTAAAAAGTAACTATGATCGGTGGAAAACGGTAAATAAAAATGTAAACAGACTCTGGGAGGGGTTTAAAGAAATTTTTGAGGAATGCGAAAACAGGTTTGTACCTTTAAGGTAGGTAAGGAATGGTAAAGACCCACCTTATTATAATAGAGAAATAAAGAGACTAAGAAGGAGGTGCAGACTGGAAAGAAATAGAGTTAGAAATGGCTGTGGAAGTAAGGAGAAATTGAAGGAACTTACTAGAAAATTGAATCTAGCAAAGAAGGCAGCTAAGGATAACATGATGGCAAGCATAAATGGCAGTCATACAAATTTTAGTAAAAAATGGAAGGGTATGTATAGGTATTTTAAGGCAGAAACAGGTTCCAAAAAGGACATTCCAGGAATAATTAATGAACAAGGGGAGTGTGTATGTGAGGATCTTCAAAAGGCAGAAGTATTCAGCCAGCAGTATGTAAAGATTGTTGGTTACAAGGAAAATGTCGAGACAGAGGAAGAGACTAAGGCCAGTGAAGTATTAAAATTTACATATGATAACAATGACATTTACAATAAGATACAAAAGTTGAAAACTAGAAAAGTGCCTCGAATTGATAAGATTTCTGGGGATATACCAAAGACAATGGGTTGGGATATAGTACCATATCTGAAGTACTTATTTGATTATTGTTTGGCCGAAGGAGCTATACCAGATGAATGGAGAGTTGCTATAGTAGCCCCTGTGTATAAAGGAAAGGATGATAGACATAAAGCTGAAAATTACAGGCCAGTAAGTTTGACATGCATTGTATGTAAGCTTTGGGAAAGCATTCTTTCTGATTATATTAGACATGTTTGTGAAATTAATAACTGATTCGATAGAAGGCAGTTCGGTTTTAAGATAGGTTATTCCACTGAAGCTCAACTTGTAGGATTCCAGCAAGATATAGCAGATATCTTGGATTCTGGAGGTCAAATGGACTGCATCGCGATTGACCTGTCTAAAGCATTTGATAGGGTGGATCATGGGAGACTACCGGCAAAAATGAGTGCAATTGGACTAGATAAAAGAGTGACTGAATAGGTTGCTATATTTCTAGAAAATAGGTCTCAGAGAATTAGAGTAGGTGAAGCTTTATCTGACCCTGTAATAATTAAGAGGGGAATTCCTCAAGGCAGTATTATCGGACCTTTATATTTTCTTATATATATATATATAAATGATATGAGTAAAGGAGTGGAATCAGAGGTAAGGCTTTTTGTGGATGATGTTATTCTCTATAGAGTAATAAATAAGTTAGAAGATTCTGAGCAACTGCAACATGACCTCGAAAATGTTGTGAGATGGACAGCAGGCAATGGTATGTTGATAAACGGGGTTAAAAGTCAGGTTGTGAGTTTCACAAATAGGAAAAGTCCTCTCAGTTTTAATTACTGTGTTGGTGGGGTGAAAGTTCCTTTTGGGGATCATTGTAAGTATCTAGGTGTTAATATAAGGAAATATCTTCATTGGGATAATCACATAAATGGGATTTTAAATAAAAGGTACAGATCTCTGCACATGGTTATGAGGGTGTTTAGGGGTTGTAGTAAGGATGTAAAGGAGAGGTCATATAAGTCTCTGGTAAGACCCCAACTAGAGTATGGTTCCAGTGTACGGGACCCTCACCAGGATTACCTGATTCAAGAACTGGAAAAAAAATCCAAAGAAAAGCAGCTCGATTTGTTCTGGGTGATTTCCGACAAAAGAGTAGCGTTACAAAAATGTTGCAAAGTTTGGGTTGGGAAGAATTGAGAGAAAGAAGGAGAGCTGCTCGACTAAGTGGTATGTTCCGAGCTGTCAGCGGAGAGATGGCGTGGAATGACAGTGGATGAATAAGTTTGAGTTGCGTTTATAAAAGTTGGACAGATCACAATATGAAGATAAAGTTGGAATTCAAGAGGACAAACTGGGTCAAATATTCATTTATAGGAAGGGGAGTTAGGGATTGGAATAACTTAACAAGGGAGATGTTCAATAAATTTCCAATTTATTTGAAATCATTTAGAAAAAGGCTAGGAAAACAACAGATAGGGAATCTGCCAGCTGTGCGACTGCCCTAAATGCAGATCAGTATTGATTGATTGATTGATTGATTGATTGATTGATTGATTGTTTGTTTGTTATTAAGTTTGTATTCATGTCAATCCGCATAATGTGGTTAAGTGTAAGATTTTACTTACGTTTGGACTCAGGTTCGAGACAGGTCTTATGGTGACGATGGGACAGGAAAGGCCTAGGAAGTGGAAGGAAGCGGCCGTGGTCTTAATTAAGGTACAGCCCCGGCATTTGCCTGATGTGAAAATGGGAAACCACGGAAAACCATCTTCAGGGCTGCCGACAGTGAGGCTCGAACCCACTATCTCCCGATTACTGGAGATCTCCAGAATCCAGAGCCCCAGTTGCACCACTTTTATTATTATTATTATTATTATTATTATTATTATTATTATTATTATTATTTTAGTTGTTACCAGTAATAGTGTATTACGTTAGGGCTGCTTACGAGTAAGAAAGGGAACAAGTATCTAACTTTAGCTGGGTAAATAATAATAATAATAATAATAATAATAATAATAATAATAATAATAATAATAAGAAGAAGAAGAAGAAGAAGAAGAAGAAGAAATGCGAAGGGAAGCAAATTAACAGACATAGTACGTGAAATCACCTGAGGGCACAAGGTGAGTGGCGGTGACCCATGCCGCGCTCTATAGCTGTTGTGCCAGTCTAATGACTCGGAGATGAAGTCACTGTGTTCCCAGTCCGTCTCCAACTGCCGGTTTTCATCCCCCGACGATACACTAAGAGGCCGGTTGCTCAGGATCTGAAACATTGAATATGAAGAAAGAGAAAATGTCAGGAGTTCCATACATATGTACGCCAGCAGGTTACTTTAATGTGCACAGGATTTTATTCACTCGTAACATTTTACGAGCTCATATCTCACCTTTATAGATTATGCCAGGAGAGAGTTACATATATTATTAAACGACCTTTCTCTTGCCCGTAAAACATATCGCACCAGCAATTTCTTAAGAATATCTCAAGAGTAACATTACTTCAACAAATACACGCGTATAGCACTTCTTAAGTTCTAATTTTGTCGTTGTTTCAAGATGTGTGTATACTGTATGTTTAGTCCTCAGCCCGAAGGCTATTTGGATCCTCAAGAGCTCCACCATCAGCTGTCATAGATGCCCTGGGCATCACTGAAGAGGGTTACTAGCGAAAGGAGTGAGGTAGTTTCCCGTTGCTTTCCCCACCGAACCAGACGTTGCTATTACATATCAGTCTCCCAAGCCCGCTGAAATGCGTGCACCAACCGACCCTATGAGCATCATTTTCACACCATTCATAGCAGGGACTGGCTGCATAAGGAATGGCCTTACTAGCATCACTCATACCTTAGTCACTTTCATTTTGTCAAAGCCAAGGATAAGACTGAGACAGATCAATGAAAGTAACAACGTTGTTCTAGCCTATACCAGAAGACATAGTGCGCTGTAAACAGTAGGTCTCGCCAGCAAAGCAATTTGAATATAATATACGCGGTGTATTTCCAAGCATATTCCTTTTGTTCCCTATAACGTCTCGAGTATGAGCATTGTAGGTCCGCCCTCTTCCACCCGCTTCGTCCGGGTTCCACAATTATTATTATTTTTTTTTTTTACAATTTGCTTTACGTCGCACCGACACAGATAGGTCTTATGGCGACGATGGGACAGGATAGGGCTAGGAGTGGGAAGAACGCGGCCTTGGCTTTAATTAAGGTACAGCCCCAGCATTTGCCTGGTGTGACAATGGGAAGTCACGGGAAACCATTTTCAGGGCTGCCGACAGTGGGGTTCGAAGCCACTATCTCCCGAATGCGAACTCACAGCTGCGCGACACTAAACGCAAGGCCAACTCGCCCGGTGTTCTACTAACTTACAGTAGTAACATTTCAGTATCCAATTGTTTTTATTGTTGTTTTCTTTTTTTCGTTTTTTGTTGGTGCTTTAACGTCGCAAGGATGGGAGAGGGCTAGGATTGGGAAGGTAGCGGACGTGGCTTTAGTTTAGGTACATCCGCAGCATTTGCCTACTGTGAACATGGAAAACCACAGAAAACCTTCTTCAGGGCTACCGACGGTGGGATTCGTACCCATCATCTGCCAAATGCGAACTCACAGCTGCGCGACCCAAATCGCGCAACCAACTCAATGGGTTGTTATTATTTTAGAATATTTTTTGGAATGCTGTTAGGTGTAGTCAGTAGCGTACGAGGTACATGATAGAATGCGACGCCGCTGTGCACTTGCTCGATTTGTTCGATAAATAGTGAGCTTGCATCCGGGTGATAGTGGGTTCGAACTCCACTGTTGGCAGTTCTGAAGATGGTTTTCCGTTCTTTCCCATTTTCACGCCCGGCAAATGCCACTGTCGCTTTCTTCCCACTACTTGGCCTTTCCTATCCCATCGTCCTCATAAAACCTGTATGTGTCTGTGTGGAATAAAACAAATTGTAAGAAGAGTTCGATAAATACATGCAATGTTATGTGGGACTTAAAAAACACTTATCAGCGGTGTTTACTTGGTAACTTTATAATGCTGAGGACATGGCGGAGGAGAGAGAGAGAGAGAATAACGATAATGTTTCTGTTACCAGAGATGGATTCTCATTTCACCAGAATTGAAACAAGGAGCTCTCCGAAAATTTCGAATGGATATGTCAGCCCGAGAAAAAGAAAGCGGAAGGCTTTTTCTGGATATATAATTCTGGCAGGGAGGGAAAAAACAATAACTACTTCTATGTTTGCCGGAATTTTCTCCCTATGAATTGTTTTCGTCCGCCTCTGTGGTGTTGTGGTTAGTGTGATTAGGAGCCACCTTCGGAAGCCCCGGATTCGATTCCCGGCTCTGCCAGGAATTTTGAAAATTGGTACGAGGACTGGAACGGGGTCTACTCAACCTCGAGAGGTCAACTGAGTAGAGGGGTTTCGATTTCCACCTCAGCCATCCTCAAAGTGGTTTTCTGTGGTTTCCCACTACTTCAACAGGCAAATGCCGGAATGGTACCTAACTTAAGACCACAGCCTCTTCTTTCCCTATTCCTAGCCTACCCTTCCAATCTCCACCCCCTCCCCACAACGCCTCTCTTCAGCATAGCAGATGAGACCGCCTGGGCGAGGTACTGGTCCTCCTCCCCAGTTTCACCCCCGACCAAATATCTTACGATCCAGGATACTGCCCTTGAGCTGGTAGAGGAGGGATCTCTCGCTGAGTCCGAGGAACAACCAAGTCTGGGCGGTGAAAGGATTTAATAATAATAATAATAATAATAATAATAATAATAATAATAATAATAATAATAATAATAATAATAATAATAAATTGTTTTTTATGCTAATATGTTTTAAAATATGGGATAATTGTACCGACACGAGGTGGGAGTAATACCATCGCTTGGATTCAGGAATGCCAGTGCAACGCCGCCTAGATGTGATCTAGGTGGCGTTAGCCACTGCCTCTCAGCCCGGCGAGAGAGAGAGGTGTCACAGTCCAATTGTGTGCTATCGACTGATCTGTTTAACGTAACATTTCACCAAGGAAGGAAAAATGTATTATATAAAAAATCTTTATGCATTTTGTGTCTTAGACGAGGTTGAAGGGTTTGAGAAACAGAGTTTCTATGCAATTCTTTTTTCAGGTTTCTTCACTGTCTTTAATATCTGAGATGATTTTTCATATTACACAGACACACAAAAAGAATGGTGCTCTTCTTTTATTAGGAAATGTTAGCTATGTCAGGCATCGTCAATCGAGAGTGAAATGCCTTCGGAGCCTGTTTGTTCCCCGCTCTTGAGGAACGAGAGCAGCTTAGCGAGCAAGTAGGGGAAGTGCTTGACGTAGTAAGTACTGCAGGCCAGTGGCGCAAAGGTTTTTTTGCTATTTGTTTTACGTCGCACCGACACAGATATGTCTTATGGCGACGATGGGATAGGAAAGGCCTAGGAAGTGGAAGGAAGCAGCCGTGGCCTTAATTAAGGTACAGCCCCGGCATTTGCCTGGTGTGAAAATGGGAAACCACGGAAAACCATCTTTAGGGCTGCCGACAGTGGGGCTCGAACCCACTATCTCCCGATTACCGGATATCGGCCGCACTTAAGCGACTGCAGCTGTCGAGCTCGGTATGGCGCAAAGGTATAGCACATATTTCTGGACAGGTTAGATTGCGACACGATATGCTTGAACTCAGGTGAGATGACAGTAGTGTGTTCCCGCCTTTATCCTCACACCATACGACGTTCAAGCCTAGTCGGTAAATGTTGCATTTACTATGGAAGACAGTTTCAAACCTTTTTTGGAAGAAGAGTACCGTATTTGATACTTCAAGAAAATAACACACAACATGTTTAATATGTAATAAAATATTGAATCACATCAAAAATTTAATCTGCAGCGCCGTTGTTCCTTATGTCATTCCAAAATGTATGATAAATATGAAGGCCGGAAAAGCATAGCGTTACTAGAAAAACTTAAAAGTAACACATTTGAGGATTTACGTACGTACATTTCATATTACCCTACTCAACTCCATTTATTTTATAATGTTTGATAATTCCTCACAGATTTATTTATGTACCATATTTCATTGCTGTTGCTCATTTGGTAACATTTCCGAGCGGCAAGTACAGTACCACCACGGTATGCAACCCGCTTGTCCGCTGCTCTCTTGTCACGTGACTGACAGCCGTCCGGAGCGGAGCAAGTAACACCGGCTCCCTAGAGCAAGTACGTGATGACGTCTGAGCTATGATCTTTGAAATATGTTGTGTAATACTACTCGTGCTATTTAGGAACTCTCTACCACTGAACACGTACGTTATTCTGCGCTTTCTCTTACCAGCCTGAAAGCATGGTATTTTACATGCGTTATTTGCATTGGACTGTTGAGGGGTTTCACTTTAATATATATATTTGCTATTTGTTTTACGTCGCACCCACACAGATAGGTCTTATGGCGACGAAGGGATAGGGAAGGCCTACGAGTGGGAAGTAAGCGGCCGTGGCCTTAATTAAGGTACAGCCCCAGCATTTACATTGTGTGAAAATAGAAACCACGGAAAACCATTTTCAGGGCTGCCGACAGTGGGGTTCGAAACCACTATCTCCCGGATGCAAGCTCACAGCCGCACGCCCCTAACCACATGACCAAACTCGCCCGGCTTTATATATTATAAAATGTGGCATTTAAAAAGTTGAAATTAACATAATTTCCCTCTGAAAGCTAAGTTATCTTGTAACAATGTAATATGTCCGCCTCTGTTGTGCAGTGGTTAGTGCGATTAGCTGCCACTTCCCGAAAGCCCGGGTTCGATTCCCGGCTCTGCGACGAAATTCGAAAGGTGGTACGAGGACTGGAACGGGGTCCACTCAGCCTCTTGAGGTCAACTGAGTAGAGAGGGCTTCGATTCCCTTCTCAGTCATCCTCGAAGTGGTTTCCCGTGGTTTCCTACTTTTCCTCCTGGCAAATGCCGCAATGATACCTAACTTAAGGTCACGGCCGCTTCCTTTCCTCTTCCCTGTCTATCCCTTCCAATATTCCTATCCCCCCCACAAGTTCCCTGTTCAGCATAGCAGATGAGGCCGCCTGAGCGAGGCACTGGTCCTCCTTCCCAGTTGTATCCACCGACTCAACGTCTCACGCTCCAGGACACTGCCCTTGAGGCGGTAGAAGTGGGATCCCTCGCTGCGTCTGAGGGAGAAACCAACCCTGGAGGGTAAACAGATTAAGAAAGAAAGAAAGAAAGAAAGAAAGAAAGAAAGAAAGAAAGAAAGAAAGAAAGAAAGAACAATGAAATATACTGTACAAGGTTCAAAATATCAGGTTCATTATCATTATGATTTTAATGTTTAATTGTATGAGAGTTAGGGGTGTTACAATAAAAATCGAGTATAATTTGACAACGTTTCTTTCGAAATGCGTACGAAGTACTGCTACAAGTATTGTATATTAAGTGTTTTTTTTTTTTCTAGTTGCTTTACGTCGCACCGACACAGATAGGTCTTATGGCGACGATGGGACAGGGAAGGGCTAGGAGTGGGAAGAAAGCGGCCGTGGCCTTAAGTAAGGTACAGCCCCAGCATTTGCCTGGTGTGAAAATTGGAAACCACGAAAAACCATTTTCAGGGCTGCCGACAGTGGGATTCGAACCTACTATCTCCCGAATACTGGATACTGGCCGCACTTAAGCGACTGCAGCTATCGAGCTCGGTATATTAAGTGGTTGCGCTGGTTCAGACGTATGTGTGAATGCCAGAGTTTCTATGCAAATTTTCGTTCAGGTTTCTTCACTGCCTAATATCTGGGACGATGTTACACTTTGCACCAAGAAAAAGAAAGAAAGAAAAAATGCTGCTCTTCTTGTATGAGGAAATGTCAGCTAAGTGGTCTATGACGTCGTAAACATGGCTAGCACGCCCCACCTGTAGCGGCACTTCGGTAAAGGAAGTAAACTCGTGTTCTCATCCCGAGGTAGTGCAGCTCTTTTTAGGTACACCCCAAAAAAGAGGTGAGCTGTATATAGGCCTACCATTTTAGCCACATACCAGCCCTCCTGCCATTCTTAAATTTCTGGCAGTACCGAGAATCGAACCCAGGCTTCTGAAGACGGATGCTAATAATACAAAGGGCACTAGGAAAGTTTTGCAATAAGCTGGACACCCCTGTTATGGTGAGGGATGAAAAGAGGGGTGAAAACCGGTCTAGAAGACAGCAAGGGGCTACCTTCACACCAGTTGTTACCAGGGGGGTGACACTTCATAGGGAGCGTCCGAAGCAGTTCTGAGATGGGCCAATCGATCTCCGCCAACTAATGAAAACTAAAATTCTCTTTTAGAGGGTTAATTTAGAAGGCAGAGGTTGGCATTACACATTCAGTTGCGTGGTGCAGCAAATTCAAAACACAACACCGTTATCGTTGCGCGCGAAGAGACCTTGGTCGTACGGTATGTTATAGTGCTTGTTAGACGAAAATTTGTCGAGATTCTTTCGCATTGAACGAGATTTTTGATCCAGTTTTTTGAGAGTATGGTGTGAAATTATAATTATGCGCGTTCTTAGTGTGAAGAAATAGTATTATGATCATGAACGTACTTCACATTGAACTACCTAGCTGTTGCGAGTAAACGTCTGTGTGATTATGCTTCTTACCTGCTGTTTGGAATAAATAAATTCAAAATATAAACTGTGTGCATTATGCTGTGTTTTCCTTTCATCCTTTCCTTCTCGTGTTTTCCATTCCCATACATAAAAGTCGTGGGAAGGGTTCAACGAACGAACGAAAGAATGAGGTTATGTTAGATCGTGATTTAGGCAAGTATGAGCGTTTTGGAGTTTTATATGAATTGCATTAACATTTTCAGAAATCAATGTTGCATTTATCACTTAATAGATGTGAATTAACATTAAAATGCGAACGGTGAAACAACGATACAAGCTAGCGTTATAACAGTATTGCCAACATACAAATACGGTTTACTTTTCAAGTAAAAGACACGAGAGAAGCTTTAGATACAACTTTCCTACCGAAATACAATCATTATCTCTATCACAATTAAAATTTTAACAAAGTAACAACTATCATCATCGTGTTTACTACGAGGTACTATCGTGGGATTTATTTCCTTATGTTGGCAGAGAGAAAGTGGCCACTGTAGCTTCCATGACCTGTTTTCTCAGCCAACTTTATTATACAAGAGTGACGGATCTATTTCTCTTATATGATCCTTGGTTGTTACCAAGCAATGGGACTGAAAGCAAGTTAAGATGTCAGTGTGGTCTAAAAGTGAATATCGCGCAAATATCCGCTACAGTTTTGCTCCTGGATTAACTGTTGACCAGTGCCTGAAGGAAATGACTCCTGTGTTGGGGAAAGACTGTCCACATCGGACAATAATTTTTCGCTGGTACAAAGAGTTCCAGAGGGGAAATTTTGGGATTGAAGACGATCCTCGTTCTGGGCGACCGTCTGAATCAGTGACTGAGGAAAACATTGAAGCTGTGAGGAAAAGGTTGCAGCAGGAGAGGCGGTTGGCATATCGGCAGGTAGAAAAGACCCTCCACATCCCTGCACCAGCTATTCATTCAATTCTACACGACCATCTCCATGTTAGACAGTTTGTTCCCTTTGGGTTCCCCATTCACTTTCAGAGGAACAAAGGGCACATCGAGTGAAATGGTCCCGAAAAATGCTAAAACAGTTTGAAAATGGCTCTTCGCGTAACGTCAATAGCATCGTTACAGGTGACGAAATTTGGCTTTATTATTACGATATCCCAACAAAATCCCAGAACAAGGTGTGGCTGTTTGAAGATGAGGGTACTCCTGTGACTCTGCGAAAGTCAAGGTCAGTGAAGAAAAGGATGGTTGCAGTATTCTTCACTAAGCGGGGCATCCTGACTCGGGTTGTATTAGAAACACAAAGGACAGTTACTGCGACGTCGTTCAGTGAGACTTGTCTGCCTGAAGTCATCCAGGCTCTCAAGCAGCTCCGTCCACGGTCACGACTCAACACTTCGCTCTTGCATCACGACAATGCTCCAGCACATCGTGCTAATGTAACAATGGATTTTATTGCCAGATCAGGATTGACTGTGCTTGATCACCCTCCATACAATCCTGATCTTGCCCCATGTGACTTTGCATTCTTCCCAGAAGTGAAGATGAAGCTGAAAGTGCGGCGTTTTGCATCCGACGAGGAGCTTCTGGCAGCATGGGATCAAGAGTATGAAAATGTAACCGAAGAAAAGTGGCAGAGTTCGTTCAGTGACTGGTTTCGACGTATGGAGAAGTGTATTGAGTGTGGTGGAAATTATTTTGAAAAGGTCTAAAGCATTCACTCACATTGCAAGTAATCTGGAGATAGTGGGTTCGAGCCCCACTGTCGGCAGCCCTGAAGATGGTTTTCCGTGGTTTCCCATTTTCACACCAGGCAAATGCCGAGGCTGTACCTTAATTAAGGCCACGGCCGCTTCCTTCCACTTCCTAGGCCTTTCCTATCTCATAGTCGCGATAAGACCTATCTGTGTCGGTGCGACGTAAAGCAAATTAAAAAAAAAAAAAAAACCTCACATTGCGAAACTTTCCTAGTGCCCTTTAGTACTAATCGTTACGCTACGGAGTTGGACCTACATTTCGGTGAATTAATTGTGAAGAATAATAATAAGTAATTTCTTGGTCGAACTCGACTATCAACGTATTAGGTCGTATTCGTTTAATTGGCCCACAACGGGTTACTTGTGCACTCTCGACAGTTGTGACGGCAGTAGTGCTGGACTTGCAGTTTAGATTCTTCACAACAGAAAAAATATGGCCTAGGCCACGATATTTCAGCTGGTAATATCATTCTTTCTTCTTTCTTTTCTTGATCTGCTTACCCTCCAGGGTTGGTTTTTCCCTCGGACGCAGCGATTGATCCCACCTCTACCGCCTCAAGAGCAGTGTCCTGGAGCTTCAGACTTTGTGTCGGGTGATACAACTGGGAAGGAGGACCAATACCTCGCCCAGGCTGCCACACTTGCTATGCTGAACAGGGACCTTGTGGTGGATTGGAAGATTGGAAAGGGTAGTCAAGAAAGAGGGAAGGAAGCGGCCTTGGCCTTAAGTTAGGTACCATCTCGGCATTTGCCTGGATGAGAAGTGGGAAACCACGGAAAATCACTTCGTAGATGGCTGAGGTGAAAATAGAACCCCCTTTTCTCACGGTCGCTTCCTTCCCTCCACCTTGTCTATCCCTTCCAATCTTCCCTCCCCCCCACACACACAAGGCCCCTGTTCAGCATAGCAGGTGAGGCCACCTGGGTGAGGTACCGGTTCTCCTTCCCATTTGTATCCTCTGACGCGAAGTATGACGCTCCAAGACACTACCCTTGAGGCGGTAGAGGTAGAATCGCTCGCCGAGTCCGAGAGAAAACCAACCCTGCAGGGTAAGCAGATTAAGAAAGAAAGAAAGAAAGAAAGAAAGAAAGAAGTTGACAATTGCGTTACCCCGGGATAACTGCTCCCAACCAGTTTCAAATTGTAGTGAACTATTATAATGTCTAAATGTGTATCTGACTCCTCGACACCGGACAAGTTGGCCGTGCGGTTAGGGGCACGCAGCTGTGAGCTTACATCCGGGAGATAGTGGGTTCAAACCCCTCTATCGGCAGCCATAAAGATGTTTTTCCGTGGTTTCTCATTTTCACACTACGGAAATGCGGGGGCTGTACCTTCATTAAGGTCACGGCCGCTTCCTTCCCACTCCTAGACCTTTCCTATCCCAACGTCGCCATAAGATTTATCTGTGTCGGTGCGACGTAAAGCAAACTGTAGACTCATTGCCAGAAATGGTTCCGGGTTCGATACGCGAACGTCTCATCTTAGCTGCGTCTGGGATGGGTGCCTGTATTTATCCGAATAAACTCATCTTCATATACACACAACAACACAGTTCACTACCAACCATCACAGAATCACGCAACAGTGAATCCATCCCTCCGCGTTGGAAGGGCATCCGATTGTAAAACAGGTCTAAATACACATGTCGACTACCAAGGTGTGGGAAGAGTTTATCATGGCTAATCATCTCCTCTCACTCTGACAGAGGCTATCTGTTTCCTAGCGCTTATGTCTGGCTGGCATGATATGTTCTGTCCTTCATTCAATTTCTCAGCTACTTTCTCAATCCTAGTTGGAACGATGTTCTGCTCACTGAAGATATTGTAGCAAGTTTCTGGGTAAAGCATAATTCTACTCGTCGTAACGCAGTGTCGTTTTTGCGTGGAGCGTTTTCTCAGTATTTCAAAGGTGTACTGTGGTGTAGTGGTTGGTGTGATTAGCTACCATCCTCTCCAGCGTACCATGTAAGGCCGCCTGGGCGAGGTACTGGTCCTCCACCCCATTTTGTGCTCTACCAAATGTCTCACGATCTAAGACACTGCCCTTGAGGCGGTTAACTGACCAAATAAATAATAATTTCAACGTGCATCACTTCAACGCCATATTCTAACAGTGAATATGAAGTAGAGCGCAATAGATTCATTTGTAAGAGTTTACTCTTTGCGAATGTTGGACATTCATTGTCAATTTGAAAGAGTTGTACATCAAAACCATTAACTATAATGTCATAACTTAGTGTTTTGTTTGTTCTTAGCAACCAGTATTTTATTTCTTTCACCCAATATTAATTATACATTTATTATTACAAGTTATCCTCTCTCCTCTAATCTATTCTGAGTCGTGACCTGCCACGATGAAATATAGATCCTGGAGTACAGGAGAATTGTATGTCCTCACACTCCAAGGGATCTCAGCCTGAAAGAATGGCTCCTTACTTTCATATTTCTTATCTAATATGCCTAAGTCAACACCTTTTCTCTTCTGACACCAACAGTGTTACGTTTTGAAGCCCTACGGAGTCTTTTCACACCTTTCATAGCCCTCCTCCCTCCTTAGCGGATACCTTCATTCTTCGAAGAACCGGACCTCTTACATTTTCACCGTCGCGTCAATTAGAGTTTTTTTTTTTTGCTAGGGGCTTTACGTCGCACCGACACAGATAGGTCTTATGGCGACGATGAGCTAGGAAAGGCCTAGGAGTTGGAAGGAAGCGGCCGTGGCCTTAATTAAGGTACAGCCCCAGCATTTGCCTGGTGTGAAAATGGGAAACCACGGAAAACCATCTTCAGGGCTGCCGATAGTGGGATTCGAACCTACTATCTCCCGGATGCAAGCTCACAGCCGCGCGCCTCTACGCGCACGGCCAACTCGCCCGGTCAATTAGAGTTAAGAGGGGATCATTATCTTGTTGTATCTTAGCATAGGCCAATATTAATGACCATTCAGAAGAAAACCGTAACTATGACCTACAGGAAAGTAGGCAAGCCGACATCCAGCGATTTGATAATGTACCTCCAACAGCGGTCCTAAACCTTAAATATCTAGGAGTCACTTTACAGACATAAAGAAAAGAAAAAGCTCACCATGAAGGAACTAGCGCAAGAGCACGCGAGTACAGACACAGGGCATAATAGTATAAGGAAAACATCAACACATTGTACCAGACCAAGCGTTCATTGGAGGGTAACAAACACTTGGATGGATACACTTAGTACGGTATTTGACCACTCGTAACGCAGTGGAGGCATACAGACGTCGTGTGTTCTCCTGAGGAAGATTGTACCCTAGTTGCGCAAATGACCCTCCAAATCAACCGTACTTACCGCTCGCCGAACTTTCCATCCAATCTGGTCCAAACGTTCTCGATGGGTGAGAGGTCTGGGTACCTTGCTGGCCAAGGAAGCATGTCGACATCACGAAGGCAGCCAGAGATATTCATGCTCTGTGAGGCCGCGTATTATCGTGCTGGAAAATGGGGTTGTCGAGCTGCATCAGGAAGGGGAACACACACGATCGCAGAATTTCCTGGACGCATCGCCATGCCGGCACGTTTCCTAAAGTCGCCACCGGTGGAGAGCGGGAATCGTAGGAAATGGCAACCGAACCATGACACCTCTCGTTGCGGCGGTATGCCGCCATACAATGAAGCGTAGACCACTGTGCTGGCCAGAACGTCTCCTGATTCGAAAATTCGGTGGTCGTCTGTATCCAGACAGAACCGTGATTCCTCGCTGGATACCACTAGCCGCCAATCAACAAGCTGCCATATTGTCCATTCTTGGAAAAAGTTCAAACGTACATGGCGGTGTTCAGGTCGTAAAGGTAGACGTCATAACGGGCGCCGCGACTACAGATCCTGCTTTGTTAACCGCCTGGATATGATACTGGTGGACGCAGGGGTATCCCAGTCTACGTGATGTCTCTGGATGGTGCACAGCGACATCTGTGGAGTTCTTTCAGCCCATCGCACGATGAAATAATCCTCCCTACTGGTGGTCCACCGGGATCTATTGCGAGCCTTCTTGACGCATGTTCTATTGTATCCTCACGCTCCAACTACGTCCAAAACGAAACCACTGTGTAGTCTGAACGGTTCAAGTGGCGAGCAATGAGTTGAAATGTCCAACCTGCCTGTATTAGTCCAACGATGCGGCTTCTCTCAAACTCATCTAACTGGTCAGAGGCTTGTTGAACGTGCCGCGGGACTTGCTACGTGTTTGCTCGACTCAGGTATTCGGCTCACGTTGCTCACGCTGTTACAAAGGCCTTCTTTGGTGTCATCCATCTATAAATGAGGGAGGGTTATGTACGCCTCCCAATGGCACTTCTGCACAAGTAATCAGCATTAAACGCTAATGGGACACATGCCAACCTATGACGATAGCGTGTGACACCTTCGTTTTACTTGCGCGATTCGGTCATGGTGCTCATTGTTTGGCAAGAATAGCGTCCGCCTACCCGTTATGAGCAACATACAAAATGTACATGAATTATCCATAAAGACAGCTTTTACATTTAAAATCACGCCAGTCGCAACATATGGCCTTACAAGCAAAAATTGACAAGGTTCCTGAAGAAGGTGATGTGTGTACCAAAGTACACACCATCACGGCTTGTATATATGCTTGCCAAAGAATCCCTCTACGTCGCGCTTCGGAGATACCAGGAACTTTTTCAGGAACTAAAAGAAACGAGGCAAGATATCTGACAAGAATTTTCCTTTACCACCACGATGATCAATAGAGAATAGACGAGATCAAATTACGAACTGGGCGGGCGTATCATGACGCTATTTGCAGTACACAGTTTTCGTCACCATATTCGCAGAAAAGACATCTACCAACAACCCGATGAACTATGAACGTGCAAACTCTACAAACGACTGTAGGAGACATACTACGTGATGACATGCAAGCGTAGACTATATCACTGATAAAATGCTGTGAAAGTAAAGTGGAATGTAAACATCTGGATCTGCTTATGCACATTGTGTGCGAACCTGTTATTATTCCTAAAAGCAACAATCATCTCAACCAACCGGGCAAGTTGGCCGTGCAGTTAGGGGCGCGCAGCTGTGAGCTCGCATCCGGGAGATAGTGGGTTCGAACCCCACGGCCGCTTCCTTCCCATTCCTAGGCCTCTCCTGTCCCATTGTCACCGTAAGACCTATCTGTGTCGGTGCGACGTAAAGCAACTAGCATCTCAACCAGCACCAGAACCGTGAGCCATATTGATGTGTTCTATTTCCCTCTGTGCTTTCTGTATCGATGATGTACATTTACCTCTTTACGATAACTAGTCATGCTTCATTATTTGTTTGAAGACTGGTGACTTAAATTTAGCCATGACTGTACAAGGTGTGGACAGAAGGATGGACAGATCTAGGTCTGACCTTTAGGTCTAATTGCGGGAGTTTCCTGCTCTTTGTGTCCGGTCTTGTGCACCTCATCCGGGCAGATGTTCCTTTCTCATGCGACCACCCTCACTATTGATCCTACATCTTACCGTACGCATTTATATTACGTCTTTCTCTCTCAAGTGGAGGGTTCTACACTGAATATTCTATAGCAAGGGAGGAAACGTTCGAAGGTGTTTGCCGACTAGTGTGACAATCGCCGTGCAGACCAATGTACATTTTGCTGGACTCGGTGAGAATTGGATTTATATATTTATTTATTTATTTATTTATTTATTTATTTAATCATTTATTTATTTATTTATCAATAGTTTGATGGTCTGCCTAGCGGAGGGGGAGGGCTGCAAGGGCGTGCTGGATTCACCCAGAAGGACGTAGGTTCGATACCCCGTATGGAGGACGAAAAATTTAAGAAAGTAATTTTCACTTCTGCAGAAGCACATGACCTTGAAATACATTCAGCCAAAACCAAAAGTGAGTACTAGGATAATTTCTGGAAGCATAAACTGCCGGACTTAGAGCTAACCACTCTCTCCCACTTACTGCTGGTGTTACGAATGGTGGAAGCATTTATCTTCTTCAACAACTTTGCTATTTAGGCATATTTCTTTATTCACATTTATTTATTTATTTATTTATTTATTTATTTATTTATTTATTTATTTATTTGATTATTCGTTTTATATGCAACGCATACTGAACATAACGAATGTCAAACGGATCATTCCTTCAACTTGAAATAATAATAATAATAATAATAATAATAATAATAATAATAATAATAATAATAATAATAATAATAATAATAATAATAATAATAATAATTGTTACCGTGTTTTAGCGGTAGTTATGCGTAAAAGAAGGTGCGGGCGTGAATGGGTTTCAAACTACGGAATCAAAGTTAATGTAAAAGTAATTTAAAATTTAACTAGGTTATATTTTCTTTTCAAAAACAAAGCAATAACAGACATGGCAGGTACAATGTAGCAAAACAAGGGGAGATACAATATTTACAGGTTTTGGGCTTCACGCCCTGACTTCTGCGATCAGCTCAGTTTTACCACAAACACAAGTTTTAACAGAGGGGCAGAAAACCCCATTCATCCCTAGGAGCCCCTGGCTCCGAATTACACAGAAAAGCCTCCACGAGGCATATGACACTCCATTCCAAAAGAGCGATCCGCTCTCAAAATTTAAGCCTCTCAAAGGCCACACCAAACTCTACCTTCAAGCTGTCCTCTAAGGACGTATTCACAGGGGTAAAATACCCAACCTACGGAGGTCTATTACATGAAAAGAAGGTTGATTACATGACCTCTAAAATAACAATTTGAGAGGAGGCGATCTTGCACTCCTAATACACTTGTTTTTAAAACCTAATCTGGCTCTGGGCCGCTAACGCAAGGGCTAATCCCATACTACAGAGGTGACTTAGAGAAGAACACTTTACATTACATAAACGAAGAATAGTTTGAGAAAATAAGTTCACCTCAAAACAAATGTGAGTGGGAGCTCGAGAGCGTTAGCACTCTCTATCCCAATATGTAGCTTTACAAGAAAAAGATAAAAAGAGTAATTACATTTTAGGAAAAGGTTACATGATGGAAATGCTTCGAACCCGCCGCGAGTGTTAAAACTGCCGACCTAGCAAGAAAAGAAGTTATTAATAGGCCATTACCTGGTGTTGAAAGGCTGAAGAAGAAAGAGGCGCTTCCCGCCTCCTGCTATGTACTTAATACACTGAAAGATGGAACAGAAGTGGCCCGGAGACCCCAAAATCAGCAGTTTATATCCTCTCGCGGAAGATTCTAGGCGTTAGGGGAAAGAAAACACCCTCCCACAAAATCTTTATTGGTTCGGGAAAAGAAACCCCTACATAGAGGAAAAAGAAACACATAATTGGTGGAAAATTAATTAAAGAAATTCGGGATTGGCTAGATCCAAACTAAGGGGAAAAAGAGGGGTATACAGCCAACTTAAACAATAACAGAAAGAAATTTAACAAGAAACAAACTTTTGAAATAAAAATTTCTCCAACAAAATAGTTCTTTAACTCCGCACTAGGTCGCACTATTGTTGATCTTCAGTAGTGTCCTCTAGAAGAGAAAGTTCACACTTCTTACTTCAAGCGAAACAAAAACACATCAAAAGTGACACAGTTCAAAAACTCAAAATTTTCCACGTGGTGACATCTTCTGAGAAAGTAGAGAATTAATAGAATAGATAAAGTTCAACCTTCCTCCAGAAGAGGAGTTTCAACTGGCGCAACTTTTAAATAAACGGTGTAGAGGTGTACCGCCCGGTACAGACCTCCCCCCCCAAAAGTTCCTCCAGGGGTGACACATGAAATCAGTTTGAAACAAAGTCCAAGTAATGATGTTGATACGAAGATAGATAGCAGAAGCATTTACAAGATTTCTTAATTCAGTTTCAAAATGTTGTTGTTGCAGGTTAATGAAAGTCTTTAAGTTTGTAGAATTTGAATTTCTGAAGATAAACTTTTAATACTTAGAAGTGAAGAAAAAATTTTTTGCACGGTCCACCAAATATTGCTGTTGAATTCCCAAGTGTAGTTATCTCTTATAGTAACTGTCCATGTAGTTGATGTTGATGAAGTTGGATGGCCGGACCGGCCGTTGCAGCTTGCGTCCAAAAGGAGGCCGCTCGGACCCCTCAAGTACCCTGAGATACCGCTCGCCCGCACTATGAGGGGAGCAGAGGTGTTGAAGTACGCCGCGCCCGCGGTGAACAGATACAGGCTGCGGGCATGTAGCAGGACGTGCGCCGCACATCAGCCTTGGCCGGGGGGAGAGCTCCGGCTCGCCGTGCACATGTCGTCCTCGCTGGAGAGGAGGGGGCCCATCCCCCTCCCCAGTCGCTGCACGGCGCTGCGCGGCTGCGGGGGCGCTGAAACATTAAAGCTAGGCGGCAGAATTGTGTTGGACTATTATCTTCTTTGAGGGTACAGGCTTGTGGAGAGGTTGAGGGGCCAGCGGCGTGTAGATATCCATGGCATTTACTATTATGAAGCCCCAGTGTAAGGTGGAGCAGGAGACGGGAGCGTGGTAATGGCCGTGGCAAGAACAGGATGGCAGTTTAACGGGTCGGGGCAGATTTTACACAAGGCTTACATCTAAAACCAAAATATTATAGAAGGGGCAGAATGCCTTAAAAGTGAAACTCAAAAAAATATAACCTTCATATCCTTTCAGAATAATATGAAGCAAGTTAACACAGAAATTACACCGGTTTCACCTGGGACAGGTGAACTCTAAATATCCTCTCGGTGGCTGGATTACTTAGCAATAAGGTAACCGGCGTAAGAAAATCGAGAATGATACAAGGCCCATGAAATCTGGGGGCAAGCTTGCCCGCGGGAACAAAATTTTTGACCATAACCTGGTCACCTACCTTCAAAGTGGTGGGTCTCCGTCCACGATCATACCTTTCCCTAACCTTTTCATGAGATACTTTAAGATTAGCTTTAGCCTTCTTCCAAAGATCTTTAATGTTGTCCGGATCTATTGTCTCGGGCAGAATGTCATTCAGAGACCAGAGGTTAGAGAGCGGCGTGTTGGGAACGAACTTAAACATCAAAGAAGCTGGAGTAAATTTGTGTGATTCATGAACCGCCGAATTCAAAGCAAAAGCTAACCAATGCAGGGACGTGTCCCACCTAGAATGATCTTCATGATGATAGGCAATAAGTGCGGACCTGAGATTACGGTTAACCCGTTCAGCCAGAGAAGGTTGAGGGTAATAAGCAGAAGTAGTTACATGAGAGATGGACAAGTCAAAACAGAATTTACGAAATAAATTTGATGTAAAAGCCTTAGCATTATCAGATACAATATATTGACACGGACCAAAAGAAGCAAAAATAGAATTTAAGCAAGTAATTGTAGACTGAGCGGTAGCCAGCTTAGTCGGAAATAACCAGGAAAATCTTGTAAAACCATCTACACACACAAAGATGAACTTGTGGGCATTGCCCTTTGACTGGGGGAAGGGTCCCACATAATCAATATACAGGCGTTCCATGGGGCGCGACGCTTGATGCGAAGACAAGAGGCCTACCTTGGTGGACATGGTTGGTTTACTGAGCAAACAAGATTTACAAGCTTTTACAAGTTCACGGATTTCACCGTCCATACCTTTCCAGATGAACATTTCACGAATCTTTTCACGAGTTTTAAAGATACCCAGATGCCCTCCCAATGGGGTCTCATGATAGTATTTGAAGATCATAGGTACAAGAACCGCTGGAACAACAACTTTCATCAACTTATCATGCCTCGAAGGGCAACATAGAACACCATTCCTCAGAACATAAGGGACAGCATGTTCCCCAGAAGAAAGGGTTTCCATTATAGGAGCCAGCGTCGGATCTTCCTGTTGGTATTTCTCAATATCCCTAAAAAGCATGGGAGCATCTGTTAAGATGGCATTAACACCAGATAGTATGGACTCGGAAGGTGATGAACTATCGACCGGTTCGTGGGTCTCTACGTCGTTATGAAACATACGGCTGAGTCCATCGGCAACAACATTTTCAGTACCTCTGATATGCCGTACATCGAATTGGAAGGCAGAAATACGGATGGCCCAACGGGCTATACGACCTGTACGACGCGGCCTACCTAAGACCCAGCTTAAGGCTTGATTATCTGTCTCCAGATCGAATTTGACGTGTTCCAGATAGAGACGGAACTTTTCTAAGGCGAATAAGACTGCCAAACCTTCAAGCTCATATATGGAGTACTTTGCTTCTTGAGCTGACAATGTCCTAGACGCATAGGCGATGGGTCGCCTCCCTAGTTCAGTCTCTTGAAGAAGAACTGCAGCTACTGCTGACGACGATGCGTCGGTTTGGACGATGAATTTCTTCGAGAAATCAGGCATAGCAAGTACAGGGGCATTACAGAGAGCTAATTTTAGATCTTCAAAAGCGGCTTGTTGAGAAGGTCCCCACTCGAATTTGATGCCTTTCCTACGAAGAAGGTTTAAGGGCGCCGCTCTATTAGCGAAGTTAGGAATAAACTTCCTGAAGAAATTCACCATACCAATGAATCTAGCGATACCTTTGATGTCCTTAGGAGGTTTAAAATCACGGATGGCCTGTGTTCTAGAATGATCGACAGCTACCCCATCGGGTGACACAATATGCCCTAGGAATGACATAGAGGGCTTAGCAAAGGCAACCTTGGACAACTTAACAGTTAACCCAGCCTTACGAAGGCGATCGAGAACTTCTCGCAGATGATCTAGATGTTCTTCAAAGGTCTCTGAAAATACGACGACATCATCTAAGTAGTGGTATAAGTACTCAAATTTGATGTCGGAAAAGACCCTATCTAGTAGCCTAGTGAGCACAGCTGCCCCCGTGGGGAGCCCGAAAGGCACGCGGTTGTATTCGTATAAATTCCAGTCCGTGGCAAACGCTGTAAGGTGTTTAGACTCTTCGGCAAGGGGAATTTGATTATAGGCCTGATTCAAGTCCAAGATGGTGAAGAACTTGGCCTTACGAAACCATGAAAAGCAAGAATGAAGGTCGGGAAGGGGCACAGATTGCAACACCACCTTCCGATTGAGAGCCCTGTAATCAATGACAGGCCTGAAGCCTCCTTGGGGTTTCGGGACTAGAAAAATAGGCGAAGAATACGCTGACTTAGAGGGCCTAATAATACCATCCTTCAACATCTGATCGATGATTTCTTTCAGAGCCTTCATTTTAGGTGGAGATAGCCTATACGGTGGAAAACGGACAGGAATTGAATCCGTGACCTCAATTTTGTATTCAATAAGGTCAGTAACACCAAGAGTATCAGAGAACACCTCGGGAAACGACTGACACAGTTTCCGAATACTATCAGCCTGCTCCTCAGGTAGATGTCTAAGGTCTAACAACATCTCATCCTGGGTAGGCGAAATAGATGAACATGATACAGAATTACACTTTAATAGTGGGATTTTATAACTAGAAGCAAATTTGAATGTGCACGACCTAGACCGGAGATCGAGCACAAGACCAGTGTGAGAAATAAAGTCAGCTCCCAATATAATGGGGCAAGACAATTGCTTGGCCACAAACAATTTAACTTTCCATGTAAACTTAAAAACACGAATTTTGACCAGTAAGGAACCTAGAATTTCTAATGGAGATGAATTAGCCGAAACGTATTGAACAGGAGAAGAGACATAGTCAGGGAGTTTACAAACAGATTTCAATTTAGAATACCAATCAGCCGAAATAATGGAACAAACACTGCCTGAATCTAAGAGAGCTGTTATAGGCTCGTTATTTAACTCAATCTTAAGAAAAGGAACAGGTGCGGGGGTATCCGCCGCAATCCTAAGACACTCTTTAGGGCATTCAAAAGATGAATTTGAAGGCTGGTCGTTCTCTGCATTTACAACCTGTTTACTAGGGGCTGAGTCTCGGGAATATGGATTAGTCGGCTCAGCCGACGCCACTAGTCACTTTTTATTATTGGCATAGCTGGAATTTGCACCAGAAGTTGAGCAGGAGGGGGTGCTATTTGAGTTTGGGCAATTCTTGGCGATATGTGAGAAGGCCCCACACTTAAAACAGCCTTGTGATGACTCTGCTCCATCCCTTGTCCCACTTGACTTGATCAGAGGACACTTATTCCGCAGATGGTCAGGCGACCCGCAAGCATAACATTTACGGGGATTGACTGGTCGGCGAGGTGGAGGCCGAGTGTTACTAAAGGAAGGCGGGGGTTCTTTCGCCACACGCAAGGAATCGGCATACCTAACTCCTTCCGCAGAGACGGCTAATGCTTCCAGTTCAGAGAAGGTTTGCGGGCACGCCGCGAAACACAAATATGACCTGTAGGGTGGTGAAATCCCTTCAACAATAGCTTGCACGATCTGATCCTCAGGGAAGTGGAGAGCAAACACCCTAGTATAAAACTTAATATCTTGGATGAAGTCTGCCAGGTTTTCATCCAAGCGCTGTACCCGATAATAGTATTTCTGAATAAGGGAGGACCTGGCCCTAGCCGGGATGAAGTTAGCTAGCAAATGGGCATGGAAATCCTCAATAGAAGATTGCTCGGCGATGGCTCTAACTATTTTGTCAGATAGAACACCAATAGCATAAGGATAGATAATTTGCAAAATTTGACATGGGGAAAGAGAAAACACAAGGGCATGATCCTGAAATTCCACTAGAAATCTTAAAAATGAAATTACGTCACTGGTGGTGTTGACGGAAAACTTAGAGATACCTTTAAGCAACATTGCCAATGGATGAGGCAAGCTGCTGAACCCAGGTGTCATAGTCGTTAAAGGTTTCAAGGGCAATGAAATTAATTCAGAGCGGATGTTACTCAATGACGCACGGCGTTCAGATTCGTTGTTCGATGGGGCAGAGATAGTTTGAGCAGCAACGGTTATCCTATTGACTTCTCCCTGAGGAGGCTCTTCCTCGTTACCTACATTCACCGTGGCGGGTTGATCAGTTTTGGGAGGAGCTTCGCCGGTTAGCAATTGAGTGACCTTATTAGACAATTCAGAAATAGTTTCAAGGAGCGTATTAGCTTGCTTCCTCTGAACGTCATTCACCTTTAGAGACAATAGATCATTAACTCTATTTGCAAAGTGATACAGCCTGCCTTGCACACGCTTAATTTGATTAGGAGATGGATCGTTTTCATCAAAAAAGCTGACTACAGATGCTAGCCCAGTAATATTCTCGACGATCGTGGAAAGAGAATCATCAATTTCTTTCTCTCCCAAATTGGGGATGGAAATGGGCAAATCAAGGGACTCTCTAAGCTTGTTGGTGTCGATTGCAACCGTGCCTCCAGATTGCACATTTCTGATAGTTAACTCGTATATCAACTCCTCTTTGCGCAAATAGTTAAGGAGGAGAACATCGCGAGGGCCGGGCATGATGACAGAACAATTTTGAAAAACTCAAAAAATTCCAGCAACTGAGACAATTGTTAGAGTTCGAATCAAAGCAATGTTTAGCCGTCAAAAGGGGCTAAATTGAGACCCATTCAACCACGCTCTGCTACCACTTGTTACCGTGTTTTAGCGGTAGTTATGCGTAAAAGAAGGTGCGGGCGTGAATGGGTTTCAAACTACGGAATCAAAGTTAATGTAAAAGTAATTTAAAATTTAACTAGGTTATATTTTCTTTTCAAAAACAAAGCAATAACAGACATGGCAGGTACAATGTAGCAAAACAAGGGGAGATACAATATTTACAGGTTTTGGGCTTCACGCCCTGACTTCTGCGATCAGCTCAGTTTTACCACAAACACAAGTTTTAACAGAGGGGCAGAAAACCCCATTCATCCCTAGGAGCCCCTGGCTCCGAATTACACAGAAAAGCCTCCACGAGGCATATGACACTCCATTCCAAAAGAGCGATCCGCTCTCAAAATTTAAGCCTCTCAAAGGCCACACCAAACTCTACCTTCAAGCTGTCCTCTAAGGACGTATTCACAGGGGTAAAATACCCAACCTACGGAGGTCTATTACATGAAAAGAAGGTTGATTACTTGACCTCTAAAATAACAATTTGAGAGGAGGCGATCTTGCACTCCTAATACACTTGTTTTTAAAACCTAATCTGGCTCTGGGCCGCTAACGCAAGGGCTAATCCCATACTACAGAGGTGACTTAGAGAAGAACACTTTACATTACATAAACGAAGAATAGTTTGAGAAAATAAGTTCACCTCAAAACAAATGTGAGTGGGAGCTCGAGAGGGTTAGCACTCTCTATCCCAATATGTAGCTTTACAAGAAAAAGATAAAAAGAGTAATTACATTTTAGGAAAAGGTTACATGATGGAAATGCTTCGAACCCGCCGCGAGTGTTAAAACTGCCGACCTAGCAAGAAAAGAAGTTATTAATAGGCCATTACCTGGTGTTGAAAGGCTGAAGAAGAAAGAGGCGCTTCCCGCCTCCTGCTATGTACTTAATACACTGAAAGATGGAACAGAAGTGGCCCGGAGACCCCAAAATCAGCAGTTTATATCCTCTCGCGGAAGATTCTAGGCGTTAGGGGAAAGAAAACACCCTCCCACAAAATCTTTATTGGTTCGGGAAAAGAAACCCCTACATAGAGGAAAAAGAAACACATAATTGGTGGAAAATTAATTAAAGAAATTCGGGATTGGCTAGATCCAAACTAAGGGGAAAAAGAGGGGTATACAGCCAACTTAAACAATAACAGAAAGAAATTTAACAAGAAACAAACTTTTGAAATAAAAATTTCTCCAACAAAATAGTTCTTTAACTCCGCACTAGGTCGCACTATTGTTGATCTTCAGTAGTGTCCTCTAGAAGAGAAAGTTCACACTTCTTACTTCAAGCGAAACAAAAACACATCAAAAGTGACACAGTTCAAAAACTCAAAATTTTCCACGTGGTGACATCTTCTGAGAAAGTAGAGAATTAATAGAATAGATAAAGTTCAACCTTCCTCCAGAAGAGGAGTTTCAACTGGCGCAACTTTTAAATAAACGGTGTAGAGGTGTACCGCCCGGTACAATAATAATAATAATAATAATAATAATAATAATAATAATAATAATAATAATAATAATAATAATAATAATAATAATAATAATAAATCCTTTACCCTGCTTGTAACAATCTTTCATAAGCCTCTACCCTTTGTACTCCAGTCTTCATCCCACAAGTACCGTAATCCCAGACCTTCCATAATCCTTTTTACCTTATTAGCCCAGCATTCACTATACCTACTTGCAATCTGATATTGGAAAGGTGGTTGCAACAGTAAGCCAACTTCCCCTCTCCTTAATCGCCACCAATATCTCAGTACCCTCTTCACAATTTCTACTTCCATATACTCCCCGGAAATTATTATCCCCCCAGAACTGGCAGTGCAAAGCGCAACATTCATCACCGTTTTGCTGAATCTACTGGCTATCTGATTTAGCTCATCTCCATCCTCCTCAACCCCCCACACCTCAACACCATAAGGAACTCTGCTTAGGACCACCGTTTTAAAAACCATCCTTTGTGTTTCATACCTTATTCCCGGGAAATTGCTTTCCAATATTTTTATGACTGGCACAGCTGCTAGTCCCTTCCACTTAGCTCTTTTGATCTGGTCCTCCCACCCCCCTTTTTATTAATAAAGACCCCCAGATATTCCAACTTATCCACCTCCTCAATTATCTTGCCCTGCACTATCCACTTCCTTGTGCTCTTTCTCGTTTTATTTTCCCGACCTACTAACACCTTAGTCTTGTTACAATTTATTTTCAACCCCCAGTTATTAGCATATTCCGAGACAGCATTTAGGCTTTTTTGAAAACCTCCCCCCCCCCCCCCCCGATAACGTTAATAATAAAACATCGTCTGCAGAAAGTCACACCGGGGATCTCTAGCTCTCCGAGGACAGGGCAGGCCCATTGATCTCCTCCATGCCCATGCAAAATATCATTTAAAAATATTAAAAATAAAATAGGGGATAGTTTGAAACCCTGCTTCAAACCCATGTCACATTCAATCAGCTCACTTACCACTCCTTCCTCAACTCGAATACAGCAGTAAACAGACCCATATATAGCCTCTATCGCACTCATATTTTTTTCCTGAGACCCCAGCCATTCGTAAGTTTTCAACCATCGCACTTTGACTCACTGTATCAAATGATTTTTCGAAATCAATAGCTTCTATCAACTCTTTCCTACCTCAGATATTTCTCAGGAATCATCCTAACTAACATTATATTGTCAGTTGTCCTTCTACCATTTCTACTAAAAATCGACAATATCCCAAGTTCCTCAACCCAATCTCTCAATCTATGAGCCAAAATATCTGTATAAATCTTACTCAACGAATCCAGCAGAGTTACTCCTCTACAGTTACTCGGAAGATTTCTATCTCCTTTCTTCTTATATATTGGGCATATAATTCCCTTTTGCCATTCTCCTGGGTACCTTCCATTCTCAAATACCTTATTAACTAATTTTAGTATACCCTCCCTCATTTGTCTATTTTCCACTATTTCTTTCCAGAATATCTTATTTATCCCGTTTCTACCTCCTGCTAACTTGTTCTTAATTTTTTCTTGCCACTTCCATTATCTCAACCCCTGTTATCTCTTTATCCAGCTGATAGATCTCCACCACCAATTCCCTCTTCATGACCAATTTCCCTCTTGTTTCTCTCCCTCTGTCTCCCCCAGTTAATAATTTACGAAAGTAATCCACCCGATCTTCGCAGTCTATCTTCGTTTTTACATCCCCCCCTCCTTGTTAATTTTATTCACACTTACCCAAACTTTATCAGATTGATTCATTTCACATTACTGAGCTCGATAGCTGCAGTCGCTTAATTGCGGCCAGTATCCAGTATTCGGGAGATAGTAGGTTCGAACCCCACTATCGGCAGCCCTGAAAATGGTTTTCCGTGGTTTCCCATTTTCACATCAGGCAAATGCTGGGGCTGTACCTTAATTAAGGCCACGGCCGATCCCTTCCCACTCCTAGCCCTATCCTGTCCCATCGTCGCCATAAGACCTATCTGAGTCGGTGCGACGTAAAGCAACTAGCAAAAAAAAATCACATTCTCTATTTATCGCCTCCGTCTGATCGCTCTGTTATGATTTCTTTCTCTCAACAATTTGCGCCTTATGTTATTTCCTTAATTTATAAAACTCCTTTCTTCTTTCGCTCCCTCCTTATTTTCTGAACTCCTTTACCGCCTTCATAACTACTAACCTCAATTCCCTTAATGCCACCTCCCATCCTATCTTAACATTTGCATATAACTTTCTAGCAACTTTTGTAGCCCCATTTTTACCTCATCCGACCATATATATTTAGGATACCTCGAACTCTTACGTGAGCCTCTCTTACTACCTCTTCTCTTTACCTTCCCCTCATCACTCCTTAATACCGGACTATAATGAGACTCGATACAATCACCTACTTAACTCTCTATCAAGCATATCTCCGTGCTGACTACCAAATCTATCACATAACCCCCTGTGGCGTAATATATGTATCATTTTCCCTTCCCTATCTCCATTTCACCAACCGTTTAAGATATACATATTCCCTGCCCCACATAATTCAAGCAATTTTAAACGATAGCTATTGCACCTCGATCCCTTCAACTTCCCACCTCCCTCTTTACTATAGGCAGGGCTTAACCCCCCTAACCTTGCATTCCAATCCCCAAACAAAATCTGTCCATCTCGTTCGTATTTCTCCCCAATCACGTTTATTTCCAATAAAAGATCCTCGAAAAAATTTTCATCCGCGTAGGGCGAGTTTTTTGATGGTTGTACAAAAAGGTCAAGCATACGTTCTTCTCTTTATCTGTCCCCCATCCACTATATTAAATCTAATCCAGATCACCTCCTCTATCTCATTTTCGATGTGTCCCATTCGCTCACTAATCTCTTCCTTTATCAAAACCACAATACCTCCGGGGCTTCTTTTATTCTTTACCACAAACCCTCTCCATGTAAACACCTTCCCTTCACCTAGCCACGTCTTTAGCAAGTCTACAATTTTAAAACTCTCTTCTAATTTAATCACTTCCTCGTTCCCCATCTTGCCTGACAAACATTCTATATTTACAGAATCTATTTTCCATTCTAGTTATACATTTCTCTCCCCTACCGATCCTTTTCCTTCATTGTTCGCATCCCCTTCGCTAACGTTATTTTCCCTACTTCTTATTATCGCACATTCTCTTCCCGCGTCCAGACCATCATTTTTACTCGTTTTAAACACTCTTTATTCACTTTCTCATCCTGACCACTTTTATTCATCTCCCGCAAGTCTTTCAGACTGAAGGATCTTCCCCTCCTCAGAAGTTCACTTCTTTTTTCACCTCGTTCCCCCTCTCTTCTTTCACGATACTCCTCACCGCTGACTCCGTTACTTTCTTCATCGTTTCCCTCTTTCACTTTGGCCTGGTAATCTCTGCTCTCTCCACTAGCGCCTGGACTCACTTGCACTGCCGCTGCCTGCTTGATCATCGCAATTCGATCTCTCTGCAACTTCTTCACCTTGGTTTGACACCAAACACCCTTCCTGTTTATGAGTATTATCCATTTCCTGCAGCTTGTTCACAGACCACTTTCTAAACCATCTTCCATTCCCTACCACCAGGTGTTTTCCCCTAATGAAAGCTCTCAGACCTTGGTTCCTGGCTCTCATTAGGTGGTTATTTAAAATTCTAATGATTCTACTTCTGCCATTCCCCATGTCTTGTCTCACCCACACTTTATCGCCTTGTAGGTTTGCAGCATTTCTAACCACAAAATCCGCCATCAAGATGGAAATTGGTCGTGCAGAGGGGATTGGTGGTGATCTTTTAGCTGGATAAAGAGAGAAAAGGGGGTGAGATAATGGAAGTGGCTGAAAAAATGAAGAACAAGTCAGCAGGAGGTAGAAACGGGATAAATAACGTATTCTGGAAAGTAATAGTGAAAAATAGACAAATGAGGGAGGGTATACTATGTCCTTTCACTTTATCCACTCTTTCCACATCGTCTGTATCCACTTCACTAACATTAATTTTCATTTTGTTCTGTATCACATCCACCACCTTGTATACTATATCCACTTTAATTTCCTTCACTCCCTTCTGTATACCGTAGATTAATATATTTTTCCTCGTGCGTTCCTGGCAGCTTATTGCCTCTTCTCTGCACCTTCTCCAGCTCCTCTTCCAAATATTTCACCTTCTTTCTCAAAACCACTACTTTTTCAGCATTATCTTCCGTCTTCTGTCTCAACTTCTCCATTTTCTCTTCCAGTGACCTCCTCATATCCTTAATTTCCGTCGACTGCTCCTCCATTAGCTCCCTTATTAGCTCCTTTAGTTGGTCTAGTGAACACGCCGCCTTCAATCTCTTTAATAGTCTCAATTCCCATCTTACCGATATTTCCACTTGAACCAGGGCCTGGGTTCAATTCCACGCCACCAATAATTAGTAAAATTACTGCCACCGATGCCACAACCATCCTCTTCTCCAGAAATCCTTTGATTTTCGTTATACCTACCATTTTCATACTCCTGCATCTCTGACATCCTCCAGTAACTGCTCGAAATTGCGCCAAGGAGATCTCCATCCCTCTCACTAAATGCTCCGCACGTCCACCTTCCTTCATTGCTTGCGCTCGACTGTGGTGTAACAGTATGCGTAGACGTTCTTCAATATATCAGTATGGAGCTTGTGAAAACAGTAACCAACCGTGAAGTGCAATGCGTAGTCTGGGATATTTTAAATACTGTAGATAACGTGTAATGAGTACTGGAAATATGTCGTGGCGGTGGACTATTAAACACTGTGTAGCTACATTACAGACTAACTCAGATGCTAATGAAGTTGTGTTGAGAACAGGTGAACATACGCATGAAAGTGAAAGCGAACAGTGTATCGAAAATCATATACAGTGGGTCACCTTAATATTCGGACAACACAGATAATGGAATGTTTCCTGACATAATACGTTCGCAAACAAATGTATTTGCAACAAACACACCTCCAACAATTCATGAGTATATACCCCACGTATCACAACAAAATTAAATGTCAGGCGAATTGGTGAAGTGTTCTGATAGCGATAGAAAAGGAAATCATGAGATACTACACATCACTTTATTATTCGGACACGTGGTCGTTACTCCATTTCCACGTGACTACTTTACCCAATTGCGGCAAGGGAGAAACGTAAGGAGTAGGATACGTTTCCCTGAACTTCACCGCAAAAACACGTTTGAAGAGCGCCAACTGGTTATTTTCCACGATGCAAAGGGGCGTAGTTGCAGAGATGTTGCGCAAATGCTGTGTATGAGTAAGAGTACTGCCAATGGCATTGTACGGCGATTTAAAGAAGAGGACAGGATTCCTTCTATACCGCTAACCGGGTCAACTGAAAAAGCTAACTGATCGTGCAGAGAGACTTCTCTTAAGAAAAATAGGGAACAATCCTAAACTGAATGTGCCACAACTTGCACGGGAATTAGAAGTGGAAGTTGGTAAATCAGTGCACCCTGAAACTGTGCGCAGGACTCTTCGAAAGGCCAGATTTAATGGGAGCGTGTCGAGGAAAAAGCCATTGATCAGTGAAGTGAACCGAAGGAAAAGACTGAAGTTTGCCATACGATATGTACACAAGGACAAAGAATGGCGGAAACTTGTGTTATTTTGTGATGAGAGCAAACTTAATATTTATGGATCGGATGGGAGGAGAATGCCTTGGTGCAAACCAAATGACGATTTAAAACCGAAGCATTTGCAACCAACTGTCAAACATGGAGGCGGGAATATAATGGTATGGGCGTGCTTTTCGTCTGCTGGAGTAAGTGAAATGTCGTTTATTGAAGATACAATGGACCATAAGCAGTATCTAGCCATCCTGAAGCAGAATTTACACCAAAGTGAAACAAAACTTTGGATAAGGGACATTTTTCATTTCTATCAAGATAATAATCCCAAGCATAAAGCGTGGAATGTCCGAATGTGGCTGTTGTTGAACTGCCTAAAGGTGCTTGAAAATCCACCCCAGATCCCGGATCTCAATCCTATTGAGAATGTATGGAGTGAACTTGACAAGAGAGTAAAGAATTCCAGATTAACGTAAAAGAAAGAACTGCAACGAAAACTGATACAAGAATGGGCCAATATTAGCCTTAAGGACACGAAAAAGTTCGTTTGTTCTACGCCACAACGACTGAATGCCGTGGCAATGCCACCAAGTACCAGATTGATTTGAGTTCCATGTTACGCTACAGTTTCGGTCATAATGATCCTTGTGTCCGAATATTAAAGCGGTTTTGTTATGTGATAAAGTGACGACTTATTTTTTTATCTACATGTCATTTTTGTTCTGAGAACTTGTATTATTATATAATCATATTGGAAACATTGGGGTTTTGTACTGTCAAACTTTCTATTCTGTATGTGTCAAAAAATACAAATATAATGTTCAGATTGTCACATGCATATGGTGTCCGAATATTAAGATGACTCACTGTAATTAGAAATAGTTGTTAACGCATTGTAATAATGTTAATGACTTTACGTCCCACTAACCACTTCTACGGTTTTCGGGGACAATAACGCATAGCTGCACATGACCTGATTACACAACCACGTAAAATTATTCGTAAGTCAAATGCAAATCATATTCACAAAGGAAACATTAACAGTGTTCGTATATCAATGTACAGAGAATGAAGGACATTACTACCACTTTTACCTCGTTCTGCTGACGAAGCACTAGTACAATTACACGAGTTAAATATTTTAAGTAGCAGACATGCGACATTTTGTTACGTAGATCGTAACAACAAAATGACGTGTGAATGAAATTTAAATTTTGCATGCAATAATTCTAATACCATATTAGCAGATGGCACATTTTACGTGAGCCCAAAGCATTTTTATCAGACGTATACCATTCACTCCTATAAAAATGCCGGATACATTCAAGTTATATTTTGTTTACTTTTATCCAAAACTGTTGAAACGTATAAAAACATGTGGAGCGGTATTCGCCAGTTTAGTAAAATAAATTTTAACCCTGAATGTATAATTTTAAACTTTAAGTTAGCAGCTCTAGCAGCTGTAAGAAATGTCTTTTCGAATGCGCGTATTAAATGTTTCAGCTTTCATTTGGGACAGGCCTGGCTCCTGAAAATTTTAAACATCGGGCTGAAACGTGGATACATGAATAGAAGTTCAGAATTAGGACAACATCTAAAATATTTCTTTGGTTTGCAGTATTTGCCTCCAGATACTGTTGAGGGTTTGTTGAATTGCATAGCATAATTCCTGATAATCCCCAAATGAATGCTTCCGTCAAGTATATATTCGAAAACTACATCACTCATAACGCCAAATTTCCATCGGTCTTATGGGTTAGTTGTCATTCAAGCGATCCCAGAATGACAAACAGGGCTACGTCTTTCCAGAGACATTAAACAAGAACAATTTCTATCACTTCTTTGTAGAAGAGAAAAGTTAGGAAAAATATAATACAGAAACACACATACAACATGGATCTCAAGAAAAGTTACTCAGCTGGTACAATATCGTTACTACAGCACACCAAAACTTTAGGTCACCGTTACCAGCAACAACAGTTATGAAGAAAATGAGTGCTATGACGAATCCTTTGGAGAATGCAGTCGACAGGCGCTACACTTCCAGCGTAAGGTAAGCCTTAATTCTGCTTGCTTGTTGTTTAAAGGGGCCTAACATCGAAGGTCATCGGCCCAAGCCTTAATTCTCATTTGCGCTAGTGATATGTCAACTTTTTCGATACTGTAACCATGCCTATTTGCGTCATCACTCGGCCACCGCTCCGGTCGACTGTGGTGTAACTTTCCAAATATACTGTACATGCGTTGCATTAGAATCGGGAATTCATGAATTTTTCGGATTTTTTTTTTTTTTGCTAGTTGTTTTACGTCGCACCGACACAGATATGTCTTACGGCCACGATGAGACAGGAAAGTACTGGGAAGAAAGCGGCCGTGGCCTTAATTAAGGTACAGCCCCAGCATTTGCCTGGTGTGAAAATGGGAAACCACGGAAAACCATTTTCAGAGCTGCCGACAGTGGGGTTCGAACCTACTATCTCGCGAATACTGGATACTGGCCGCACTTAAGCGACTGCAGCTATCGAGCTCGGTCGGAAATTATTAGGTTGCGGACCTGACATATTTAAGTAAAATTTGTTCACCTTTTAGTCTTCTATCACTTCCACTTGGTCCGAACTGTATCCTGTGTCATGACATTTGACGTCATTTTCTCCGGAAACAAAAGCGTATCGACCTAAACACTTCCACGCGAGTTACTGTTGAATGCCCCCGAACAGGTACATTTAAGTTCGTTGAAGTCGGTTGGATACAGGGACTGGCCTCTCCTTGTGAGATAATTGCTCTATAAGTGGTATTCATTTTGGTAATTTTAGGACCGATTCAATTTAGTATTAAATCAGAATCTTCAGGTGCTATTCGAATAACATTTATGCATTTACATTTCCGCTAACTTATTCAAATTATAGATCCCGTAACAAACATGAACCACTATATACTGTGTTTCTCTTCTGCGGCACAATTGATTCTGCTGCTATTGTCCTCCTCGGTGTCTTCGCCGTCAAAGAGTAGTGAAAAGATAATACTACGGCAGCCACGTGCAAGGACGTCATGTTTCTATTGCGCGTAACGAGGAACAGAATGGATCAAAAGGAAAAAAAATAAGAGGCGCGCAGCGTCGTTCCCTAGAACGCTCGCTGCAGTGACCTCGAATCGTACATGTTAACGCGTATCGTTCGGCACGGCAGTCTGTGCAGAGCGACTGAAAAGAGGTGAACGGTAGGCTAAACCTACAATTTTATGGAGAAATACTTTCATTTCGAGTGTTTGTGAAATGCCAAGAAAAGTGTACTAAACTTAGCAAATCCAAGACAGAGCACTGAACGTACGCAGCACAACAAGATTGATTACTTTGGCATTCAAAAAGCAAAGAATACAATTCGCAGCATACGTGCTACCTGTTCCACTCGTTTCAGCCACACCGAGCTCGATAGATGCAGTCGCTTAAGTGCGGCCAGTATTTAGTATTCAGGAGATAGTGGGATCGAACCCTATGTTGGCAGCCCTGAAGATGGTTTTCCGTGGTTTCCCATTTTCACACCAGGCAAATGCTGGGGCTGTAGCTTAATTAAGGCCACGGTCGCTTTCTTCCCAGTCCTTTCCTGTCCCATTGTCGCCATAAGACCCATCTGTGTCGGTGCGACGTAAAAACAAAAGCAAAAAAATATACAGTTTCAGCCACAGTCACATTCTTGGTACTTGCTTACTTGTAGATGTTTACCTGCATTTATCTTTTCACCTGACCTGCACTCGACTTGTACGCCAACCTGCGTCGTGTACAAGGTCTCTAATCTGGATTCACTCGGATAAGCGCAACTCGATCGATTCTGATCTTGATCCGGTTGAACGATGGACTGGAGAGCTTCTATTGTGCAACAAGTCAGGATTTGTATGGGCAATAATGTATACCTTGGGGAGAGTTCATTATCGTTGGCTGTTCAGACCTTTACTTAGAAATCGATCACAGGTCTGCATAACTTAGCACTAGCTGTGGGTACCATGCATCATAACCACAGAGGAAAATTCTCCAAATTGTTTTACATTTCAACTCCAGGCATGTGTTGGGATATTATTTTACCAAGTCACATCCCATTCCTTCTCAATTGTAGATTCAATGAATAAGAAATGTACTCTTCGCTAAGAAAAGGACAGTTTCTTTTTTCATATTCGGTCCAGCATGGCTGTGTTCTTATTCTCACGCATTTCAAATGCCTGGCTTCCGTTTGCTTTGTTGTATCATTTAGGGCCTGAAGCAACGAGTATAATGAAGAAGAAAGGAATAGTAACACCACACTTCGGTTTGAAATAATAGATTTTAACGATATCTATGTAAAGAAAAGTATAACTGCGTCTGTTCAATTCAAATATTTGCGTCATGCTTCGTTTCTGTCTCGGAATAGGTATAGAAAAGTGGAAAATAAGTTCAATTCAATTTTTGTCTGTCTGCCTGTTTGTTTGTTTGTTTGTTTGTTTGTTTGTTTGTGTCGACACGACGGGGAAACGGCTAAACATATCTTCTTGAAACTCTGTATTTAGGTTCAGGAATAGCCGAAGTGTTCACTAGGCTATAGATTATTTGATTAGTGTACAGTGATGCAACAATATTAAGGGGAGTAAAATAGGACATGTCAACATATCCGTTAATATTACTTGTACAAGAAGAAATGTATTTATACAAATTGTGTAAAATATAATTTCCGATCCTTTATGTTGCATGTGATTTTACCTCAGAGATTTTCGCGATTATTACGTTTTTACAAACTTTCAAATAATTTCGGAAATATTAGTTATACCTAAAAGGTAAGGGTTATTCTGCCCGAAGGCAGGTCCGAACCTCCGCAGAGGTGCTCCTGAGCCGGAGTTTACGTGCGGTAGGGTGGCCAGTTCCTTTCCGCTCCTCCATTCCCTTACCCCCCACCAACAGCGCGTGGCAACCCATCCAACTCCTGACCACGCCCAATGTTGCTTAACTTCGGAGATCTCACGGGATCCGGTGTTTCAACACGGCTACGGCCGTTGGCAGTTATACCTCAATGCGTTTAAAAAAACATTACCGAGCTCGATAGCTGCAGTCGCTTACGTGCCGCCAATATCCAGTATTCGGAAGATAGTGGGTTCGAGCCCCACTGTAGGCAGCCCTGAAGATGGTTTTACGTGGTTTCCCATTTTCACACTAGGCAAATGATAGTGCTGCACCTTAAATAAGGCCACGGCTGCTTCCTTCCCAATTCCAGCCCTTTCCTGTCCCATCGTCGCCATAAGACCTATCTGTGTCGGCGCGACGTAAAGCAACTTGCAAAAAAAAAAAAAAAAAAATCCGATTTTTAATCATTTGTATCTGGCACATTTTTAACGTGCGAGATACAATATTCAGCAGTCCGTACTTTCATTACAAAGTCCAACAATAATGAGCATCGCTGACGCGTAAATGTTCAGTTATCACGGTAATGAGGTCACTGGTGATGTTGATGGTGGCTGTCTTGATTGGTTTAATAAGCTGCAAAACCGCTTGGTCGTTAACTTCAGTTTATCAGGAGGATAATGAAGATCGCTATCAAAACGAGAAGAAAAAGAAGTAGAACATTAGGGAAAAGGAATTATAAAGGGGTGGAGAGGGAGGGGGTAGTTGAAAGTCTTAGTATCCCAGCAGGAAGAAAACAAAATGTGATAGTCTACGATGTCCTAACTGTGCTCCCATTCATCTCCAATAGATGCTGCTATTACAAAAAGTACCCCGTCGTTGACGGGTACATAACAGCTAGTCTAGTATTTTATATGGCCAAGGATTATTTATAAAATATACTTTTCACATGAATATCAGCATCAAGCGGATATATACTGCATATGGATCGCTGAGCACGAGGAAGAGCACGTTTAAACAAGTTCAACTTATTTTAGGCATCCCTTCGTGAAATAAGTGCATAACCCTTACGTGAAAATGTTAAAATTAGGGTATGAGTACCTTGCAATCAAGTGTTTCGTTGCCAAACAGGGAATGATTCTTAAGATGAACAGGTTTGTTTTGTGAGCCCAGAAATATAACTTGAACCATTTACATCTACGTACATTTTGAATATTTCATGTAAACTTTTTCTTTACAATTTGTTTTTCGTCGCACCGACATAGATAGGTCTTATGGTGACGATGGGACAGGAAAGGGCTAGGAGTGGGAAGGAAGCGGTTGTGGCCTTAATTAAGGTACAACCCCAGCATTTGCCTGGTGTGAAAAATGGGAAACCACGGAAAACCATCTTCAGGGCTGCCGACAGTGGGGTTCGAACCCACTATCTCCCGAATACTGGATACTGGCCGCACTTAAGCGACTACAGCTATCCAGCTTGGTATTTCATGTAAACAGAGAACTGTTTTTACCGATGGAATGTTTGGTTATTTTTCATGTTTATTTACTTTTTCTTGGCCCAGTTATATGCAGTGCAAGTTCGTGTCGTAGCTTTTCAATGTCTAAAATTTACACAAAAGTGTAAAATATAGATAAATTGCGAGAAAGTGTCTACGACTCTTAAGGGACAATAAACTGTTCTACAGCATTTTACACATTTGGTGAGAAAGTTTGATATTTTACTTTCTTTTCGCATTATCGAATTTAGTACCGTATACTCCATTTGGCGCAAAACATGTACAGCACAAATAATAATAATAATAATAATAATAATAATAATAATAATAATAATAATAATAATAATAATAATAATAATAATAATAATAATAATAATAATAATAATGTTATTAGCTTTACGTTCCACTAACTACTTTTACGGTTTTCGGAGACTCCGAGGGGCCGGAATTTTGTCCCGCAGGAGTTCTTTTACCTGACGGTAAATATATCGACACGAGGCTGACGTATGTGAGCGCCTTCAAATACTACCGGACCGAGCTAGGATCGAACCTGCCAAGTTGGGGTCAGAAGGGCAGCGCCTCAACCATCTGAGCCACTCCCCTGTCCGGCACAATTCAGGAACATACCGAGTGGTCCAACCACCCCTTGCGATCTAATTTTATGCAAACCGCCACGATTACTACAGTTCTGAAGTACATCGACCCCTCTCCCTAAACCGGTGTAAGAAACCGGTGTAATATAACGAGATCTGTGGTTACGGGCTAGAAGACAGCAGGAATCGTGAGCGCCACTATTAGTTCAATACGGGTGCATCGAATGAACCCGTAAAAGGAACACAGATGCGAAGAACACGCACCTTATCACAGGAGGTGCACACACAGACCAAGAACAGGTATTGTACTGTATAGGTAATCCTAAATGGTTAATTCCCTTTGCTCGGGGTTTGGGTATTAATGCAGTCTCCAGCATCCCTGAAACCCATATACTGCACACAACACTATCCTCTCTCTGTCCGGCTCCATGGCTAAATGGTTAGCGTGCTGGCCTTTGGTCATAGGACTCCCGGGTTCGATTTCCGGCAGGATCGGGAATTTAAACCACCATTGGTTAATTTCTCTGGCACGGGGGCTGGGTGTTCATCATCATTTCATCATCATCATCATCATCATCATCATCATCATGATGCGCAAGTCGCCTACGGGAGTCAAATCAAAGGACCTGCACTTGGCGAGCCGAACATGTCCTCGGACACTCCCGGCACTAAAAGGCATACGCCATTTCATTTCAACACTATCCTCTACCACAACACGCTGTTTTCTATACACGGCAGATGCCGCGCACCCTCGCCGGAGGGTCTACCTTACAACGGATGAACCAGACTAGCATTAGTCATAAAGCCTAATGAATTAATTAATGTAGAACTTACGAACGGTACGTTTCTGTGGTATTAAATGTGTTCTAAGCTTAAAATGAAGAGTACCAATCAAGAGGCTGCGCGGTTTGGGTCAGCTATCAGCTTGCTTTCGGAAGACAGTGAGTGGGTTGTCCGTGGTTTCTCATTTTAAATTCCAGTACCTTAATTAAGGCAGCGGTGGCTTCCTTCCCACTTCTACCCCCTCCATATCCCATCGTAGTTCATACTGTAAGACCTGTCTGAAAAGTGAAGAGTAATGTATATAGAGAATTGGTTTTGAAGACGTTTTCATATCCTACTGGTAGAGTTAAAGGCTCTATGGTCAATATACATCAACAATGGGTGATAATAACCGGTTTATAATCGCAACAAATAGGCTACAGTACGTAGGGATTGTGATATTCCTGTCAGGACAAGAAGAAGAATGCCACTACGTCCGAAAATGTACAGTGAACACACAAGAAATTACTCATTGTTTTTCACAATATTGGAAGACGATGTGCAAGTGCAGTTATACCGTAGTTGAAATTCTAAGTCGTCCACCTCTGTGGTGTAGTGGTTAGCTGCCACCCCCGGAGGCTCGGATTCGATTCCCGGCTCTGCCACGAAATTTGAAAAGTGGTACGAGGTCTGGAACGGGGTCCACTCAGCCTTGGGAGGTCAAATGAGTAGAGGTGGGCTCGATTCCCATCTCAGCCATACTGGAAGTGGTTTTCCGTGGTTTCCCACTTCACCTCCAGGCAAATGCCGGGATGCTACCTAACTTAAGGCCACGGCCGCTTCCTTCACTCTTCCTTATCTATCCCTTCCAATCTTCCCATCCCCCCGCAAGGCCCCTGTTGAGCATAGGAGCTGAGGCCGCCTGGGCGAGGTACTGGTCATCCTCCCCAGTTGTATCCCCCGACCCAGAGTCTGAAGCTCCAGGACACTGCCCTTGAGGCGGTAGAGGTGGGATCCTTCGCTGAGTCCGAGGTAAAAATTGACCCTGGAGGGTAAACAGATAAAGTAGAAGAAGAAGAAATTTGAAGTGTCTCTCATTGGTCTCAACTCAAGGATACACAAGTTATTCGTAGGAGCGATATGCATATATTAATATTTTGAACTGAATCTGAACATCAGACCACATGAGGAATCGAGTTGGAGGCAAGACATTCTTTACATTTGCACACGTTCAAGGGGGGTCATCTGAAAGAACTTTCGTGACCAATCTATCTTCTGAGGAAAATGTTTTTCAGGTACTGGTGAATGTGAACACAACACACGTGCACAGATCTAGTCTGCAGACGTACACACATGCACGGAAATGCATAAACAAGCAACACTGCCACATTCCAGTACTGAAAAAGAGCGGCGGGGGGAGTGAAGGAGTAGTGTTGAAGGCCACTCCAGTACCGAAAACGAGGGGAAGGAAATGAACGGGTAGTGCTGGAGGCACAGTGTGTGTATTGCTATACATTCACCACTGTGCCCATTTCAATCCCAACAGTTTTGTAGTGGGCTGTCTACCTGCAGCAATGCATTAAGCGAGGAGATGATGGAACGCCATGCTTTGTATATATCGGGACACCATTTCTATGCATGCGTGTACAACATGCTGTATAGACACTGGTACGATTGCCCATTAAGAGGTATGACATCATGGAAAGTATTCCTATCTATCTCAAACATGTTCTCTTCCGGAAGTGTACATAGGACCAATTTTTGTTTCTTGTGGTGACAGTAATCACCACCTGAGTGTATTCTCGTAATTGACGGTAGAGCGCTGGTCTTCTGAGCCCAAGTTGATACCGACTCAGCCTAGTTCTATTTGAAGGTGCTTAAATACTTAGTGAGACGTGAAAGCAATAACATTATTTCTAAATTGATAAAGCACACATGGAGAAATGTACAAACCGAAGTCGAATTCCTTATCTGTATCCTCTCCACAACGGTCTCTCAAACCGAAAAGAACAGTTGTATTATTTGTTATTACGGAATCCTTATGGGACCTCGTTATATAATAAACTTACTTGTTGTTCTTTCTAGCTATTATTCACGCGTTATCACACTGAAGAACGGTTTATAATGTGGGAGGAGTAACAAAGAGCGATAAAGAATAGGGCGTTCTTCCCCGCGTATATGGGGTTGAACTCAGAAGTGTAGTACAGCTCACTCGGTACAGCCGCGTCATTAAGACACGCGTCCCCCCTTCTTCTCTCTCTCTCTCTTCTCCTCTCTCCCTCTTCCACTTTATATTTCCCTTCAGTTTCATGCATACTTATACATAATTTATAAGCACAATAACATGTTGTAATGTAGAGAAAGTGTTTGTACCGGTGAAATATTCCCAAGTTCCATACCATTAGCTCTTACTATATATACTGACCCATTTAATGTTGGCGATCTATAATTTGAGAACTAATTTATCTTACAAGGAACGTTTGCAAAGTGCCTTCACAGACATTAGGCCTAGTATAGTATTGAATAATACAGACATTCCAGTTTTTGTCTTGATATCATCATCATCAGTCGTCTTGCTCATTGCTGAGCGTCGAGACCTCATAACTATCATTTCTGCTTTGTAGACTTGACGAGATGCCTTTATCCAGAGCGGTTTTCAACTTTCTTTAACATGATCTGGAGAGGTAGACCAGTGATCTTCTTCGCCTGCTCTAACCATCTACTCGCTGTTTTTCCTTGCGGTGTACTGCCTTCACCTTTGCCTTACAAAAGGGTCTTTTCTAAGTTATCTTCGTTTGTTCTGAAAATATGGCCAAGGAACAGGAGGTAACATTCACTCACACGGGAAAATAGAAGTTTCTTGATGCTCTGTTCGTTCAGAATGGAAACATTGGTTCTTCTTTCCGTCCACGGTACACGCAGTATTCTCCGCCAACACCACATTTCAAAGGCATCAATTTGACTTTTGTCTCTAGCATTCATGGTTCAGGTCTCACAGCCGTACAAAAAGACTGAAAACACTAGTGATTCCACCAAGTGCAACTTCGTAGCTTTTGATATTGCCCGGTTCTGCTAGATCTTAGTGAGTTTAACTATTGCAGCACCGCCTAGAACAATACATGAACATCCACAGCCTGTTTCCAGTCATTCGACCGAGTCAGGAATGGAATTAATAAAGCCCTTATATAGTGGCGAGGATAGGAAGCTCTTCGCATTCCCTCCTCTGGGGCGATGATAAATTAATGACATATGAAATGAAATGAGCCGGGCTGAGTGGCTCAGACGGTTGAGGCGCTGGCGTTTTGACACTAACTTGACACGTTCGATTTGAAGTTGCTCAAATACATCAACCTCGTGTCGGTAGATTTACTGGAACGTAAAAGAACTCCCATGGGACAACATTCTTGTACCTCGGCATCTCCGGAAGCCGTAAAAGTAGTTACTGAGACGTAAAGATATTATTATTATTATTATTATTATTATTATTATTATTATTATTATTATTAAATGAAATTGTATTGAAGAGTGTAGCTGGAATGAAAGACAACAGAGAAAACCGGAGTGTCCCGCCTCCCCTTTGTCCAGCACAAATCTCACAAGGAGAGACCGGGAAATGAACCACGGAACCCAGCGGTGAGAGGCTGGTGCGCTGCCGCCTGCTCCACGGAGACTCTAGGAAGGCCATCAATTAAAAAAATGTTGCGTTGGTTGCCTTGGAATTTCTCGTACTATAAGTTTGACTTTATTATGCAGAGTGTCGTCATATAAGTAACGCTTTATCAAGTGTAACTTAAAGTAGAACTTTATTAAGTCGTTCTTATTAGAGAAATGCGTTACTGACTGTGAATACCGGCCTTAATCCACGAAAGTACCGGCCGTAGACAATTGGGTGAAGATCAGAAAAGAAAGAAAGAAAGAAAGAAAGAAAGTAATGAATGAAGAATTCAGCATTTCGTCCTTATGGAACTAGTCTCTTCATTTGTACAGCTGTAGTTACACGTCGTATTTAAGGGCAGATGTTTGTCAATGAAAAATAAATAAATAAATAAATAAATAAATAAATAAATAAATAAATAAATAAATAAATAAATAAATAAATAAATAAATAAATAAATAAATGCAGCTATCAGTCAATCACTGATAATCGAGTAAGGTGCTTGCTGAGTACATCAAGCGCACTGTTCAGCAAGGCCACAGAGCTCGCTGTTGTTTAAGCAGTTTGCTAATGAAAGTGCTCTTCAAATTACATTAAGTGGAGTGCTCTTCAAGGCAGGCGCGCTCTGTCGTCGAGTGACCGCAAGCATGTTTTTTAATTCGAGCGCTGTTCCTTTAATGGAGAGTATCTTGTAGAGGAGCAAATTGAATAATTAGTGCGATTGTCTCTCAGTAAACATGTGCTGTGGGACTGCTCCATTGATACATCACCCCCTCTATAAGATGATGGGCATGTGAGAACATAATTCACAAGTTAGTTTTTAGCTTATGGCCATGCAGTCCATTAACCCTGGTGTGTAGTACATCAAATATGACTTACTTTCATTCCGAAAGGAAAATATAATCATCAGAAGAATATTTTCACTTTAAAGTTAAAACATAATGAGTTTTAATGCTTTACTTACATGCAAATCTGTACATTAGCAGCAGAGGCTAGTACCACTTCAATCTTAGATAATGTGCATGTTCATGAATACTCTGAGATTTTACCTTCGCTTTTTTAAAGTTTTATACCTCACTTTAGTTAATTAACAAGAAAAACCTTGAGTCGTTTTTTTTTTCTATTCAGACTGAGACTCTCTTTACATTTCTCGCGTGTGATAGTGTGCTCATTACATAAGGGCAACTTGAATGTTATGAATATTTCATTCCACTGTGGCCAGTGGCCACTAAAATTCTTCCATACATCACCTGGAGGGATTGACGATCCTACGATGTTTATTCTCCTTATATCAGTGATACCCGAACTTGATCTCCCTTGGGTGGAATTCCGCTTTCCATTCAGACGCAGCGTTTGCGAAAGATCATGCTATTTTTTCTGGTTGAAGATTTTACAATTTGCTGCTTAGATTCATATCTGTACAAAATCCAACCACTTATAGCTGCTATAAAACAATCGAAAATACTATTTTCAAGATATTATTTTATTCAGTGATGGAAAGATTACAAGAAATGTAATTGTGCTGAATTAGAGTTTTCTTTTCTTTCTTTCTTTCTTTCTTTCTTTCTTTCTTTCTTTCTTTCTTTCTTTCTTTCTTTCTTTCTTAATCCATTTACCCTCCAGGGTTGGTTTTTCCCTCGGACTCAGCGAGGGATCCCACCTCTACCTCCTTCAGGGAAGTGTTCCGGAACGTGAGATTTTGGGTCGAGGATACAACTGGGAAGGAGGAACTGTGCGTCGCCCAAACGGCCTCACCTGCTATGCTGAACAGGGGCCTTGTGGGGGAATGGGGAGATTGGAACGGATAGACAAGGAAGAGGAAAGGAAGCAGCCGTGGCCTTAAGTTACGTACTATCCCGACGTTTGACTGGAGAAGTGGGGAAATCACGGAAAACCACTTCGAGGATGGCTGAGGTGGGAATCGAACCCCTTCTAACTCATTTGATCTACCTAGGCTGAGTGGACCCCGTTCCAGTTCTTTTAACACGTTTCAAATTTTGTGGGAGAGCCGGGAATCGAACCTGGGCCTCCAAGGGTGGCATCTAATCACAGTAACCACTACACCACAGAGGCGGACCTAAATTATAGTTACATGAGAAATATTTTACTCAATTACAAACTACTTTTCAAAAAGTAACCAGTAAAATTACAATAACAAAACGCTAATCTTACGGAAATCACTGACATTTCTTCGCATGTCATTGAAATGATACGAAGTTTACAAGGAAAATACGTTATTTCATTTTCTGTGTTTTTTCTTTAGCATGGGGACATTAAGTAGCTATCGTCACTGAGAGAGACTAAACTTTCTAAATGATCTACTATTTTTATTTTTGTTAATGACTTTAGCTTTCCAAATAATTTGCCATTTAATTTGCAAAAAAATTAATTGCTTGTTAAGATTATCATCGCTATGCCGCGACGTCTTTGGGGGGAAATACAACCTTGCATTTACTGAGAGGCGTCCTACAGGACCACTGAAAGGAATGCCTTTGTTTAATTTTAAGAACATCGCTGGTATAAATATGATGTCTTTGAAAGTACTGGAGATGTAAGAAAGTACTTCATCACGAACTGGTGAAATTACCAGTTCTGGTGTAGTAGGACTGAAAACGGTACCTTCATCATCATTTATCTTTTCATTTCTGCTTCCGTGCGATGTATATCAATCACTAGAATGTAACTATTACTAGTAAAAGGCCTTTTTTTCAATTGGCTTTATGTCACAGCGACACAAATAGGTCTTATGGTGACGATGGGCAGGAAAGGATTAGGAGTGGGAAGAAAGCGGGCGTCGCCTTAATTAAGGTACAGCCCCAGCATTTGCCTAGTGTGAAAATGAGAAACAACGGAAAATCATCCTCAGAGTTGCTGACAGTGGGGTTGGAACCCACAATCTCCCGGATGCAAGCTCAGAGCTGTGCGCCGTTAACCGCACGGCCAACTCGCCTGGTAAGTAAAAGTTACTAAGAATGTAATCGTTACAAGTAATCCATTTACTTTTACTCAATTACTTCCCAACTCTGATTTTATTGTAATAATACTCAACTGTTTAAAACGTATAGCAAGCAAGCGAATTCTCCTTTGCTGCACAATTGAAACTGCTGAGTCCTACCTGGCCGGTCTACTGATGTTACGCCAGTCTATAGACGGTGCGCGAGAAAGACCTTTTTCCTGACCTCCAGCTTGTGGGAATAAATAATGGAGATTTTTGTGGATGTCGGTCATCTAGAGCTGTAGTTCATCTCAAATATGGTGAAACAATAATCAAGTTTTTCATGTCGCGTTATTTTCTAATATATATAATCCCTTATAAACTTGCTTTAGATGTTCACACTTTTCTACTTGATAGATAGGAGCCACATACATTAGTTTACATATTTTAAGAGATCATGCTTACTCTGGGCCCTTTACTTTGTATAAAAAAATATAAGGAGGGCACAAAAGAAATTATTATCCCTAAAACTAAATTCAATGACAATGCAGATTAACATCTACCTTTAGATTAGTAAAAAAAAAAAACAATATCTTGAAATTTTAATTCTATCGACTCGTGATTAGTTGACATTTACGGCTTATATTTTCTTTCATATGCAAACGAAGAAACTCAGTACTGAGGTAGCGAACAATAAATTGATAGCGATTCTTCCGTCGGATGGAGACATTAACCCTTGAGCAGATCCCTGAGTATTATTTGACCATATGTCGACACCGAGTTTCAACCCACCCCGCTTACTTCCACCTCCTCTTCGTCATCATCATCATCATCATCATCATCATCATCATCACACACAGACGCACAGATCGTCCATGGGCATCTACTAGATATACCTGCACCAGACATCTCCGGAGGCCACACGCAATCAATCAATCAATCAATCAATCAATCAATCAATCAATCAATCAATCAATCAATCAATCAATCAATCAATCAATCAATCAATCAATCAATCAATCAATCAATCAATCAATCAATCAATCAATCAATCAATCAATCAATCAATCAATCAATCAATCAATCAATCAATCAATCAATCAATCAATCAATCAATCAATCAATCAATCAATCAATCAATCAATCAATCAATCAATCAATCAATCAATCAATCAATCCCTTTCTCATTCCAGCATTTTCATTCTTCGAAGGGTCGGGACCCTTCCATTTTTCCTCTGATTAATGTTAATAGAGAATGGCTGACCAGTTGTACTTCCTATAACAACCACCACTTCCCTCCCCGGACCACTAATATTGGATCTTAATTCAAGGTAATATCTTGAAGTTAATTCTGGCTGGGTCGAGAATTTGAAGAAAGGGAATATTTTAAGGTCTTTTCTCAGTCGGAGTTGGCATTAATATGGGGGTGGGGGTGGGGGGATATATTCACTGTTTCGTGTTTCTTTGGTCGGCCGAGAGGATTCGTTGTACTAACTACACGACACCTCGTAATCTGCAGGCCTTCGGGCTGAGCAGTGGTCGCTTCAGGGCTGTAGTGCCATGGGGTTAGTTAGGTTAGTGTTTCTGTGGTAGTCGTCAGTGTGGTCTGCTAATGAATAGGTGCATTTTGTCTCCCACCCAGAGGAGTTAATTAGGAGCGGCTAAAACACTGAGTCGACCAGAAATCGAACCCAGTGCTCTATAAACCGAAGACTGCTACGCTGACCATCAGCCAAGGAGTCGGACTGGGCCTAGAAGGAAAACTGAACTTTTAATAGATTATCTGGACAACCATGTGAACTGAATGCGCTAGCATAGCATCTCCTTGAAACATAAATCGATACGCATTAAAACATTCCCAAGAATTGCCAGTACTAGGATCGCAGACCCGTAACCTAAAGATCACTGTAACGAACTGAAACCACTTGGACTGAGTAATAGTGATTTCAGAGCATCATTTTAAAACAATACAAGAGGACCAATAAAATAGGATAGTCTCATTTCTGGCAGGTCACCAGCTCGGGATTTGGCAGTGCTTCTGATTATTCTGCCGTCTTCACTCCATCATCGGTAAATCGTCCACTACACCGGAACAGTCTGCGGCGCTCCCCCCTGCCATCTGTCACAGAATATAGCAGTCGAAGTCGCGTTTTGAAAGGAACATTTCATCGCAAGTAAAGGAGTAAATGGTTCCAGGGCTTCGGTACGTATAATATCTGCACTGCGGGATGTTCTGAATTCTCTCCTGTGGGTCGGGCCAGTAGAATAGATTCATGGTGTCATTTACAGTATCTGTCATAAGAGAGTACTGAAATAGGAACTTCCAGGAGCCATTGACGTCTGAGTGCAGGTTGGCGATCTCGTGTCCCCTAGCTGAGTCTCATGTTGTTTCCGCTTACTTGTGCCAGGTTCCTCACTTTCATCGTTCCTACCAGATTTCCCTTGGTCAACTGTCGTTCTCTTCCAACACTGACGTTATGGTTGCGAGTCCTACGATGTCTTTCATTTTCATTCTCTTCGTGACTTCTCGTTTTCTTTTGCCGATATCTTTATTCTTTTTTCTTAATAATAATAATAATAATAATAATAATAATAATAATAATAATAATAATAATAATAATAATAATAATAATAATAATAATAATAATAATAATTTTTTTGCTAGGGGCTTTACGTCGCACCGACACAGATAGGTCTTATGGCGACGATGGGATAGGAAAGGCCTAGGAGTTGGAAGGAAGCGGCCGTGGCCTTAATTAAGGTACAGCCCCAGCATTTGCCTGGTGTGAAAATGGGAAACCAGGGAAAACCATCTTCAGGGCTGCCGATAGTGGGATTCGAACCTACTATCTCCCGGATGCAAGCTCACAGCCGCGCGCCTCTACGCGCACGGCCAACTCGCCCGGTAATAATAATAATAATAATAATAATAATAATAATAATAATAATAATAATAATAATAATAATAATAATAATAATCCGACTCGTTGGCTGAATGGTCAGCATACTGGCCTTCGGTTCAGAGGGTCTCGGGTTCGATTCCTGGCCGGGTCGGGGATTTTAATCGCTTCTGATTAATTCTTCTCGCTTGGGGACTGGGTGTCTGTGTCTGTCCCAACACTTTTCTCTTCATATTCAGACAACACATACCACACTACCAACTACCACAGAAACACGCAATAGTGATTACATCCCTCCATATAGGGTTGGCGTCAGGAAGGGCATCCGGACGTAAAACAGCGCAAAATCCACATGTACGACGCAGTTCCCACCCGTGCTCCACAGGTGTGGGAAAAAGCGGTAGGGAAATAATAATAATAATAATAATAATAATAATAATAATAATAATAATAATAATAATAATAATAATAATAATAATCTCTATATGGGCCATGAAGGGGTGGAAGGTGACAGTTCCTTTTATAATATATACTGCCGCTTCCTTCCCACCTTCATCCACCTCAAATCTCCTCGCCTGAGAGAGACCCCCACCGTACTAGTCAGGGCAGGGAATGAAAGCGAAAAAGAATTCAATTCAGGCTCATCACCACAGCGCAGACACTAGCAATCAAATACAGTTGTTTCCATGAACACTACCGTAAGAAGAATCGCTGGCCAAACATTCAAAATGTGCCTAAACCGCTGTTGAGGCGGCGAAATCTTCTACCCAAAGTCCAGCGGATTGCCCCAGTGTGTTGCGGGCTGCATATAAGACATTACAGGCGAAGTCTTTCTGACCGGTAAGATCGCGGATCTACTTGGCTATGGTGAGAGTTAGAGATGAACAACGAGTCAGTCTTCGTCCAGCAGTGAAACCTCTAGCAATTAGGCAGATCTACACGATTCTTTTGAACCTCTGATGCTTGAGTCGTCATGCATAATTGTAAGGAGTCCCGTAGCTGTATAGGCCCCGACCGATAAGTTGGCTATACGAAGAAGAGTGGAATGATCCTTCAATAGGGGCATCCCTTTCCCCAGAAAAAATTCGTTCAATTCGAAGTTCATACCTTTGCCCCCAAAGAAAATATGGAAGCGGTTACAGCAGCGCTGTTCAAGGGAAATGAGAAAACCCTAAACAAATCTCAATTGGAAATTACGTAAGAAAAGGCAAATATACAATCCTCTGGGAAAAGAAATGATACATGTTTTAGGCATGTGATATGAGGATCTTCCAATACTGTAGTTCCATCTAATAATGTATGTATGGCCCACCCTTGCCCTGTTTCTCTATGGGCCAGAGTGAACCAGAAATGAAATCTAGTGCCACTTTATTCAAGAAAGACAATGTTTTGAAATAGTCTTTAATTATATGCCAACGTCAAACCAATATTCCAAAGAACCGCTTTAAAACGTACCACCGGGCGAGTTGGCCGTGTGGTTAGGGGCGTGCAGCTGTAAGTTTGCATCCGGGAGATAGTGGGTTCGAGCCCCCTGTCGGCAGCTCTGAAGATGGTTTTCCGTGGTGTCCCATTTTCACACCAGGACATTGCTGGGGCTCCTTAATTAAGGCCATGGCCGCTTCCTTCCCACTCCTAGGCCTTTCCCATCCCATAACGTCATGCGACCTATCTGTGTCGGTGCGACGTAAAGCAAATTGAAAATGTAGATCCTTAGCCTGCTTCCAGTCATTCGACCGGGTCAGGAATGGAATGAATGAAGCCCCCGTCTAGCGGCGAAGATAGGAATTGTGCCGGCTGCCGAATCCTGCCGCACTCTTATGGGGCAATGATTAATGGCTGACAGATGAAATGAAGTGATACTGGAGAGTGTTGCTGGAATGAAATATGACGGGGAAAACCGGAGCACCCGGAGGAAAACCTGTCTCGCCTCCGCTTTGTCCGGGATTTGAACCACGGAACTCAGTACATAAACTACAACGTGGTTGATGTAGACTGGCTGCCTAATTTCGTGTTTTTTCACCACCTCTAGTGTAGACGCGTATGAGTCAACTGAAATTAATGAAATGGCGTATGTCTTTTATTGCCGAGAGTGTCTGAAGACATGTTCGGCTCACCAGGTGCAAGTCTTTTATGAATTTGACTCCCGTAGGCGACCTGCGCGACGTGATAAAGATGAAATGATGATGAAGACGACACATACACCCAGCCCCGTGCCAGCGAAATTAATCAATGATGGTTTAAATTCCCGACCCTGCCGGGAATCGAACTCGGGACCCCTGTGACCAAAGACCAGCACGCTAACCATTTATCCATGGAGCAGGAGTATGAGTCACCTGACTATAGTGGAAATGAGTGATTGTCGTTCAGTGTAAACAGATTCGAGTGTGGATTTCTTACAGTGGATTTTTTTTTGCTATTTGCTTTACGTCGCACCGACACAGATAGGTCTTATAGCGACGATGGGATAGGAAAGAGATCGGAATGGTAAGGAAGCGGCCGTGGCCTTAATTAAGGTACAGCCCCATCATTTGCCTGATTAAAATGGGAAACCACGGAAAATCATCTTCAGAGCTGCCGACAGTGGGGTTCGAACCCACTATCGCCTGATTACTGGATACTTGCCGCACTTAAGTGACTGCAGCTATCGAGCTCGGTAGTGGATTCTTTAAAGGAAGGTTTGTACTTTCTGTGACTGTACAGTTTTGCATTATTACAAAGAGAGTTTAGGCTCATGTGAGACGTGGCAGTGAAACGTGTGTGATTCTGAATTATATGTGACATATATAAACCTGCCAAAATGTTTCTATGAGATTAATTTTTACCACATATCATGTAATACCTAGAATATATGTTTATTTTTCTCTTGGGAGGGAACTGATCGAGTCGCGAGGAGAACTGTTCGAGACACTGAAATGTGATGATTGTATTCAGCAGTACAGCAATACTGAGTCCAATAATTTCTAGTGGCGTATTTAAAGGCTAAATGTCAGTCAGAAAGTTTTCGGCTAATATTGAAGAGGAATGGAGGAGTTTTGTAAAATAATTTCTTATTTCATTCAATGAAAGGTGTAAGAAAGCCTCCCGTAACAGAAATTTCTTTGAGAAGAGGAATTTCGACTGGTTAAAGAGTAATATTATTATATCAAACATAGATTTGCTAAGCACAAGTTACAGTACATCACAAATACAACATTTTACACCAGTTAAACGATCTGGACGGCCATCAAAATGTTTCGAAAAATGTGGAACTAGAGCCAAACTTAAGAAGGTACAGAAGTTTATATCGGGAGGAACTTTAAGCAAACTACGAAAGTGAAAATACGAAAGTATGGATAAAAGGATGCGGCAAAGGTTTTGGAAAGCCTACTTTCTTCTCCCAAAAGAGCAACAAAAGTTAGAAAAAGCATACAATCAGTCATTATATAAAACATCAGCATCCTATACACCTGAGGAAGTCTTAGATTTATACACATATGCAAAAGTGACTAAAAAAGGCATGGGAGCATACGCATGTCCACAAAATAAAGATGCTATATTAATTCTATAATCACATAGTTGAAGCGAATAATCGTTGCTAGTCTAATGTAGAAGACATTATCATTACTGAAGTCAAAGCGGAAATCATGTTGCAAGCTGCGTTGGACTTAACAGTTCCACGTTTTTGTTTGGCGCATACAAATGTTCTGAAACTTTTTTGTCTAGAAATATTTGACTCTACAATATGACAATGATTGTGAAATACTGTTCTAATGGTAGGTATGGGTGCAAGGTATTCATAAACCTATACGATTCGGATTAAAAGAATAGCGCAGCTTGTATCCGATTAGGATACTGTGTCCAGTTTAACTTAGGCCTATATCAAGATAGAACACCAACAAGGAGAAACGACTTGAATTTGGGTGAGTCAGGCATTTCAGCAACCAGGTAATGATGATGGGTACGTTTTGATGACTTCACTCGTATCATTGCAATTATATGTCCGAATCGTTGGCTGAACGGTCAGCGTACTGGCCTTCGGTTCAGAGGGTCCCGGGTTCGATTCCCGGCCGGGTCTGGGATTTTAACCTTAATTGGTTAATTCCAATGGCACGGGGGCTGGGTGTATGTGTTGTCTTCATCATCATTTCATCCTCATCACGACGCGCAGGTCGCCTACGGGAACCAACTCGAAAGACCTGCACCTGGCGAGCCGAACATGTCTTCGGACACTCCCAGCACTAAAAGCCATACGCCATTTCATTTTCATTGCAATTATCTGGTATAGACAAAAATGAGGGAAAAGTAGTATCATGTTAGAATCCGAATCCAGCATCCACTTCACACTGTAGACCTGCTAGATTTCAGAAAGAAATTAGTGAAAAAATCGTGAATTAATTTGAGTACATCAGAAACCAAGTTGCAAATTTGCAGAAGACGAACATAAGTTTGATATAGGTTCTGCATTCATTGAAACAATGGTGGATGGTAAAGTATCAAGTGCTCTGGTATCTAATAAATCTACACAAATATGTTATATGAGCCACGCCACGTCAAAGCATAGGAATAATTTAAAAGATGTGGATGAAAGTGTACCCGACGAAGGCACGTTTTCATGGAGTTTATCCACAGTGCATGCAACAATTAAATTTATGGAAGGTGTCTTTTACATAGCCTACTGGTTTGAACATTAAAAATGACAAGTGCGAGCAACTGAAGATAAAGCAATCGTAACCGACAGAAGCAGAAATTAAAGTGTGCATCGCAGGAGAGTTTGTGAAATTGTGAAGTGGTGGACTAGAAAAAACAAAATTCGAAAAATGTTACCACCAACGCACAAACCCTTGCCACCTCCAGAGTGGAAAATATCAGAAGACCTCAGGTGTTTGGAACCAAATAAATTTTGACAGCGTGATCGCAGCCACATCACGCTCAATAGTGACACTGATCCCTTCGATTATTTTCTTCTGCTCTTAACGACGATGTAATGTGTGATCTTATCAAAATGTCAGTAACATTTGTTCTGCAGAATAACAATTTTACATTTTTATCATATGAGGACCTCGTATTCATTCGGAAGTGCATAAAGACACACAGAACATTTTAGTGCCCAATAGCATGAGAAGTAAAAAAGTGAGGATGTTTTCAGATATCTCCATGCAGCTGATAAGTGCTTTTCCACCTGGAGATATATTTGGAAAAGTCAGGCCCCTAATATATAAATTGAATGATTCAATTTTGAAACTAAACACCTCTTGAGAAAAATATCTGTGGATGAATCTCTGATTTCTCTGATTCTATTTATAAGGGGAAATCCTATTCGATTCGGATTTAAAAGAATGGCGCAGCTTGCATCCGATTAGGATACTGTGTCCAGTTTGACTTATATCAGCATAGAACAACAGCACCGCCGTTTACTTCCAACTCATAGGCCTTTTCTATCCCATCGTCGCCATAAGACCTATCTGTGTCGGTGCGACATAAAGCCACTCGCAAACAAAAAGAAAGAACAACAGCAAAGAGAAAGAACTTCAATTTGGGTGAGTCAGTTTTACTTCAGCTGACAGATTCTATTCAGAATCACTACCCTGAAATTAATTTTCCTTTGAGCTTTGCTAATTTCTTGCTCATTAACAGAAGAAGTCTGAAAGGAATCTGAACTGTGAGAGGGAATCGATATAGGAAAATTTCTCTGCTAAGTGTGGAGAGTATGAAAAATGCGAAAGAGGAGTATGAATCAGGAGTAGACACTCGAAATAACATTATTTGTATTCTTTCGAGTAATTACAATGATGTCACTTTTCTTTCTAATGGCTATGCCGTGGGGACTGTAAATAATGTTCAGCGACGTTAAGGAGCAGACAAAAAGAAGGAAACTGTTACTCAGCCAAATCTATGGAAGAAGTACAACACATTCATGGTAGGAGCAGGTCAAATGGATCAGAACGAAGCAGCGTAAGCATTAAGGGCAAGATATGGTATGCTCTAGTATAGTTCCAGATGCTCGATGTAACAATGGACAATGCTTGGTAACTAGCTCGCGTCAGGGGCATAACAATGGACAATCCTCTCGCTTGTGTTTACAGTGTGCGTGTTTGTTCTTCAGTGTATTTGTGTCACTAAACTTCGTGTGTTTTCACGCAACGAACTGACACTTCCCTCAACATGCTAATGGAATAAACCCTGATACGGAGACTATATTAACCCACAGCTGGTATGGTACAGGTCGGATCGCTGCAGCGCCCATAACATGTGTTGTCACTTTCGTGGCTTTATTCACCTGTCGCTCCATTGTCGTTGCAGGTCAGTGCACGTTCGAGAACTAAACAAACCTGGTCATTGTTTCTGGTGCATCTGGGTCTGTCTGACCCGTTCCATACTACGAGCGCGACATACGTCTCCTCCCACCGTTATTTCCTTTTAGTTATTCAATTGTTCAGTGCAGCGTAAGTAGTGTGTAGCAGCTATGGCGAGTAGTTTTGAGTGAAATACGACTCTGGACGATGAGCAGTTACTTCTTGCTTTGGATGAAGAAGATGTAGGCCTTGACATTAACAGTGATGTTTCAGACTTTGAAGACATTATAGAAAATAGCGAACACTGTACAGAGAGTGAAGTCAGAAGATGAACATAGTGTTGAAGTTAGTGGTGGTAATGATGCTCACTTATTCTATGGCAAGGGAACTAATCCACTTAAGTGGTCTGAAATTCCTCCACAGCGTACGAGTGTAAGGACCTCTGCACACAACCCTGTCAGAAACTTTTCAGGTGTTATTGGTGATGCAAGAAAACTTGATGAAGGGTTTAGTGGAGAAACGTTCTAGTCGTGTCTGTTTAATCAAGACATATTAGACTAAACATTTCTGCGCACCAATGAGAAAATTCGATCAGTTCGGAATCGGTGGTCTGAGCAAGAGCAACATTTGGTGAAAGAAAGTGACATTCTAAGCTGAAAGCATGTTTAGGCCTATGTTACCTCTGTGGAGCTTTCAAGTCCGGACATGAAGACTTGAGCTCACTGTTTTCGCGTGACGAAACACGTCGTGCTATTTTTCCAGATACAATGGCGCTTAAGAAATTTCTCTTTCTACTGAGCGCAATGCGTTTCGACAATGCTCTTGACAGAAAGGAGCGTAGGAAAACTTGTCCTTTGGCTGCTATTTCATACTTTTTCAGTCTGTTAATAAAAGAATGTCAAGTCTGCTTTACAGTGGGGAAACTATGCAAGCAGTAAAGAAATGCTGGTGGGATTCCGGGGAAACTGTAGATTTCGTGTGTATATGGCATGTCAATAAAAAAAAAGTGTGGGCTAAAAGTAATGATTCTGGCTGATGTGAAAACAGGCTACTTGTACAATGGCTATGTTTATGCTGGAAAAGATTCTGATGGGAAGGGACTTTCAGCTGAGATGCGAAGTTATTCTAAACCAACACAGTTTGTACTCAGACTGAGCGAACCTCTGGTTGGTAGTAATCGCAACATAACATCCGATAGCTAGTTTACGTCAGTTGAGCTTGTTCAAATTTTGAAAACCACAGGCCTGACTTACGTAGGTCCTTTGAGGAAAAATAAACGAGAAATACCGGTAGAATTTCAGTCTAACAAATGTCCTACAGCTGGCTCGTCATTATACGGGTACACTAGAAATACGAATTTGCTATCCCATGTGCCAAAACGGAATAAATCAGATATTGTACTCTTGAACAATTATATCCTCTACTATTCAGTGTACATAGAAAATTATGACTCACATGGTTTGTTTCTGAAAAACGTAGGTGTACAACTCGTTATGCCAAATATTTTGCAGCAAATTTAAAATAAACCCTTATCAATGGAACTTCGACAGGTGATGAGTCGAATTTGTGGAGTTCATATTCCTCCTAGGGGCGACAATGACTCTATTCCAGCAGGAAAAAGGGAAGATGTGCTATATCTGTCCCTTCAAAATGGACAGGAAGACAAAGGAGTCTTGTAAAGCATGCTAGCGACCTACAGTATGTGTGGGGTGTGCAGCGTGCAATACCATCTCAATTGCGATTAAAAATGAGTGTTGTTGAGGAACGAGAAATGTGGCATGTGAATCAAGATTTTCTTAAACATTGAACACGATATTATTTTTTATTAATATGACTATAAAATATCTTAAATATTCTCAAGGGACCGATGACCTTAGATGTTAAGCCCCTTTAAACAACAAGCATCATCATCATCATCATCAGCAAATATTCTAACAAATGCCGTTCCGTTTTGAACAAAAGTGAAATGCCTTCCTCTGTGACTAAAATTTACACAGTGCTCTACGTTTTTAAGAAATGTGGACCGGGCGAGTTGGCCGTGCGCGTAGAGGCGCGCGGCTGTGAGCTTGCATCCGGGAGATAGTAGGTTCGAATCCCACTATCGGCAGCCCTGAAAATGGTTTTCCGTGGTTTCCCATTTTCACACCAGGCAAATGCTGGGGCTGTACCTTAATTAAGGCCACGGCCGCTTCCTTCCAACTCCTAGGCCTTTCCCATCCCATCGTCGCCATAAGACCTATCTGTGTCGGTGCGACGTAAAGCCCCTAGCAAAAAAAAAAAGAAATGTGGAACAGTGTTTTATGTATTTAAATGGTAATAAAGACGTGCAAGGTAAAATAGGAGTCTCATTTATCGCTTTAGATTTGTTAGTAAAGGAAAATAACTTTCTGGGTCGTTTAGACCCACGCCATACCATTTGTGTTAATAAAATACTCCATACCTGCTGAGGGTTAAAAGAAAGTTTATTAACATATTATTCGCCGTCAGCGGACGTAGACTCTACGAAACCAATTCAACTCGGTCAACAAGTGAACACAAACCAGCCTTCAGTGAATGTTTCCTCACACCTACAGCAACAAGCAACTCAACAGCAGCAGCAATTACAAAGACGGGAACAACATCATGTAAGTCCAGAACTTATAAATCAACCTTCTGTGTCTTTAACCCCATCACGACCTATTTTACAACCAAGTAAACTTGCAGAATTTAAACGTGCGCACTAATTTCTTGCTTCTCACGATCCCCAATTACAAGACGATGGTTTTCAGACTCCCAGTAAAACTTTAACTCTATCAGCTGCAAGATTAAACAAAAAGTATATGGTAGACCTTACAGCCGTTCATAATAAGTATGCTCCTCTTGAACACATGGAAGATAACACTGCAGGCGACGATGTTTCCACCCAGCCCAACAGTATCGCCCCTCCACCAACAGATAATAATGCTACAAATTTTCCTCCGCTAACATCTCGACCTTCCCTATTTCAAACCCCTAAACCATCAGCATGGCAACGCCCTGTTTTCCAACCTTCTCCGCAAACTCCAGTATATCCAGCTCAGAATCAACCGCATAATTCTTCTCAATCTGAATCGTCTCCCAGCCTAGTCGAGCAGGTTATAGCCCTTCTTACGCCATTCATCCCCCAAATTAAATCATTTATCATGAAATTACTGTCAGAACTCCTTAATTATGGTTGTTTGTTCCAGTCCTATGTTTTCTCATCTCACACGGTTTGAAGATCAAACGTGCCTCCTTTTTGGACTTCATGTCTGTCCATAATATAGATGTAGCATGCATTTCTGAAACTCACCTAGTTGAACATGAACTTTTTACAGTACCTGGTTACAACGTCTACAGAACTGATCGCTCAGCACCTGTTGCCTCTGGTGGAGTGGTAGTCATCGTAAAGAAAATTAAAAATTTACCCAATATCCCTACCACAGCTAACCACTATAGAAACTTGTGCTGTTAAAATCGAATTAAGCAATGGAACTCCTTTGGCAGTCATAGCAGCCTATAAACGCCCATCAGCTCGACTCCACGTAGGAGATATAAGATTATTGTTTCAAGACCAGTTACCAACCATACTAATGGGAGATCTTAACAGCAAGAACGAGATTTGGGGCTGTCGTGTAACAACTCCTGATGATAGAAAGCTGTTAGCAGTAACTGAACTTAATGCCATCCACGTCGCTGCTCCAGAAGAAGCGACTCATTACCCATTCAACTTAAATCAACAGCCGGATATTCTCGATATAGCCCTAATCAAAAATTTCGCATTCCCGCTTTACATGAAGCCAGTGGCTGAAATGGACTCGAATCACTGCCCAGTAATCACATCATTTTCTTCTGAAAATTTCGTTCGACAACCTCGCACATTTACTCATGGTTATATTAAATGCGACATTTATCAACAACTGCTTGACTCCCGTCTTCAACAAAATATGCTCCTAAAACTAGAGGAGATACTAACAATGCCATTCACCACTTCACCATCATCATATCTACCTCACTTAAAGCAGCTACTGTATCCCAAAGGAGACAACAAAATACACCTCTTCACTCAACATTTCCTCGCAGAATTTTACGACTCATCAAGGCCAAACATAAAATGCGACGTCTAGGGCCGGCTCAGCGTTTACCTTGGCAACATCATAGATTAAAACATCTTATCAGATTAGTAGGCATAACTTTAGATAATCACCGCTATGCATCGTTCCAGAATAATCTGTCTACTCTATCGCCTGATGATTGTACACTCTAGAAGGAAAACAAACGAATACTGCATGAACCGCACATCATTCCACCTCTGAAAGTATCGGAACCCATTATTTGAGTGATTCTGAAAAATGTGATGTACTTGCAGATATTTTTGAAGCTTCCTTCACTCCAAACCCACCAATCAACCACGAGTATAACAGTGAAATAGAAGAAATTCCAACATTCTACCCTGCAGTTCCGGAAAGAATCAAATTTACCTCACGGGAGAAATACGAAATCTCATCAAGAACCTGCCCGTCAAGAAAGCTGCTGGACATGATCTCATCCCTGGCATAGCCTTGAAGCACTTCACTCGAAAAGCACTATCATTCCTTGCATCTATATTCAATGCACTTCTTCGTCTTGGGTACTTTACCGACACATGGAAACATGCAGAAATAACTGCAATTCAGAAACCTGGAAAATCTTCGACACTACCAACGAGTTACCGACCAATAAGTTTATAACTAACGTTATCCAAATTATTTGAGAAAATCATCCATAAACGTCTAAATAAATTCTTAGGGGACACATCTCTCCTTACACATAATCAGTTTGGCTTCCGTCAACAGCATTCGACTACTGATCAGCTACTACGTATTACAGAATACATTGCGCAAGGTTTCGAGTTCAAACATCACACTATTTCAGCATTCTTAGGTTTTACAAAGGCATTTAATAAAGTTTGGTATAAAGGCCCATTATACAAGTTGCACACAATCGGAATCCCATATTATCTATACAGAATCATCTACAGCTTCTTGAACCAGCGTACCTTTAGCGTAATTATCAATTCCACGCGTTCAACACCTCGGCTCATCTAAGCCGGAGTTCCTCAAGGTTCTATTCTTGGTCCAACACTCTTCAACATTTATTCATACGACATCCCATGGCCTCCATTCGTCAACATCGCAATGTATGTAGATGTTACTGATGTCTTTACATCACACCATGGCATTTTAACTGCCACTCATCGCCTGCAAGCTTCTCTACACACCATATCAACGTGGTTAGACGACTGGAGAATTTCACTGAATATACCGAAATGTGAAATTATGACATTTACTCTTCGACGACCACCACCCACACCACCAATCATTCTAAATGGAACAACCATACCATGAACACCTAGTGACAAGGCCGTGAAGTAGCCGGGAGTATTCTTTGACCGTCGCTTATCATGGAAATACCACATAAATCAGAAATTAAATCTAGGTTATGCAAGACTTACAAGACTATATCCTCTACTAAACATGAAATCTTCCCTCAAATTTGAATGTGGATTACTTCTCTACAAATCACTGCTACGTCCTCTATTCACCTACGCCTGCCCAGTCTGGGGATGGGCGACTCGAACCACTGCCAGACGACTTCATTACCAACGCTCCTTGGTACGTTGGAAACAAATAGTTACATCGTGAACTTCACTTAGACACTCTGAAACACGTGATTACAACGCAAGCCAAGACGTTCTTCAAGAAACTACAACATGTGCCTGGTGCTGTGCTCTTCGCCTTTGAAAAACGATCAACACTTCCACGCCGGATCAAAAGTAGACTTCCTCAAGATATTTTACTTTCGCCAAGAGAAGAATCTGAAGATGATCAGTGAGTGTTCGTGTATTTTAAAAAAGTGTACAAATTTCCACTCGTGTGCTATTGCCCAGTGCTTCTTTTAATCAACTGCCAATTTACTTCTCAGTGAAGTAATTAGTGTAACAAGTACTACAGAAAAAAAGTTAACTAGAAACGAAAAACTGGAAAATAACTTTGCTTTTGTGAAATGTTTTTTTAAATGAGTGTGTGTATTTTTTCCAGCACTTTTTATTACAAAACTTTGCTCACTTGTATAGTTACAGAAGGGCCCTAGAGGAGGTCGACTTCAAATCACATCATTAATAAGATTATTTTTGCCTAAGTATTATTATGTACTAAGATTTTTGTTTGTTGTTTTTTTATCTCTTGTCAACAGTAATCTGATATAGCATGTACTTATGCTGAATGATTATGTACTACATTAAAATACAATAGATAATCTGACTTACCGCCCAGAAATCATACGTGCAGTACTTCAAAGTACGTGACATCTCAACTAGCTCAAGGTTCCACGAGACCAGCCAATGAAAAAAATTCGTGACGCTTCCAAACGGTAAAACTGGTGGTCATTTGCTTGTCATAGGTCAACACCACAGCCACTATCCTGTTTGCAAGCGTGGATGGAATTGTATACGCAATTACTGCAAGTACTTATTCTCTGTAACTTTTTAGTTTTCCGTCAGAGGTATTGAATGTTTGAGTTGTTTTTATCTTAGCGACTTACTGAAAACTTACGCTTACTTCAGAAATTTCCAGAAGATTAATTATAAACAAAATTCACCATAGTGTTTATAATGAGGAAGTGTTGACATGTTTAACATACTTGTATTTGTGTTACACCAGTTTTATGGTTAACTTATCATCTATCATCAAACTTAATGCCTACAATGTTTAGGTGAAAGTAATTTCTTTGAATAAAAAGTGCACACTGTGTCTTTAAACAACTCTCCAGGAAAAAGCAATGCGTAAATACGTTTATATCAGTGTAAATAATAATAATAATAATAATAATAATAATAATAATAATAATAATAATAATAATAATAATAATAATAATAATAATAATAATAATGTCCGCTTCTATGGTGTAGTGGTTACTGTGATTAGCTGCCACCCCCGGAGGCCACGAAATTTGAAAAGTGATACGAGGGCTGGAACGGGGTCCACTCAGACTCGGGAGGTCAACTGAGTAGAGATGGGTTCGATTGCCACCTCAGCCATCCTGGAAGTGGTTTTCCGTGATTTCCCACTTCTCCTCCAGGCAAATGCCGGGATGGTACCTAACTTAAGGCCACGGCCACTTCCTTCCCCATTCCTTGTCTATCCCTTCCATTCTTCCCATCCTCCCACAAGGCCCCTGTTCAGCATAGCAGGTGAGACTGGCTGGGAGAGGTATTGGTCATCCTTCCCAGTTGTATCCCCCGACCCAGAGTCCCATACTCCAGGACACTGCCCTTGAGGTGATAGAGGTGGGATCCCTGGCTGAGTCCGAGGGAAAAGCCAACCCTGGAGGGTAAACAGGTTAAGAAGAAGATGATAATAATAATAATAATAATAATAATAATAATAATAATAATAAAATGAAATGGCGTATGGCTTTTAGTGCCGGGATGTGTCGGAGGACTTCGGCTAGCCAGGTGCAGGTCTTTTGATTTGACGCCAGTAGACGACCTGCGTGTCGTGATGAGGATGAAATGATGATGAAGACGACACATACCCCCAGTCCCCGTGCCAGGGGATTTAACCAATTATGGTTAAAATTCCCAATCCTGCCGGGAATCGAACCCAGGACCCCTGTGGCCAAAGGCCAGCACGCTAACCATTTAGCCATGGAGCCGGACATAATAATAATAATAATAATAATAATAATAATAATAATAATAATAATAATAATAATAATAATACAGGCAAATGCTGGGGCTGTACCTTAATTAAGGCCACGGCCGCTTCCTTCCAACTCCTAGGCCTTTCCTATCCCATCGTCGCCATAAGACCTATCTGTGTCAGCGCGACGTAAAGCCCGTAGCAAAATAATAATAATAATAATAATAATAATAATAATAATAATAATAATAATAATAATAATAATAATAATAATAATAATAATAATAATAATAATAATAATTACTATTAAAATTCCATTTATATCCAGTTTGGAAAAAAATATTCAAAAAATGTTAAGGGAATAAATTTGTTGAAGAGATGACTTCGGTGTATTCATAAGCTTAGAAATTAGTTACGAAGTCGCCTGAGAAGATATTGCCTTATCTCTTGTTTCCTGTTTGAAACTGTTTATTTCTATCAAAATAAATATTTTTATTTGTTTTAAACTTTGTAAATCATATTATTAATATATATTCCTCTTAGAATATATGCCTCCTCATTAGATTTTCTACTCTTCCCTCTGTAGTTATTCCTATGTTAGTTGGATGTATGCGGACGAGACTGACCCTCCACGTCTCGCAGTTTAGTTCCGGCCGACGTGAAACTGAAGGGTTTCTTGTTCATCTCAAGTTAGAGGCATCAGAGATTCCGTATCGAATATATGAAACCCAAATGGAATGAGATGGGGAGGAGATATAATATTTGGTGTGACGAAATGGTGAATGGTCCACATTGCTAACTTACCGAACTCAAGTTAGAAACTGAAAATTAATTAAAAGTGAAACGTATTAGTTGTAAGAGTAATATTATCCTTCTACTAGAGTAAATAATGACGTAAGAAATACCAAATGATGAGAGAGAGAGAGGGATGGCAGAATATCTGTTTACCAATTAATCCTGACAATGGCCTTACAGCAGGAAAGCCTGTCATTAATTCTCTAACTACAGCAGGTTTTTGTATGCTAAACCTTTGATTCATATAATACAAAACATTTACTGTCATCGAATAAGACAAAACTTTGGTATTTATGCGACTTAAAGCCATACTGGAAACTTCTTTCCACAAATCATAATTAAAGAAGAAACATTAATGAACAAGACAATTTACTCGTAGTTAATATTGCAAACTCATAAACATTATTCATATATGTATAGACTGATGTTTTCACGGTCCGTAATTGTAGACAAATGACGATGGGATTTTGCCGTGTCAAGAAAATAAGGTGAAACTCTTTAGGTTTGGCAGAGAACTTTGCTCTGCGTCATCAGAAGAAAATCTCGACTGCTCACGAGGAAGGCTTGTCCAATAAAGAAGGTTTGAATATAAAGCATTCTTAAAATCAAACCTTCATTATTGGACAATTTAAACTACTTACCACCACAGAGGTACGAAATAACATATACATCCTTCCACTGCGGGCTGAAGGGCTCAGACGGTTAAAGCGCCGGCTTTCTGAGCCCAAGTTGGCAGGTTCGATCCTGGCTCAGCCCGGTGCTCAAATACGTCAGCCTCGTGTCGGTAGAATTTCTGGCACGTAAAAGAACTCCTGCAGAACAAAATTACGGTACCTTGGCGTCTCCGAAAACTGCAAAAGTAGTTAGTGGGCGTAAAACAATTATTATTATTATTATTATTATTATTATTATTATTATTATTATTATTATTATTTCTTTCTTTCTTTCTTTCTTTCTTTCTTTCTTTCTTTCTTTCTTTCTTTCTTTCTTTCTTTCTTTCTTTCTTAATCTGTTTACGCTCCGGGGAAGGGTTTTCTCTCGGACTCAGCGAGGGATCCCACCTCTACCACCTCAAGGGCAGTGTCCTGGAGCACGAGACATTGGGTAGGGGATACAACTGTGGTGGGGGACCAGTACCTCACCCAGGTGGCCTCACCTGCTATTCTGAACAGAAGCCTTCAGGGGGCATGGGAAGATTGGAAGGGGTAGGCAAGGAAGCGGGGAGGAGGCGGCCGTGGTCTTAAGTTAGGTACCATCCCGGCATATTGTTGGAGAAGAAGTGGGAAACCACGGAAAACCACTTCGAGGATGGCTGAGGTAGGAATCGAACCCACTTCTACTCAGTTGACCTCCCGACGCTGAGTGGACCCCGTTCCAGCCGTCATACGACTTTTCAAATTTTCTGGCAGAGCCGGGAATGGAACTCGGGCTTCCGGGGGTGGCAGGTAATCATACTAACCACTACACTACAGAGGTGGACGTTATTATTATTATTATTATTATTATTATTATTATTATTATTATTATTATTATTATTATTATTATTATTGTACCGGTTGGTACACCTATACGCCACACATTTGAATTTTCCGCCTTAAAATACTCCTCTATAGCTGAAACTCTGAACTTTAAAACTGAATTAATTCAACCGCTTATCAGAAGATGTCACTATGTTAATTTCGAATTGTTTTTGTTTACTAATTATCAAGAAGCGTGGACATTCTCTCACAGATGTCTCTACCAAAACTATGATCATGCAGCCTGGTGCGAAGTGAAGGAACTTATCTTGAAGATATTTAGTATTCATAAGTTTGTTCTTTACTAAATGTTGTTCTTTCATTTGTGGGTTGGCAATATTAATCTTTCTTTCCGCCAGTTTTGAAATTAGCCAATAGTAAATTTCTGTCATTAATTTTCAGCCAATGGCGTCTTTCTTTACCAATGTCGATGTGTAACTGTAAGCTACCCAATAAACGACTGTGGGTGTGTCTTAATAATTCATGAAAGGTCTCGAATCTTCCCCGAGAGTATAAAAACGGCTGATTTTCCTGGCTCTCCGCCACTCGTACAACATCTAGCTTAGTGTATGGAAGTATAGCAGGAGGCGGGAAGCGCCTCTTTCATCCGCCAGCAGCACTTCTACAAGGTAATGGCCGTTTAACATCTCTATTGTCCGGCTCCATGGCTAAATGGTTAGCGTGCTGGCCTTTGGTCACAGGGGTCCCGGGCTCGATTCCCGGCAGGGTCGGGAATTTTAACCATCAATGGTTAATTTCGCTGACACGGGGGCTGGGTATATGTGTCGTCTTCATCATCATTTCATCCCCATCACGACGCGCAGGTCACCCACGGGTGTCAAATCAGAAGACCTGCACCTGGCGAGCCGAACATGTCCTCGGACACTCCCGGCACTAAAAGCCATACGCCATTTCAACATCTTTATTTTGCTAGCTCAGCAGTTTAACCACCGGGGAAGGTCCGAAATCTTTTCAATGTAACCTTCCTGTCTGAAAATGTAAATTAGTGCCGGCTAATGTAAAATTTTCAGATTTAACTATAAATCGGGGATAGAGAGTGCCTTACCCTCTCGAGCTCCCCTTCCTTTTGTTTTGAGGTGACTACGTTTGTAACTATTTTCCTTCTTTAGGTAATGTCTTAAATTTTTCTTGTACGAGTCACCTCCATAGTATGGGAATATCCCCTGTGTAATTGGCCTAGCGCCACTTAGGTTTTAACAAGTTTCATGTAGGAGTGCAAGTTCTTGCCTCCATTCCTTTTGTATTTAGGGCCGCTTAAATTAACCTATTATTTTTATTTAAGGCCCAGTAGAATGGGTACTAGGTACCCCTGTTCATTTGTAAGTGTGCCTTGAGAGGCAGGCAATGCGAATGTTGTTGTGGCCTTTGAAAGGCGTGAGAAATTGAGAGCGGGTCAGCTCTTTCTGATGTGATAAAGTGCCTCTAGGAGGGCCGATATGGTTTTTGGAGCTTATGCTCCTGGTATGAAGGGGTTTTCTGCCCTTGGAACTATATTGTAACTTGGTATTGTTGAGCTAAAAGCTGAAAGATTGTGAAATTTGGGGCTCAAGCCCAGAACTTGTAAAGGTCCCGAAACTTGTGCTTTCGTTTGTAAAATTGTACCTGGTACCTGATTATTGGATTGTTGTTGATGGTTCTTGTTAAATTTTTTGAATCCTATGCGAAAACTGTTAAGTTTTGAAAATATAACCTTTATTGAAATTTTAATTAATCTTTCGACCTTGTAGTTAGACCCATTCCAGCCCCCACCTTCTTTCACCTCTGCTGTTCCACAGATATCTCGGAACAATTATTATTATTATTATTATTATTATTATTATTATTATTATTATTATTATTATTATTATTATTACATCCCTCCACATTGGCTTGGCGTCATGGAACGCATTCCTACACAAAATGGGCTTAATCCACACTCGGTGCCGGCTCCAAGTATTTGGAATAAGGCTACGAAGAATATATGAAGTATTATATTTTGGAGATTTGTGGGAAGAATGTTTTTGAATTTTGCAATGTGTCACCATGTAGCCTAATTTTCACGTCACAGTTTGAAGACCAAGTAGTAGAGGAGTAACAAGCTAATTACAGTTCAATAAAGCTCTTTCAGGCTATGTGTAGAGCTCTTCTGTTCTCCTCTTCTTGCTTTTATAGTGGGATATTGTTGATTTGTTGAGGTAATTAAATACCACAAATGGCGAGCTCAGTTCTACATTATTTACTTACGCTAGAAACTAGGACTGGGGAATTGGGCGCAGTCGCGAGTGCCCTCGTACATACTAATCATAGCAAGCCAACAGGTTAGCCATACCTGCCAGTTCTCAATGCGCGTAATGAATCTCTGGTTCACAATTAAAGCACCTTTGTGGTTCTGTGTATGATGCATTCACTGCTCGAATGCAGCGTCCTCAAAAAATAAGTACACGTGGACTCGAATGAACTGAGGTTGCTCCCGCGACAACGCTCATCATCATCATCATCATCATCATCATCATCATCATCATCATCATCATCATCATCATCATCATCATCATCATCATCATCGTCATCAATTTCCCTCGTCCAAGTCCGGGTCCATGGGTAAATGGTTAGCATGCTGGCCTTTGGTCACAGGGGTCTCGGGTTCGATTCCCGGCAGGGTCGGGAATTTTAACCACTGTACCAAGAGGAACTCTCCTTCGTCATGAACTTTTAAATTTACAATTCATACAGATCGATCTGCATATATTATATCCTTGTAACATGTGTGTTTTTTCTTCCTATCTTAATAAAGTACAATGTTGTCCCGTTCCCTTATGGCCCCAGGGAAATGTGAAATTATTTCCGCCCTGGTGGCACCCTCCAAATTGTGTTGGCAAGCCTTCCTCCGACCTGCGCACTTGTCGTGTTCTCTCTCCACCTTGCCCCTCCTCGCCTCTGCCGAGGGATGGCACGGTGCTCGTGGTAAACTTCCTTCAGTTCGCTTGGAGCGAGCAAGCAGCTTGGTCATCTAGCCGCGAGCGTGGAGGTAGGAAAGCTTACCAACCAACGTTAGGCTTAGGGAGGGAGTTGCCTTATATTGAGAATGTAACGTGTTTGTTCTCTTGTTAATAGAGGCTAAGAGCCTCAGTAAATAGAATAGTAAGAGGGTTTGCTTCTGTAAAAGTTAATGTGTTAACGGGGTTTCTTTTAATTCGACATGTTGTCGCTAAAAGGAGTTTGTTAAGAATTGAGAATTGAGAGTTGTAATATTTGAATTGTTGGAGGGCAGGTCCCCCAATGAATACGGACTTTATTTGTGCGCACTTTATTATTGTAATAAATGTTTAGCATTACAACGACTCGGTTTTCGCTGACTGCGTTATGGCTCTCCTTGCCCGTCACTGGTATTCAGCCTTCGGTCTTGAAGCCCGCACCTTCCTTATTTCCACATCGCTGCCAATATTACTTGGTGCAGCAACCACCATTGGGTAATTTCTCTAGCACGGGTGCTGGGTGTGTGTGTGTCGTCTTCATCATTATTGGATCGTCATCACTAGGCGCAGGTCGCCTACGGGAGTCAAATCAAAAGAACTGCACCTGGCGAACCGAACATGTCCTCGGACACTCCCGGCACTAAAAGCCATACACCATTTCATTTCCCTCCTCCAACATCCGTCGAGTTCGGATATTTGTGGTACCTTTCCATCGTCCTCTATGCAACCAACATCAACCATCATTCCGCCTTAACTGACCTCCAATCCAGGTTTCCTCTAATTATACTATTTTTGATCGTTTTCAACCCTCCTTAGCCTGGATATCCTCTTGCCCTCCCACTTTTTTTCAGGGTCTCCATCATCCGGCAACCTTCCCTCTTACATCCTCTTCACTTGTCCTTTCTTCTTTTTCTACAGCTTTTCCCCATTTGTCCTATTTATCCCTGTTTTGCTGCCGTATGCCCTTCCTGACGCCAATCTTATTTGGAGGGATGTAATTACTGTTGCGTATTTCTGTGGCGGTTGGTAGTGTAGTGTGATGTGTTGTCTGAATATGGAGAGGAGAGTGTTGGGACATGAATAAATACCTAGTCCCCGAGCCCGAAGAATTAATCAGAAGCGATTAACATCCTCGAGCCGGTAGGAAATCGAACCAGGGACCCTCTGAACCGAAGGGCAGTACGCTAACCATTCAGCCAACGAGTCGGACGTCCTCTTAGCTTGTCCAAACCATCTACATTATCCCTCTTCGTTCTGTCGTAAAGCTTTCCCACTCCCATTTTCCTTTGTGACGTCCTCATTTCTTACTTTCTCTGTTCTTGCCTTTCCTATCGTACTTGCTAAAAGCTTCAGTTCAGTGGCCTGGATTTTATTCTATCATTTTGTCATTGTTCAGGTCCCAGCGGCATATGTCAGTATTGGGCAGTAGTACACCTCATACATCACCTGCTTACACCTCATTGGTACTTGCTTCCTCCATACCAGGTTTCTCACGCTCTGGTAGAGTGAATTTCTTATTGAATCCTTTTACTGAGCTCTATGTCCAGCCCTGCATCCTACGCCAGTTTGCTTCCCAAGCATTTGTAGCTCTCCACAATTTCAAGGTGGTGTTCCTTTTATTTGTATAATTCCTTTCCCTTCCCTTTCTCCTCGACTCAACACCAGTCTTACTTTTATCCCTGCTGATTTTCATTCCATAATTTTTAATAATTTCACTCAACATGTCGAGTTGTCCTTGTACTTCCTCTCTGTTTCCTCCTCAAACCACAATATCATCTTCAAACAGCATTACCCTCAGCTCCCTGTCCCCATATTTTACCATTGCCTCCTTCACAATTTCTTCCATAACCATTATGAATAACAGTGTCGTAGTCCAGTTTCATTCTAACACCACCTGTCCTCCACACATGTCACTGTGCATTGCTTACACATATTCTATCATTTGTTTCCCAAATCCTTTTTATTGCATTACTTTCCATGCCTTTGCTCTGTGTACACTATCGGAAGCCTTTTGTAAATCAAAGAATGCCATCACCATCTCTCTTCCGTATTCCCACTTTTTTTCTATTAACCGCCTCACACTGAAGATGGGGTCTAGTGTTGATCTTTCATTTTGAAAGCCATATTGTTCTTGTAATTGTCCTTCCACTTTTTTCTCATTCTCTTTACTACCACCCTTTCAAATATTTTACTACCTGAGATATGAGTGTGATTCCTAGATAATTATCACAGACCTGTCCGCCTCCACAGCTTGACGGTTAGTGTTATTAGGTGTCGTCCACGGGGGCCCGGGATCGATTCCCGGTACTGCCAGAAATTTGAGACTGTCAGGAGGGCTGGTATGTGGTTGAAATGGTACATGTAGCTTACCTCCACTGGGGGCGTACCTGAAAAGAACTGCACCACCTCGGGATGAGGACACGAGTTTACTTTTTTCTTTATCACACATCTTCTTGTCTCTCTTCTTAAATATAGGTATTACTAATCCTCTACTCCAGTTTATTGATTCTTCTTTCCAGTTACACCTACCTATCCTATACAGCCATTGTAGACCAACGGGTCCTGCTGCTTCTATCATTTCCACACACTGTTCATCCAGTCCACTGCTTTTCCCACTTTCATACATTTGACACCTCTTCCATTGTGATTTCACTCTCGGATTCTGTTTCATCACACATTATCATCTCGGCTACACCCCATCTCACACTCAGGAGTTCACCAAAGTAATCGTTATCTCCTCTTGTTGCGTTATTATTCTCTGCTTTTTTTTCCTTTCACCTGCTTTGAGTACACTCATTCCTTTCTCTTCCTTCCTAAAAGTCCATATAGCATCCTTTTACCACTATACACACCCTTTTCCAACTTTTGAGCGAGTAAACTCTTCGCACCTTTTCTTCACTTACTACTTTCTTACATCTTCTTTTCAGTTCCTGGTACTTTCTTCTAATTTATTCCGTTTTATCCCTATACAATATTGGCATCCATTTTTCTGTTGACTGCTCTCTTTACCCTCGCATTCCAATATGGTATCTTTCACTCTTTCAGCAATTCTGCCACAAGCACTCTCTGCACAGTTTACAAATGCCTTTTTGAATATGTCCCATTCCAATTCCGCTCTCTCCACTTTAGTTATGGGTATATGTTGTATCAATTTATATTGTATTTTTTCTATTACTTCCATAGCTTTTAATGTCCATATTTTTCTTTCCTCTTCTTTCATTTTCACTATTTCTTCTACTTTCATTGTTACTACCACTACTGTATTGTCTCCGTTAAAGGCTGTTACATATAACTGTCCACTATTTGCTCTTTCCATCAAGAAGTAATCAGTTACTGTCTTTGTCCTTCTGTTTTCCCATCCATATATTGTAATCTTTCTACTATTCTTCTTTCTGAACCAAGCATTGCCCACACTTAAACCCATTTCTCACACAAAAATCCACCAACCTCTCTCCCTCTTCACTTCTTTCCATATCCAAAAGGTCCGATTATTTCTTCCATTCCTTTTTTACTATTTGATTTACGCCGCACAGACTCACAGGGTGCGAAATCGCGTGGGGAGAGGGGGGAGCGTTTTACTCCCACCACCGACGATTTTTTCTATGAATGCCCGGACGGGGGTGAATTCTTTCATTATAAAATAATGAGGAAAACGTAGAACACATTTTTTTCTCAAATAAATGTTTTTACTGTACATATTTTCATAAAAACATCAGCAATAATGCTTATAATGAAATAATAGAATGACTGCCAGACCTTGAGAAATAAAGCAACAAAGCAACGTAGCGGTGGAAAATCCGCACCTGCAACCTATTGTTTCACTCTGGCAAGTCCATCTAAAACCCGGGAAAAAATATAACTTACTTCAAGCCCTCTTCCCTTGTCATCGCTCTAAGTATCTCGAGCTTATACTACTCCTATACTTCTTGGAGAGGGTGTGTTTCCGATAGGTAGCCAGTAGGACAATATTGTGTACGAACTGAGAAATTTGTCCATTCAGCACGTAGCCCTGGTAGAGGAAGGTTCCACTAATATAAAATAAGAGTTTTGTCTGTACTTTGCTCAGAATTTGAAAAGAATGGTATTCCTGTATCGGTCATGTCCATAGTAACACGGAAATGCATTTTTTACTCTTCCGCAATTTATGTCTGTCTGTCTGTCTGTCTGTCTGTCTGTCTGTCTGTCTGTCTGTCTGTCTGTCTGTCTGTCTGTCTGTCTGTCTGTCTGTCTGTCTGTCTGTCTGTCTCTACACGCATCACGAGAAAACGGCTAAAGAGAATTTAATGAAAATCGGTGTGTGATGTCGGGCGATGAGCCGCTACAATCTAGGCTATAAATCATTTTAGCCTACTCATGCTGAGTGAAATGGTACTTTAGGGGAAGACCTAACATTTAATTCTCAAATATTTTTATTATTAGTGGTCCTATCGATAAATACTACATAACGAAAGTTAAATAGAATTAACTTTCCGATCATTTATGTCATACATTGTTACCGTACCGGCTTTGATAACACATATATTCATGAATTTGTATTTTTGTTGCCAAGTCCATATCAACGCCGAGCCACGAGAGAGTGAGTTAACAGAACTGCATGATAGTCGGTATATAGAGTCGTGGAATAAGAAACCACAGTCTGAGTTATAAACAATTTTATTCGCCCTGGATGAAATTGTAGTTTAGGGAAAGGCGCCTAAAATTTAATTTTTAAATACCAATGTCTTGGTGCTATCGTAAAGTACTACATAACAAAGTTATAGAGAATACAATTTCCGACCATTTATATTTTATTCAGTTTTACCGTGCCTACTATGATAAGAGTGGCATTTCAGAGATAGACGAAAGGCCTACAATATTGAAAGCACAGAACATTGATCAACAATAACATTACATTGACCATTGTTTGTTGTGATGTTCTTTGTCTCTTATGCTGCCGCTCAACTCCGATGGATGAGATTACTGCTACGTACCGAGTATATCAGCCTGACTGAATACTGGCTGGAAATAGCTGGGGAGTTTGAGAACTCTCTTCTTTAGCATGCCATTCCTCTGGTTCATACATTTTCTGATACTGCCGGTACGTAACAGATTGGTTCATCATAGTATTCCGGTTATTCGATCCCTTCTCTGACGCGCTGTTTTGAATGAGCAGTGTGCAAACATAAGGCAGAGGCTCACTTAGTAGTAGTAGTAGTAGTAATAGTAGTATAGTAGTATGACCTGGTCTAGAATTACAATTTAGGCCTATTCTAATTTTTTTTAAATATTTGCTCCACGTAGCACCGACACAGGATAGGTCTTATGGCGACGATGGAACAGGAAAGGCCTAGGGGTAGGAAGGAAGCGGCCGTGGCCTTAATTAAGGTACTGCCCCAGTATTTGCCTGGTGCGAAAATGAGAAACCACGGAAAACCATCTTCAGGGCTGCTGACAGTGGGATTCGAACCCAGTATCTTCCGGATGCGAGCTCACAGCTGCGCGCTCCTAACCGCACGGCCAACTCGCCCGGTGCCTATTCTAAATTAGAGCAACACAATTCACGAAATAACTCAAAATTCAACCCTGAAAAGAGTCGTTTCTTAAGAAAAGCTTCTTCCCCTTTTATAATTTAATTCCACTGTCTTTTTATTCCAAATTAGCAGTGAAGACGGGGTTTCACCTCTGGCTTGGAGGAACAATTTGCCTCCAAGTCAGATAGATTTTTCCGCTGCCTATGTAGTGAACTGAGATTTTCCGACTCATCGGGTACTCCTAGGAAACAGATTAGTAAAAGGGCATAGTTTTTGGCCTGGGAGTCTCCACTATACGACACCCCCACCCGGCCGAAATAAGACGAAGTGTGTTCACGGATCACGGCTGTCTGCGGCTTGGTCATTCCACCTCTGAAACTTTGGACTGTCAGATCGGCAGCGCAGTACTCTTCGTTAAAAGTAAGAAAATGTGTGGTTTTCCATTTGATTGAGTATTTCATACGAAAGCATTGCTTTTAATTGCACCATTCCTACTGACGTCATTGTAATGAGTAATGACTTATGTTAATTTCATTTGGGAAAACTACTAAGACCGTCTTTCTGAGAATGTAAAAAGGCAGTTGGAGAGTGAAAGTTTGCCATTATAATGACAACTCCCCAACCTGATTGTGACTGATGTAAGCAAGGGGGCCTACCATAACAATGAAAATTCCATAACCCAGTCTTCATATGAGAAAAGGCTACTGGTGACTACCCCGTCGCGTACTATGCAATTTAATACAATTTTGCTCACAACGTGTACAATACCTAATCTAGAATTCTGTAAACAATGTAAAATTCCGTAGCGAAGCACGGGTACATCAGCTAGTCAAACAATAAATCAGGACAAATCGCACCTCGTCTGGTCTTTCTTAAGAAAGGGACAGTGTATTATAAACTTGTCAGACGATTTGAAGAACTTTCTAATGTATATCATGCTTGTTATAACAACAGAATTCAAACAAAAAGATTTAAAATTTTACATTTTTCTGGGGGAGAGGTAATTTATTTATGGGGGAATTATGTAACCCCTCCCCCACCAGGTACTGCCTGAAATAAATACTAGTAGTTAAGCCCTATGTTCCTTCCCCCACCCCTACCATTTCTCTCTGATTTCTCACCCTTCGGACACAGTTATGTCTTATGGCGACGATGGGATAGGAAAGAGCTAGGAGTGGAAATAAAGCGACTGTGGTTTTAATGAAGGTACAGCATTTTTCTGGTGCGAAAATGGAAAACCACAGAAAACCATCTTTAGGGCTGCTGACAGTCAGGTTCTAACTCACTGTCTCCCGAATGCAAGCTGATACTGTAGGTACGTGACCCAAACCGCTCAGTTACTTGTTCGGTATCTTCCTTTTCTGTAACACCCCACCATTGCATTAAAGACTATCATGGCATTCACGTCTTCATGCTTTATTTCTCTCTCCAGTGTCTCTGGGAATATGTCCATATCATCTTTGCAGCCAGTCACAAACTCACGCACGTTTTATATCAGTATGCTTTTAGCGATAATTTCATAACCAATCGAAAGCTTATAATTGGCACGTACATTTTACATAAGCGTATGGCAGTTTGATGTATTATGTAAATACATGTCGCATACATGTTTTTGCAAAAGTCGTGCAGTGATGACAAAGTAAGTGCTTTAAAGTCGACTGTAGCTTGGTGTACGGCAAAGGAAAATCGACCATCACCACACTGACGTTCGTTGGGATGCCTGAAAGCAGAAACGTCAGGCGCGGCCCACTCACCCGGTATTTGTTAACATGTCTGAATTTGATTTTATCGATTTCTCCACAGCCTATATTTTAAATTTAATTATAAATACAGGGTGGCCCGGAAGGAAACGGCAATATTCTAGGATGTGATAGTGCTGGTCATTGTGATCATCATCATCATCATCATCATCATCTGTTTACCCTACAGGTTCGGTTTTTCCCTCGGACTCAGCGAGGGATCCCACCTCTACCGCCTCAAGGGCAGTGTCCTGGAGCTTCAGACTCTTGGTCAGGGGATACAACTGGGGAGTATGACCAGTACCTCGCCCAGGCGGCCTCACCTGCTATGGTGGACAGGGGCCTTGTAGGGGGATGGGAAGATTGGAAGGGATAGACAAGGAAGAGGGAAGGAAGCGTCCGTGGCCTTAAGTTAGGTACCATCCCGGCATTCACCTGGAGGTGAAGTGGGAAACCACGGAAAACCACTTCCAGGATGGCTGAGGTGGGAATCGAACCCACCTCTACTCAGTTGACCTCCCGAGGCTGAGTGGACCCCGTTCCAGCCCTCGTACCACTTTTCAAATTTCGTGGCAGAGCCGGGAATCGAACCCGGACCTCCGGGGGTGGCAGCTAATCACGCTAACCACTACACCACAGAGGCGACATCATTGTGATCAAAAAAGTTAATAAGAATATGGGGTCAATATGAGACGGTTACAACGAGTTATAACAAACCTCCCTTAATTCGGCATAAAGAAGGCTGAAAAATAAATGCACATGTTAATGCACCACATTTACACATAAAGATTACATTAAAGCACTGCTGTGTAAGCAAAATAAGGTTTTGGAACTAGTGCTTTACTACAGCCTCATTTCGTCTATCTGTTAAAAACACTCCAAATGTGTCCTTTTGTTGGTGATACTTCTCGCGAGAACATTTGTGTCTGTTGCAGTACGGTGGTTTTGCAGCTACGTCTTCACACACTTCTCAGGCTTAAATTGGTGAACTGATAGGATGCTTGAATGAACGGTGATGACCTTAAATTAGTGGTGATGTAATTCATCAAGCTGAATCGTGATTATGAGCGTAGTCGAAGTCATGGGCGTAGCCAAGGGGGAGGGGTGTGATTAGACGCCGCCCCCCATGGAATCTTTAAAATTAAAATTAACAGAAACTGACAATAAACAAGTGAAAGTCGACTCAAAGAGTTGGCTCTTTTGAACATTCACAGAAACAAAATTGTAAAACCAATATCTTGAATATATTTTCTAAGAAGTTTCGAAAGTTGGATTTTATATTGTAATCTGAACACAGTATTCGCCGTAAAACTATTCACTTTGATAATATTGCCCTTGTTCTGTATTTTAATGTAAGAGTTTGTGATGACCTTTACTGCAATCTGAATATCAGCGTAATTTACTTGTACCAGCATCCTTATGGCACTCGTGCATGCGCGCACCACACACAGACAAGCCCATTCATTATGTTCTTCCATCATTTTGTAACTATAATCCCTTCCCGATCGATCGAGCTTGGCTACAATACTGGTTGATGTGTTAAAACTCACTGATGGAATACTTTCTTCTTTCTTTCTTTCTTTCTTTCTTTCTTTCTTTCTTTCTTTCTTTCTTAATCTGCTCACCCTCCAGGGTTGGCTCTTCCCTCGGACTCAGCGAGGGATCCCACCTCCACTGCCTCAAGGGCAGTGTTCTGGAGCTTGGAAAATTTGGGTCTGGATACAACTGGGGAGGAGGACCAGTACCTAGTCCAGGCGGCCTCACCTGCTATGCTGAACAGGGGCCTTCTGAGGGGATAGGCTGGAAGGGATAGAGAAGGAAGAAGGAAAGAAGCGGCCGTGGCCTTAAGTTAGGTACTATCCCGGCATTTGCCTGGAGGAGAAGTAGGAAACCACGGAAAACCACTTAGAGGATGGCTGAAGAGGGATTTTTTTTTGCTAGTTGCTTTACGTCGCACCGACGCAGATAGGTCTTATGGCGACGATGGGACAGGGAAGGGCTAGGAGTGGGAAGGAAGCGGCCGTGGCCTTGATTAAGGTACAACCCCAGCATTTGCCTGGTGTGAAAATGGGAAACCACGGAAAACCATCTTCAGGGCTGCCGACAGTGGGGTTCGAACCTACTATCTCCCGAATACTGGATACTGGCCGCACTTAAGCGACTGCAGTTATCGAGCTCGGTGAGGAGGGAATCGAACCCTCCTCTACTTAGTTGACCTCCCGAGGCTGAGTGGGCCCCGTTACAGCCTTCGTACCACTTTTCAAATTTCGTGGCAGAGCCGGGAATCGAACCAGGGCCTCTGGGGGTGGCAGCTAATGACACTAACCATTACACCACAGAGGTGGACACTGATGGAATTACGAAATTATAAAGGAAAGAAACCAAAGCTGAAGGTAGGTACACACAAAAAGTCAGCATACTCTGTTGAGTCGACTTATGCAGAGGTCATACGGCGGATACATCACTACTTATTATGTAGTTGTACTTCTCTTAAAACAAAATTAACCACCATGTTAGCCAGACAGTACACCATCATATTTCCAATGGTTCCAGGCTCTACAGAATGCACATCGTATCTGAGTCCTCAGCGTAAAGGTTGGTTGGACACCCAACAGCTCTGCCATCTGTTATCAAGGTACCCAATTCGTCACTGGAGAGTTGTACTTGTGAAATGATGAATGCGATTGTTCCACGTTGGTTTCTCACAGACCCAGAAAATGCTATTACATGTCAGTCTGACAGCCGCACTGAACGGAACGACCCTACAAGCACACTTTCACATCGGTACCGGCTGATATTGTGTGGTATTAACGTAACTCATATCTCTGAAAATTCCACTTGTAGAGCTAAATATGGAATTGAGGTAGGCAGAAGAAAGTAATAAACTTGCCCTAGCCCTTATTGTTATGACTCGGTACAATGTAAACTCTCGACCTTCATCCCTCCAAAGTTGGATCTGGACTTGAAAAATCACTGAAGTTGGAAAAGAACGTTATTTCAACCTTGTCATAAGTACTTGAGTGTCTTGAAGTCCCAAGTCCAAAAATCCACATAACAGGTAAAGAGACCAGAATTCCCTTTATTTTTCTCCTCTATGTAATTTTTGGCATTGGTAAAAAAAAAAGTAATGTTTCGGGTATGAATGGAAGATGCGTCACAATAATAAGGGTTTGACCGAGCGAGTGGCTGCGTGATTTGAGGGACGTAGCAGTCAGCTTGCATTCGGGAGATAGTGGATTCGAATCCCACTGCCGGCAGCCCTGAACATGCTTTTCCGTGGTTTCCCATTTTCACACCAGGCAAATGCTAGGGCTGTACCTTAATTAAGGCCACGGCCACTTTCTTCTGGCCCCTAGCCTTTTCCTATCCCATCGTCTCCATAATATGAAAGGCTACAAGACCAGATAAATTTCCGAATAAACGAATTTCTTCTTCTTCTTATTATTATTATTATTATTGTCCGCCTCTGTGGTGTAGTGGTTAGTGTGATTAGCTGCCACCCTCAGAGGCCCGGGTTCGATTCCCAGCTCTGCCACAAAATTTGAAAAGTGGTACGAGGGCTGGAACGGGGTCCACTCAGCCTCGGGAGGTCAAGTGAGTAGAGGGGGCTTCGATTCCCTCCTCATCCATACTGGAAGTGGTTTTCCGTGGTTTCCCACTTCTCCACGCAAATGGCGGGATGGTACCTAACTTAAGGCCACGGCCGCTTCCTTCCCTCTTCCGTGTCTATCCCTTCCAATCTTCCCATCCCCCCACAAGGCCCCTGTTCAGCATAGCAGGTGAGGCCGCGTGGGCGAGGTACTGGTCATCCTCCCCAGTTGTAGCTCCCGACCCAAAGTCTGAAGCTCCAGGACACTGCCCTTGAGGCGGTAGAGGTGGGATCCCTCGCTGAGTCCAAGGGAAAACCCGACCCTGGAGAGTGAACAGATTACGAGCGAACGAACGAACGGACGATTACTATTATTATTATTATTATTATTATTATTATTATTATTATTATTATTATTATTATTATTATTATTATTATTATTATTATTATTATTATTATTGTTATTATTATTATGAGCTACTACTATTAATAATGTTATAACTAGCCCAGTTACACATAAAGTGTCGGCTGAAAATTTGGTGTACATTCTTCCTCAAAATGAATATCTGAGTTTTCACCTTATGCTGACAACACGTCGAAGTATGGTTAGAATTTACTGTTGGTCAGTGGTCTTATATGAAATGCAGATATGGAATCAATACTTCCTCTATAGAAATCCTTGAAACTATCGAATTGTTGGACCATAGATGAAGGTCCACTCACGGTCGCATATGAAGAAGAAGAAGAAGAAGACGTTGTTCTTTCCTTTTTATTTATTTATTTATTTATTTATTTATTTATTTATTTATTTATTTATTTATTTATTTATTTATTTATTCTAACGCTTAGAAGGTTTTCGGCGATCCAAGGATGGGATTATTTAAGTTTGAAGCCATGGCCTTACTTAAGATACAGCTCCAAAATTTGCGCGATGTGAAAATGAAAAACCACGGAAAATCATCTTCAGGACTAATAATTTATTTGTTTTACGTCCCACTAACTACTTCTGTGGTTTTCGGAGACACCGAGGTGCCGAATTTAGTCCTGCAGGAGTTATTTTACGTGCCATTAAATCTACGGACACGAGGCTGACGTATTTGAGCACCTTTAAATACCACCGGACTGAGCCATGATCGAATCTGCCAAGTTGGTGTCAGAAGGCCAGCGCCTCAACCGTCTGAGCCACTCAGCCCGGCATGTCATCTTCAGGACTGTTGACAGTCGGATTCAAAGTCACGATATCTCGAGTGCAAGCTCTCATCTACGCAACTCAACCCACATAGCCATCTAATTATTATTATTATTATTATTATTATTATTATTATTATTATTATTATTATTATTATTATTATTATTATTATTATTATTATTTCTAGTTTGTAACCTAATATCGATCATGCGTGTCAGTACTAAGCTAGAAAGAGTACAATAAGTGTTTACATCCGATAACTTTTGTGATCCAAGCTTCTGTGGCACCCGGTTTATAAATTTCTAGGCTCGTATTTCACATCACAGACGAAATAGGTCGGAGTTCCCTTTTTTTGTTCAGTCGCCCTGAATTTATGTGAGATTCAGTGCCCTAGTTGCACATGAAGCGGCGCCTGAAAACTTGGCACACTCTCTCCCCAAATAAAAACCTGAGACTTGACCTCATATCCGACAACACTTGATTTACGGACCATACTTTATTTTCCTTTCAAACCATCTGATCGGTAACTTGGCGATGACTGATATTCAATACTTGGCGTTACGGCAAGTTTAGAAGTTGGCTGTCATACCCGAGTGCAACTTTGAGAATACTGGATTACCATTCGCCTATATCGGACAATCTTGTGTTGACATTCTGCATGTTAGGTCACACACCGGTATTCAAGCGAGAAAACACGGCATAGTTAGTGATTTTTAAGCTACGAGTGAGATCTTTCGAAACGCGTAACGCAAAACTTATCACTTTAGTGGCTCTTGTGTACAATGCTTTATTTCATACTATGATGAATTTACTTATTTTAAATTAAATATTTTATTATAAACAATGTTCACAGATGCCACGTAAATCATCCATGTCTGACTTTTGCAGTGACGTTTTATGGATGTACTAGCAAGATACCCGTGCTTCGCTACGGTATTATACTGAAATTTATAATTGAATGCTTATTGTTTTAGAGATATAATCCGCCGAAATACGCGATCTGACTCGTTTTCTGCGAGAATCCACCAAAATTCCCGATCTGACTCGTTTTCTATTAGATTACGGCACGTTTCCTCCCATTTTTCAATCTTCCTTTCCAGCAATCGATTTCGTACTTCCCGAGCTAGGCTCAGGTATTTCTCCCGGTCAGTTTGGTCCCTAAATCTTTGCCATCTTTTCCTATAATCATTTTTAATATGGATAAAATCCTTCAGGAGATCCGGCGTGGTGTCATATTGGGTGCCTTAGCGGCACTGAACCCGCTGCCGGACTGCATTCCTAGTCATTACCCGTCCAGGAGCCGTTTCCAGCGCGGTCCGCACATTCGACGACGGTCCGGAACATTATTATTATTATTATTATTATTATTATTATTATGTGTTGCTGGAATGACTGATGACAGGGAAAACCGGAGTATCCGGAGAAAAACAGATCCCGCCTCCCTTTCGTCCAGCACGAGTGTCACATGGAGCGACCGGGATTTGAACCACGGAACCCAGCTGTGAGAGGCGGGCGTGCTGCCACCTGAGCAACGGAGGATCCTTATAAGTACATTAAGAACAGTAAAATCACTTGGTCTCACCTCCTTTTACACCCCACTGCCGTTAAGTGTATTTACCGCCACCACCCCCCCCCCCAAAAATTAAAAGAAGGCGTATTTCTTTATGTTTAAAGGAGATTCCAAACACCAATGTTCACGTCTATTACCTTCAGTTTTGAGATAAAAGTATCCCCGTAAAAATACTTTTTTCACTTTTTCCCGCAAAAAATACTTCTTTCTTTAATAGTAAAGGATCTTCTAAATACCAATTATCACGACTCTAACTTCTTCAGTTTTTTATTCATGTGTCCTCATGAAAGGAATTCTATTCCTTTACACTCCCGCCCCCCAAGATGGTTTCCCCCCCAAAACGCGTTTTTCTTTGTTTTTTAAAGGAGATCCGAATACGAATTTTCACGTCTGTAACAACTTTAGTTTTTATTAGATGTATGTATTCTCATACAATTAAGTCAATTAATTTTTCAATCCTCTCACCCCCCCCCCCCCTCTTCATTGGATTTTCCGAGAATACGTGTTTCTTTACTTTTAAAGCTGATTAGAAATATCAAGTTTCATGTCTATAACATCTTCCTTTTTGAGATATCAGTAGCCTAATTAAAAGAATTCAACACCATTTTCAGTCACTTTTAACCCCCCCCCCCCAACCCAAGTGGAATTTCCGAAAACTAAAAATACACTTTTCTTTATGTTTAATAGTGATAAAAGAATACCATTTTTCACTTCTGTAACATGTTAAGTTTTTTTAGATATACTGTAAAAATTCTCATTTTAAAATTTCACCCCTTTTGAGTTCCCCTTAAGTCGAGTTTCCAAAAACAAATCACCTATGTTTCTTTACATTTACATTTACAGGAGATTCCAAACACCCACTTTTTACGTCTGTAACATTTTACGTTTCCAAGATATTCTGTAGATATAGCCTTTCAAAAAATTCACCCCAATTTGTCACTCCTGTTTAACCGCTATTAATTAGATTTTCCAAAAACTAAAAAATACGTGTTTCTTTATTTTTAAAGGAGATCCCATATACAAATTTTCAGTTCTGTAATATCTTCCGTTTCTGAGATATATGTATCCTCATGAAAGGCATTCAACCCATTTTTTAGCCTTTTACACCCCTCCTATTGGGATTTACAGGAAACAAAAAATACGTGTTCTTTTATTTTTAGAGGAGATTCTAACTACCAAATTTTAAAGTTTTAAGATGTAGACACACTCATTTTAAAAAATTCACCCCGCTTTTCACCCCCCAATAATTGGATTTTCCAAAAACGAAAAAAATACGTGTTTCTTTACTATTAAAGTAGATCCCAACTTCCAATTTTCAGGTCTATAACATCTTCAGGTTCTGAATTTTAAGTAGCCTCATTAAAGGCTTTCAACCCATTATTCACCCTTTTCCACCCTTCCTATTGGGATTTTCCGAAAACAAAAGAATACGCGTTTCTTTATTTTTAAAGGAGATTCTAAATACCAATTTTCACATCTATAACCTTTAAAAGTTTTGAGATATAGATACACTCATTTTAAAATATTACCCCCTTTTCACCCCCCTTAATTGGAATTTCCAGAAACAAAAAAATACGTGTTTCTTTATTTTTAAAGGAGATCACAAACACCAATTTTCAGGTCTGTAATATCTTCAGTTTCTGAGATATAAGTACCGGTATCCTGATTAAAGGCATTCAACCCCTTTTTCCCAATTTTTCACCCTTTTTACACCCCTCCTATTGGGATTTTCTGAAAACAAAAAATTCGTGTTTTCTCATTTTTAAAGAAGATTCTATATACCAATTTTTACATCTGTAACCTTTTAAAGTTTTGAGATATGGATACACTCATTTTAAAATTTCACCCCCCTTTTCACCCCCTTAGCGAAGGAATATCCAAAAATCCTCTCTTAGCGAGCACCTACATCTTAATATGAACATATCTCCAAAATTTCATTTCTTTATGTCCAGTAGTTTTGGCTCGGCGGTGATGAATCAGTCAGTCAGTCAGTCAGTCAGTCAGTCAGGACAAGTTATTTTATATATATAGATTGTGTGTGTTCCTATGAAATTTTTTATTTTATTTTTATAATTTGTTTTACGTCGCACCGACACAGATAGGTATTATGGCGACGAAGGGATAGGAAAGGGCTAGGAGAAGGAAGACAGTGGCCGTAGCCTTAATTAAGGTACAGTCCCAGAATTTGCCTTGTGTGAAAATGAGAAACCACGCAAAAACCATCTTCAGGGCTGCTGACAGTGGGGTTCGAACCTACTATCTACGGAATATCCGACTCGTTGGCTGAACGGTCAGCGTACTGGCCTTCGGTTCAGAGGGTCCCGGGTTCGATTCCCGGCCGGGTTGGGGATTTTGCTCTTCATTGGTTAATCCCATTGGCCCGGGGGCTGGATGTTTGTGCTGTCCCCAACATCCCTGCAACTCAGACACCACACATAACACTATCCTCCACCATAATCACACGCAGTTATCTACACATGGCAAATGCCGCACACCTTCATCGGAGGGTCTGTCTTACAAGGGCTGCACTCGGCTAGAAATAGCCACACGAAATTATCTACGGAATGCAAGCTCACAGCTGCGCGCCCCTAAGCACACGCTAACTTGCCCGTTTTTTTGGCCTTTGGTTTTATAACCACTGCATGACTTCAATATTCTTCTTGTCTTGTTCATTTCAGAAAAATTAGATAGATTTTCCGAAAGTGGAAATGAAAACCATATTAATGCTTATATTATCAATTTAACTTGTGGACTCCCGAAGAATTATCACAGGGTTCCACTAAGGACTGATTATGGCATGGTTACAAGCTTCTATGTGAAACTACTTTGGAACTCTTTTATGAGAGCCATCAATAGGAATTCAGAGGTCAAATGACTATAATTTAACAACCGTCGACGTAAATATATTATATTACTAGCAAGAGACCCGTGCTTCGCTACGGTATTATACTGAAATTTATAATTGAATGCTTATTGTTTTAGATATATAATCCGCCGAAATTCGCGATCTGACCAGTTTTCTGCGAGAATCCGCCATAATTCGCGATCTGACTCGTTTTCTAATAGATTACGGCAAGTTTCCTCCCATTTTTCAATCTTTCTTTCCAGCAAACGATTTCGTACTTCCCGGGCTAGGTCCAGATATTCCACCCAGTTAGTTGGGTCCCTAAATCTTTGTCATCTTTTCCTATAAGCATTTTTAATATGAATCAAATCCTTCAGGGGATCTGTCGTGGTGTCGTCTTGGGTGCCTTGGCGGTAGCCTACTGAACCCGCGGCCGGACTGCATTCTTAGTCATTAGCCGTCCAGGACCCGTTTCCAGCGTGGTCCGCACATGTGACGACGGTCCAGAACATTATTATTATTATTATTATTATTATTATTATTATTATTATTATTATTATTATTATTATTATTATTATTATTATCATTATTATCATTATTATTATATGTTCTGGACCCCACAGCAATATGCAAGACAGCTACTTGGCGGTAAATTACATCTGCTGCCATTGTCATTGTTGACAATGTGGCCAGCACCATTGTCGCGCGTAGGCAAGTGTGCGGGATTTCTGGCGATACGAATGACATACCTCCGTGTATTAGTGACCTTATTATAGAGGTGAACAATTTGACGGTCAATATCATTCCTTCGTTTATTTCAAATGTGTTTAAATTTTTATTTATATACCAGGAGAATCTACTCTAATCTAAGAACGTTCTCCGAAGGAAAAGATGGCTGTTGAAAAAGAACCCAGGAAAGATTAAAAATGATCGGTTTATGATCAGAATAAGTACATCGAAAGTCAACAGCCTGTTTCCTATCATTCGACAGGATCAGGGATGGAATGAATAAAGCCCCATCTAGCGGCGACAATATGAATTGTGCCGGCTGCCGAAGCTCCCCTCTGGGTCAATGATCGATGAGTGACAAATGAAATGAAATATTGGACAGTGTTGCTGGAATTAATGATGACAGGGAAAGCCGGAGAATCCGGAGAAAAACCTGTCCCGCCGCCATTTTGTCCAGCACGAATGTCACATGGAGTGACCGGGATTTGAAACACGGAACCCAGCTGTGAGAGGCCGGCGCTCTGCCGCCTGAGCAACGGAGGCTTCTTATAAGTACATTATGAACAGTAAAATCAATTGGTCTCACCGCCTTTTACACCCCACCGCCGTTAAGTTTATTTACCCCCACCCCCCAAAAAATTAAAAGAAGGTGTGTTTCTTTATGTTTAAAGGAGATTCCAAATACCAATGTTCACGTTTATTACCTTCAGTTTTGAGATATAAGTATCCCCTTAAAAATAATTTACTTTTTTTAACTTCCTTTCACACTCCCCCCCCCCCTCACAAAGTGATATTAAGGCAAAAAATACTTGTTCCTTTAATAGTAAAGGATCTTCTAAATACCAATTATCACCACTCTAACCTCTTTAGTTTTTGATTTATGTGTCCTCATGAAAGGAATTCAGCTCCTTTTCACTCCCCCCCCCCCAAGGTTATTTCCCCCCCAAAACGTGCTTTTCTTTGTTTTTAAAAGAGATCAAAATACCAATTTTCACGTCTGTAGCAACTTTAGTTTTTATTAGATGTATGTATTCTCATACAATTAAGTCAATTAATTTTTCAATCCTTTAACCCCCCAAACCCCCTTCATTGGATTTTCCGAGAATACGTGTTTGTTTACGTTTAAAGCAGATTCCAAAAATCAAATTTCACGTGTGTAACATCTTCCTTTTTGAGATATCAGTAGCCTAATTTAAAGAATTCAACACCATTTTCAGTCACATTTACCCCCCCCCCCACTTCCCAAGTGGTATTTCCGAAAACTAAAAATACACGTTTCTTTATTTTTAATAGAATTAAAAAATTACCATTTTCACTTCTGTAACATGTTAAGTTTTTTAAGATATACTGTAGAAATTCTCATTTTAAAATGTCACCCCTTTTTAGTTCCCCTTAAGTGGAGTTTCCAAAGACAAATCACCTATGTTTCTTTTCACTTACAGGAGATTCCAAATACCCACTTTTTACGTCTGTAACATTTTACGCTTCTCAGATATTCTAGATATAGTCTTTCAAAAAATTCACCCCAAATTGCCACTCCTGTTTAACCGCCATTAATTGAATTTTCCAAAAGCAAAAATATACGTGTTTCTTTATTTTTAAAGGAGATCCCATTTACAAATTTTCAGTTCTGTAATATCTTCAGTTTCTGAGATATATGTATCCTCATTAAAGGCATTCAACAGATTATTCACCCTTTTACACCCCTCCTATTGGGATTTAGAGAAAACAAAGAAATACGTGTTCCTTTATTTTTAAGGGAGATTCTAAACACCAATTTTTACATCCGTAAACGTTTAAAGTTTTAAGATGTAGACACACTCATTTTAAAAATTCACCCCCCTTTTCACCCCGCATTATTTGGATTTTCCAAAAACGTAAAAATACCTGTTTCTTTATTTTTAAAGTAGATCCCAAATACCAATTTTCAGGTCTGTAATATCTTCTGGTTCTGAAATATAAGTAGCCTCATTAAAGGCATTCAACCTCTTTTTCACCCATTTCCACCCTTCCTATTTGGATTTTCCGAAAACAAAAAATACGTGTTTCTTTATTTTTAAAGAAGATTCTAAATACCAAATTTTATATGTATAAACTTTAAAAGTTTTGAGATATAGATACACTCATTTTAAAAATTTCATCCCCCTTTTCACCCCCCATTATTTGGATTTTCCCAAAACGAAAAAATACCTGTTTCTTTATTTTTAAAGTAAATCCCAAATACCAATTTTCGGGTCTGTAATATATTCAGTTTCTAAGATATATGTATTCTCTTTAAAGGCATTCAACCCAATTTTCACCCCCTTTTCACCCCTCCTATTGGGATTTTCCGAAAACAAAAAACTGCGTGTTCCTTGATTTATAATGAAGATTCTAAATACCAATTTTTACATCTCTAAACTTTAAAACTTTTGAGATATAGATGCACTCATTCTAAAAATTCACCCCCCTTTTCACCCTCGCATTAATTGGATTTTCCAAAAACAAAAAAATATGTGTTACTTTATTTTTGAAAGCGATCAAAAGTACCAATTTTGAGGTCTGGAATATCTTCAGTTTCTGAGATATAAATAATCTCTTTAAAGGCATTCAACCCATTTTTCACCCCCTTTTAACCCTGCTATTGGAATTTTCCGAAAACAAAAAAATACGTGTTCTTTTATTTTTAATGAAGATTCTAAATATAAATTTTTACATCTCTAAACTTTAAAACTTTTGAGATATAGATGCACTAATATTAAAAATTCACCCCCCTTTCACCCTCGCATTAATTGGATTTTCCAAAAACAAAAAAATATGTGTTTCTTTATTTTTGACAGCGATCGAAAGTACCAAAATTGAGGTCTGTGGTATCTTCAGTTTCTGAGATATAAGTAGCGGTATCCTGATTAAAGGCATTCAACCCCTTTTTCACCCTTTTTCACCCCTCCTATTGGGATTGTCTGAAAACAAAAACATACGTGTTTCCTTATTTTTAAAGAAGATTCTAAATACCAATTTTCACATCTGTAAACTTTTAAAGTTTTGAGATATAGACACACTCATTTTAAAATTTCACCCCCCTTTTCACCCCCTTAGGGACGGAATATCCAAAAATCCTCTCTTAGCGAGCACCTACATTATAATATGAATATATCCCCAAAATTTCATTTCTTTATGTCCAGTAGTTTTGGCTCGGCGATGATGAATCAGTCAGTCAGTCAGTCAGGACAAGCTACTTTATATATATAGATTAAGTAAGCATTACCGAAGACAGTATGGCAGCTTACACGTTGGACATATCCTAGAGAAGGCCGTCGTCAGAGAGATCAGCCAGTCGTAAACCAGGTAAACCTACATAAATGTGAACCACAGTTTAGGAGGTACAGAGAATGACAAATAAAGCACAACTATAAAGCAGCAGCAGAAGAAATAAGGTCAGAAGTACTGTAGGTAGAGGCTGTGTGAAATAATAGATTTGACGTGGGTTAAGGAAGCAATTCTCCGACTGGTTGAAGCCAGTAAACGCATCGATTCATAAGGAAGGGTCTGGGAAGGGTTTCAACAAGTGTGCCTGTACAAGCATTAGAACAGTACCAAAGTACACCCGAACTACGATAGTGGCTAACTAGCATTAAAATCTATGGTTGTTAGAGCTTTCAAAAGAGCTACTAGAACCACCATAACTTTATCTCCGTCTGTGAATTGGTGGTGGACTGTCAGTCTTCGAACCCCAAGAGTGTGGGTTCAAACCCTGTAGATGCAATCGTACTTTTTGAAGGATGGAAGAATGTTCATCCGGTAAACTCCATATCGTACACTTTCAGCATGTAGAATATCATTCTCTGATGACATACTTGATGCTTATTCAGCAATAGGTTGCCCCATAGAAATTCTACTTCTCTTCATGATAAAAGACTCATTGTGTCCAAACAAATAATACAGCGAAGCAATGATTGTTTCAGGCCATAGAGAAGTGAGAGGATGAAGATTCTGCTGTAGGACAGAATGGTTACCCCTGGGAAGTAAACTGGTACTTATTCCTGTTGTAGGCTGAGTGGACAATGTTTCTCTCCTAGACTTGTCAACTTTCTGATGGGATAAACCTTCGCCGAACAAAGCGCAGGGAAATACGTCCATCTTGAAGTTACGAGAACTTGACAGTGGTAGTCATCTCCGATCCTATGGACAACAGAAACCAAACAAGCAAACACTGCAGTGCTGCAGTCCTGATGGATCTTGTCCTGCTAAGCGACCGCTACTTATCCCGAAGGCCTGCAGATTATGAGCTGATGCATACTCAGCGCGACGACCCTCGACCTTGGGTTTCTACGCTGAGGCCGCTCTCTCACCGTCAGGTATCTCCTCGGTTGTTCTCATATAGGTTGAGTGGTCCTCGAATCAGCCTTCGGATTCAGGTGAAAAACCCTGGCCTGGTAGTGAATCGAACCCTAGACCTCCCGGTAAGAGGGAATAGTGCTACTCCTAGAACAAATGGCCGGCTTCCTATAGCAGAAGAGGAAATTTGTAATAGGGCCTATAGATTAAATTTGTACACTTCCTTGTTCTACAGGTAGCCTCCGTGGCTCAGGCGGCAGTGCGCCGGTCTCTCACCGCTGGGTTCCGTGGTTCAAATCCCGGTCATTCCATGTGAGATTTGTGCTGGACAAAGCGGGGGCGGGACAGGTTTTTCTCCGGATACTCCGGTTTTCTCTGTCATAATTCATTCCAGCAACACTCTCCAATATCATTTCATTTCATCTGTCATTCGTTAATCATTGCCCCAGAGGAGTGCGACAGGCTTCGGCAGCCGGCACAATTTCTATCCTCCCCGCTAGCTGCGGGCTTCATTCATTCCATTCCTGACCCGGTCGAATGACTGGAAACAGGCTGTGGATTTCCATTTCCTTGTTCTACACAGGGATCTTCCCGAGTAATGTCGTTTCATTAAAGTTTGATTTCTTGCAGTAAAGTAAAGAAGAGCTATTGATAAATAATAGTAATCCGAATCAGAGGCATAAGTTTTCACGAAACCGAAAGGAGAGCCTCATAAGACTTGATTCAGAGGATGTGGGTAACATGACTCGTGATGTCTTTTCAAGGAGGTCTGCCCTCTTTGTGCAGATCTGTGAGGAATACATTAGTTTATTGGAGATGGTACCTACCTAAGTACTGTGAGATAATGGTACACTGTGGGTATGTACCTGAACCCTGTAACGGCACGCAAGGATTAAATAATCGACTTATCTTTCCCATCATATAGAAAATATGTAATAGAGGAACACACAGACCGGGCGAGTTGGCCGTGCGGTTAGAGGCTGTGGCTGTGAGCTTGCATCCGGGAGATAGTGGGTTCGAATCCCACTGTCGGCAGCCCTGAAGAGGTTAGCGTTGACGTTTAGTTACTGGAGTCTGGGGTTCGATTCCCGGCAGGTTCGGGAATTTTATCCAACATTGGTTAATTTCTCTAGTACGGGTGCTGGGTGTGTGTGTGTCGTCTTCATCATCATGTTATCCTCATCACGACGCGCAGATCGCCTACGGGAGTCAAATCAAAAGACCTGCGCCTGGCGAGCCGAACATATCTTCGGACACTCCCGGCACTAAAAGCCATACGACATTCATGTTTAAATTGTTTTCTTACCGATGACTAATTCAGTGTACATAATTAAATGTTGTGAACGGTTTGTGGTTATAGTAGTTCGCTATTTGAACAGAACAAAGAACAATTTCATTCCCAACCCGGTAAGCAGTGCTATAAATGCTTGGCCTATTTTCTAACCTTTCTTTAATTACCTTTTCTTGGATGATGGCATAGCTTATTAAATTAAAAATTGATTGTCTACACGGGTCGCATCCGGCACGATTACAGATTATGCGGTCGCGAGTGGCACAGGTCGCATGCGGCACGATCACACCTGGCACGACACCCCATGACGTAACAAGTGACCACTGCTCAACCCGAAGGCGTGCAGATAACGAGGTGTCATGTGGTCGGCACAACGAATCCTCTGGGCCGTTATTCTTGGGTCTCTAGTCCGGGGCCGCCATCTCACTGTCAGATGGTGCCTCAATTTTAATCACGTAGGCTGAGTGGACCTCGAACCAGCCTCAGATCCAGGTAAAAATCCCTGGCCTGGCCGGGAACCAAACCCGGGGCCTTTGTATAAGAGGGACGCTCGCTATCCCTACACCGTGAGGCCGGGATTTTTCTTAACCGCTATGGTCAATTAATGAATACATTTCTTGTAGTGTTATGGATACTTATTTCCACCTGCAATTTCAAGCAGTCTAATAAAAGTAATATTTCTGACAATTGAACTTCACATAAGAATCTTAGCCCTTAGCTAGTAACCGTCAAGAAATATTAAGCCTTAGCAATGCTTAGCTGGTTACATAACTATCCTTAAGCCTCAGTGTTTGATATTAATCTCAGACAGACATAACTTGTCGTTGTGCTATTTTCACTCTCTGAACGGCACTTCTCAAACCAAGCACTTCGATGGTGGCCTAGTTTCTTTGAAGATATCTAGGGAAAGAATTGAGTTTACCGAGCGAGTTCATTGCACGCTACCGGCCGCGTACCACATACGCTTGCATTCGGGGTAGGGTAGGTTCAAACGCCACCATCGGCAGCCCTCAAGCTGGTTTTCCGTGGTTTATTTTCACTCCAGACAAATTCTGAGGGCTGTACCTTAATTAAGGCCACGGTCATTTCCCTCCTAGTCCTAGCCCTTTCTTGTACCATAGTCGATGATAAACGTAGCTGAGCTCGTGCAACGTTAAACTACTTGAAAAAACGTGGGTTTTTCTTCGTATTTCTTTTTTCTGCCACCGCGCTCAACAAAGTCCCTCGTGTTCTTCTGAGTGTGACGCTAGATGCAGTGTGGCTTTGCGTTCACTGACTGCTCGTTCTGTCCCAAATACCACGAACTCCTATTTATCAGACATTGCCTGAGAGTTACTAGAAGCTTAAATGCTGTCAGCGTCACGCACAACAGCAGATTGTGATATCGGAACATGTCCATCATACAAGCACAACAGCAGATTGTGATATCGGAACATATCCATCATACAAGCACAACAGCAGATTGTGATATCGGAACATATCCATCATACAAGCACAACAGCAGATTGTGATATCGGAACATATTCAACATACGAGCACAAGAGCAGATTGTGATGTCGGAACATATCCATCATACAAGCACAACAGCAGATTGTGATGTCGGAACATATCCATCATACAAGCACAACAGCAGATTGTGATATCGGAACATATCCATCATACAAGCACAACAGCAGATTGTGATGTCGGAACATGTCCATCATACAAGCACAACAGCAGATTGTGATATCGGAACATATCCATCATACAAGCACAACAGCAGATTGTGATGTCGGAACATATCCATCATACAAGCACAACAGCAGATTGTGATATCGGAACATATCCATCATACAAGCACAACAGCAGATTGTGATGTCGGAACATATCCATCATACAAGCACAACAGCAGATTGTGATGTCGGAACATATCCATCATACAAGCACAACAGCAGATTGTGATGTCGGAATACATCCATCATACAAGCTTAACAGAAGATCGTGATGTCGAAATATATGCATCATACAAGCATAACAGAAGATCGTGATGTCGGAATATATCCATCATACAAGCACAGCAGAAGATCGTGATGTCGGAATAAATCCATATACGAACACAGCAGAAGATCGTGATGTCGAAATAAATCCATCATACGAACACAGCAGAAGACCGTGATGTCGGAACTATCCATCATACGAACACAGCAGAAGACCGTGATGTCGGAACTATCCATCATACGAGCACAGCAGAAAATCGTGATGTCGGAACTATCCATCATACGAGCACAGCAGAAAATCGTGATGTCGGAACATATCCATCATACAAGCATAACAGAAGATCGTAATGTCGGAACATATCCGCCATACAAGCACAGTAGAAGATCGCGATGTCAGAACATAAACAAGATACGAGCATAACAGAAGATTGTGATGTCGGAATATATCTGACATACGAACGCAACAGCAGATCGTTAAATGCAATGGGGTAAGTAAAGCCATAATTTTGACAATAAAGAATATTTTAACAGGAGGTGGCTGTATATAAATGGAGTTCATCATTGTTTATCATACCTCATCAAATCTACTAACACCGAACCTACGTTCTCTCATATCCGGGGTAATGTACCCATACTTTTGGAAGTTTACTCGTTAATATATATAGATATGAGCAAGAATATTGGTTGAAATTTTAGTTAGGAAGAGGGATTCGCCTCTCCCCAGGGCTGTCCAGCAGGTGTACCGGCTCTATGTATCGATCCTGGTCGTAGCCTGCATCTGGCGGTCGCCTGGCAACTAAGAAAGAGCGCGGAGTAGAATCGTAAACAATGGAGCTAATACATATGTAACACGTCACTCATCAACTCGCTACAAGCAGTGTTCATTTCCTTTTGGTCGCACTGCTACTACTAAATCACGATTGTTCACTAGTACAAAATTTATATAATTCATTCTGCCAGAAACTAATTGGCATCTCCGACGTTCAATTCTCAAAGGAAATTGATTGAAAAGAAAATATAAAGTACGGTTATTTGGTAGAGTAATTCCCTTTTAGGATTCTATATAGTGAACATTTTTCTGTCGATCGAAAGATATAAAATAAAGGAAAAAATGGTACAACATTTGAGCTATGAATAATAAACATATCAACAAAATAAACCAGCGCTTGTCGAGAAGAACTCACATTTGTCTCTATGGTAATGGCGTGTGGCCTACAAAGAGGCCTGGTGCAGGTTTTATGGGTTGACGACGCCTAATAGGCGACCTGCGCCCATGTAAGAATGGGGCCCTACCTATGGCGAATTCTAATGCCATAGAGATTAACTAATGAAGGTTAAAATCCCCAACCCGGACGGGAATCGAACATGGGACCCCTTGGATCGAACGCCAGCACGCTAACCATTCAGCCATGCAGCCGGACATTTTTCACGAATACACAAGGGAGTCTTCATCTCCGATTAGATATAACGTTTACAATGCATTATGTCCACTGGTATGAGCTTGAATGAATTTGTTACTTTTATCGATCATAGTCTCATCCTTGGCTGCGGTTCAAGCAATGATAGTGACACCACTCATTACTCAACCAGTCCCTGTGGTGGACGGAAGGTACGAGTATTCTAAATAATTGCAGCTAACGATTAGCTGAGTTTTCTAAACTAACATGTGAAAAAAGTTTGGCCCCTTTCTGGCAGGAGAGTGTTCTTCACACAAACAGTATATCAGAATTGACGCTACTCTCTAAATGATTATCAGATCAGTAACTCCTCAAGAACGATCTTCAATGTTGATATCGCTGATATCAGTACATTTTATACCATTGCTTGTGAAATATGCTTTTAATATCTAATATTTATACATTGAGCCGCCTCTGTGGTGTAGTGGTTAGTGTGATTAACTGCCACCCCCGGAATACGGGGTTCGGTTCCCGGCTCTGCCACGAAATTTGAAAAGTGGTATGAGGTCTGAAACGGGGTCCACTCAGCCTCGGGAGGTCAACTGAGTAGAGGTGGGTTCAATTCCCACCTCAGCCATCCTCGAAGTGGTTTTCCATGGTTTCCCACTTCTCCTCCAGGCAAATGCCGGGATGGTACTTAACTTAATGCCACGGCCGCTTCCTTCCCTCTTCTTTGTCTATCCCTTCCAATCTCCCCATCCCCCACCAAGGCCCCTGTTCAGCAGAGCAGGTGACGCCGCCTGGGCGAGGTACTGGTCATCCTCCCCAGTTGTATCCCCCGACCCAATGTCTCACGCTCCAGGACACTTCAGGCGGTAGAGGGGGATCCCTCGCACAGTTTGAGGGAAAAACCAACCCTGGAGGGTAAACAGATTAAGAAAGAATTTTATTCATTGAGTTATTCAGAGGTTTGTTTAGTTAAGTCTAACAGATATAATTCGCGTGGTGATACAATTAATGTACAATTCAACGATCAATTTTAGCAAGAGTCTAATTTAACTCCATAAAATTCGACGTGTGATATGGAGGTATGCAGCTTTTGATGGATACACTACTCTGTTTCGTGTCTCGGCACATGTGGGATGATTATTGTTACTCGTACCCGTAGCTCTGGGATCGTGTCAGCAATCCAATCCTTACTTTTCTTTACTCTTTTCATCCCATTTAGTGCTCAAGGCTAGTAGAACTGATTATAAAATTACTTTGGCACCTATTTGTAATGTCAACTGATATGTGTACCTAAAACTTGGAATTGATTATTAAGAAATATATCGTAAACGGTGTAAATGATAAATTACAGCAGCTGAAAATAACCTCCGAATCAATTGCCCGACAGTAGTTTGACGTATTTCTGATCATTTGAAATTATTGTTACTTGAATCTTGTACCATGTTTTGAATTATTTCAAGGAACGACTGTTAAGCTTACTCGAACATTTAGAACGGACCTTGCTGTGTGTTTGTTACGACTGACTAGAGTCCAAATTACTAACATAGATGTGTTTTAATAGAGTTTCACTACTGCAAACTTTTCAAGAAACTGGAAGAACCGTTCTAACGCAGGAGCGCTCACGCTGGGCATTCCATCCCGCGGCCACCCAACACTGTAAGTGGGCGGGCAGGCAGGCGACGAGCGTTTGCTATTCAACCACAGTGACGTTGTGCCTACGTCACAGGCCGTGAAGATTGGGGGAAGTTCTCCCAGTCACTGCGGCAATACCCGAGTTTGAAATGGAGGTAGAAAAGAATGAAAGAGCAGGAATCTACGTCATTTTCAATTTATGTTGTAATAAATAAGTTATTTATATTCATTACAGTTTAGGCCTATGTATTTTGACCGGATGCAATAAAGAGTTAGGCCTACAACCTCAAATATTGTTATAATGTACGTAATGAATTACAATTTTAACTATTACATTTAGAAACATTTCTAATATACACTGACTGACAGAGCAAATGCAACACCAAGAAGGAGTGGTCAGAACTTTATGCCAATTGCAGGGTAGACTGACGTCACTGAGGTATGCTCATGATGTGAAATGCGCCGCTGTGCTGCGCACGTAGCGAACGATAAATGGGACACGGCGTTGGCGAATGGCCCACTTCGTACCGTGATTTCTCAGCCGACAGTCATTGTAGAACGTGTTGTCGTGTGCCACAGGACACGTGTATAGCTAAGAATGCCAGGCCGCCGTCAACGGAGGCATTTCCAGCAGACAGACGACTTTACGAGGGGTATGGTGATCGGGCTGAGAAGGGCAGGTTGGTCGCTTCGTCAAATCGCAGCCGATAGCCATAGGGATGTGTCCACGGTGCAGCGCCTGTGGCGAAGATGGTTGGCGCAGGGACATGTGGCACGTGCGAGGGGTCCAGGCGCAGCCCGAGTGACGTCAGCACGCGAGGATCGGCGCATCCGCCGCCAAGCGGTGGCAGCCCCGCTCGCCACGTCAACCGCCATTCTTCAGCATGTGCAAGACACCCTGGCTGTTCCAATATCGACCAGAACAATTTCCCGTCGATTGGTTGAAGGAGGCCTGCACTCCCGGCGTCCGCTCAGAAGACTACCATTGACTCCACAGCATAGACGTGCACGCCTGGCATGGTGCCGGGCTAGAGCGACTTGGATGAGGGAATGGCGGAACGTCGTGTTCTCCGATGAGTCACGCTTCTGTTCTGTCAGTGATAGTCACCGCAGACGAGTGTGGCGTCGGCGTGGAGAAAGGTCAAATCCGGCAGTAACTGTGGAGCGCCCTACCGCTAGACAACGCGGCATCATGGTTTGGGGCGCTATTGCGTATGATTCCACGTCACCTCTAGTGCGTATTCAAGGCACGTTAAATGCCCACCGCTACGTGCAACATGTGCTGCGGCCGGTGGCACTCCCGTACCTTCAGGGGCTGCCCAATGCTCTGTTTCAGCAGGATAATGCCCGCCCACACACTGCTCGCATCTCCCAACAGGCTCTACGAGGTGTACAGATGCTTCCGTGGCCAGCGTACTCTCCGGATCTCTCACCAATCGAACACGTGTGGGATCTCATTGGACGCCGTTTGCAAACTCTGCCCCAGCCTCGTACGGACGACCAACTGTGGCAAATGGTTGACAGAGAATGGAGAACCATCCCTCAGGACACCATCCGCACTCTTATTGACTCTGTACCTCGACGTGTTTCTGCGTGCATCGCCGCTCGCGGTGGTCCTACATCCTACTGAGTCGATGCCGTGCGCATTGTGTAACCTGCATATCGGTTTGAAATAAACATCAATTATTCGTCCGTGCCGTCTCTGTTTTTTCCCCAACTTTCATCCCTTTCGAACCACTCCTTCTTGGTGTTGCATTTGCTCTGTCAGTCAGTGTAACTCGAATTTGAGATGGACGAGCTGTGGCTTGTGGTTACTTAGGTTTACATTATCTGATAAATTCACCAACAATCCAATCTTGCTTACAGGGAGTAAAATCAGGGATGTTATTTATCTGAAGGCATACTGTACATCTCTCCGGTAGATACGTTTACATTGTTGTTGTACTTTAATCTTGGATGGTAAATATCTATGTCCTCACTCTTGATGAGACTCTCTCTCGCCATTTAGAGGCAAGCTGTTATCACCGGATGCCTGTTAAATTTTAAGTATTATTTTCAGAAAAAAATCAGTGAACAGGGAAAGTCACACAACATTGTACCCCAATCAGCACTTCGCTGAGTAGTGCAGGAGAGCTTCGTAATCACAATCTAACGTCAATGATCACTTGCTTCCCTGCAAAGTGTGTTCACTCTCTCTCTTCATTGTGACGTATGCTTGCTACGTAAGGTGTCCGCCTTTAGTGATTAGTATTTATACAATAAGTCTATACAGAGTTTCCTCCCTTTTTAGACTTTTAAATATGTGAAATGAACAAATCAAAACCACAGGTTATCACAACATGAAAAGAGGAACCGCAAACTTGGCCCTCAACACAAATAAATGAAACTATTAAATTACGGCACTCGGCAACTTGGCAAATGAACCAAAGTGGAAAAACTGTTAATAAACCTGTTACTCAGGTTACGTAACAAAAGTAAAGGAAATAAGGCAACCTCATTAATAGTTGCAAGCTCACACCTGGTGTTGACCCATATCTTCTCTGAATGAGACAGCTGTCTGGTATTGCGATGTACCACTACAGCTTACTCTATCACAACCTTACATTCCGCTGAGTACGCTGTCCTTCTTTCTACTGCCTTTCAACTGTCATTCTTTCTGTTTAAATTTCGGACCGGCTGAGCACTTACGTAATCACTTCTTGCACCTTCAAAATATGTTAATCTACACATTGTCATCATCCTAACCACTATGCTACGAGACCTTTTCTTTCACTTTTCTTAAACAATTTTTTCACAGCACTTAAGTTGTTCAAGTTCCCCACGTTGCTCCACTCTTTCGAAACCCACGCTATAATTTTTTGTTAATCGAGCCCGCATTTACATCAGGCCAGCCCGGCCGCACTGGGCTAGCCTCAACGGGCGCCCTGCTGAGCACCTCTGTTCTGATTAATATTTCGGACTTGTCTACTTGCATTGTTTATATACTTTATATTATATATGTAAATAGTAATCCTAAAATTATTTCAGTATTATACAGGGTGGGCCATAAGTCAGTTGGGACTTACAGTAAAATATAATGTTACCCGTGTGGAGGGCTTATGGGACCTTACTTTTCTTTACCGGAATGTTAACTCAGACATTTCCCTCGATATGCTGCATGAAGCGGTGAATGACCTGGAAATCAGCCCAATAATGGAACATCTGCACCCAAGTCGAGAAAATTTAATACGGCAACAAGACAGTGCATCCCTTCACTACGGGCACATTACGAGATACTTTTCACACTCTATAATATATTTCCTACATGGATTGGTAAATGTTGCATCACAGACTGTCCTGAGCGTTTCCCAGTACGGGGAAAAACGAAAGATCGAATTTGTTCAGAACGAAAATCGGGATCTGGCCCACTTGAAGAGATTTATTTTGCGTGAATTGAGTAGGAGGCACATCGTTTAGATTCCTTAAAAGGGGTGGCTATCTGTTGGTTTACCATCCCAGGACATCACTGCCTCCATTCATGCTCCTGTACTGAAAGAATTTTACTTACGTATAGTAAATGGAAGGTCCGCCTCTGTGGTGTAGTGGTTAGTGTGATTAGCTGCCACCCCCGGAGGTCCGGGTTCGATTCCCGGCTCTGCCACGATATTTGAAAAGTGTTACGAGGGCTGGAACAGGGTCCACTCAGCCTCGGGAGGTCAACTGAGTAGAGGTGGGTTCGATTCCCACCTCAGCCATCCTGGAAGTGGTTTTCCGTGGTTTCCCACTTCTCCTCCAGGCGAATGCCGGGATGGTACCTAACTTAAGGCCACGGCCGCTTCCTTCCCACTTCCTTGCCTATCCCTTCCAATCTTCCCATCCCTCCACAAGGCCCCTGTTCAGCATAGCAGGTGAGGCCGCCTGGGCGAGGTACTGGTCATTGTCCCCAGTTGTATCCCCGACCAAGAGTCTGAAGCTCTAGGACACTGCCCTTGAGGCGGTAGAGGTGGGATCCCTCGCTGAGTCCGAGGGAAAAGCCGAACCTAGAGGGTAAACAGATGATGATGATGATGATGATGATGATGATGATGATAGTAAATGGAAGACAGTCTGGCTCTGTGGTGTAGTGGTTAGTGTGATTAGCTGCCACCCCGGAGGCCCCAGTTCGATTTCCGGCTCTGCCACGAAATTTGAAAAGTGGTACGAGGGCTGGAACGGGGTCCACTCAGCCTACGGAGGTCAACTGAGTATAGGGGGGGGTTTCGAATTCCACCTCAGCAATGCTGGAAGTGGTTTTCCGTGGTCTCCCAATTCTCCAGGCAAATGTCGGGATGATACCTAACTTCAGGCCACGGCCTGTTCCTTCCCTCTTCCTTGTATATCCCTACCGATCATCCCGCCCCTCCCCCACAGGGCCCCTATTCAGCATAGCAGGTGAGGCTGCCTGGGCGAGTTACTGGTCCTCCTCCCAATTGTACCCCCCAATCCAAAGCCTCACAACCCACTGCCTTTGAGGCGGTAGAGGTGGGAACCCTCTATGTGTCCGAGGGAATGACTAACCCTGGATGGTATACGGATTAAGAAAGCAAGGAATTAAGTGAGTAGGCATTCATTCAGTGAGATCCTAGGTGCCTCTGTGGATCAGCGGTAGAGTGTCGGCCTCCGGATCACAAGATAGCGGGTTCAAACCCGGCAGAGGTAGTCGGATTTTTGAAGGGTGGGAAAGAGTCCATTCGGCACTCCATGTCGTACGATGTCGGCATGTAAAAGATCTCTGGTGACACATTTGGTGTTTCCCCGACAAAATTCATTAAATCTCAGCCACAGACGCCCAAAAGAGTTTCGGTTTACTCGGTCTGCCATCTAGTGGGCCTAGAGTAAAACGGAACGTCGAAATTGACGAGCAGATAGCCAGATGGCGTCAAATTGAAATGTCTGCACACATGTCTGAGGCCATACGATTATTATTATTATTAGTGAGATTCTGATAGCCAAATGGTATCGTCGCTGGCTTCTCAATCAATCAATCAAGCTATCAATCACTACTGATCTGCATTTAGGGCAGTTGCCCAGGTGGCAGATTCCCTATCTGTTGTTTTCCTAGCCTTTTCTTAAATGATTGCAACGAAATTGGAGATTTATTTAAGATCTTCCTTGGTAAGTTATTCCTATCCCTAACTCTCCTTCCTATAAACAAATATTTGCCCCAGTTTGTCCTCTTGAATTCAGCTTTATCTTCATATTGTGATTTTTCCTACTTTTAAAGACACCACTCAAACTTATTTGTCTACTGATGTCATTCCACGCCATCTCTCCATTGACAGCCCGGAACATAGCACTTAGTCGGGCAGCTCGTCTCCTTTCTCCCAAGTTTTCCCAGTCCAAACTTTGCAACATTTTTGTAACGCTACTCTTTTGTCGGAAATCACCCAGAACAAATCGAGCTGCTTTTCTTTGGATTTTTCCGGTTCTTGAATCAAGCAATCCTGGTGAGGGTCCCATACACTGGAACCATACTCTAGTTGGGGTTTTACCAGAGACTTATATGTCCTCTCCTTTACATCCTTACTACAACCCCTAAATACCCTCATAACCATGTGCAGAAAGACGCCGTGGTTCAGATCACAGCCAGTGCATGTGGGATTATCGAAATAAAAAAGTACGTCAGTGAAGTTTGGATTCCACGTTAATCTAGAGGTCCTATATCATTAACCACGATGTCAGCTCTCCGCGTAAAACTACAAATTTGCTTGCTTCATTCATCATTCATACTACCAGATTTCTGCTTTTTATTTTAACAGTTTGCTTTACGGTGTACCGACACAGAAGACCTATGGCGACGATGGGATAAGAAAGGCTAGGAGAAGGAAGAAAGCGACCGTAGCCTTAACTAAGATACACCCTCAGCATTTGCCTGTTGAGAAAATGGGAAACCTTGGAAAACCATCTTCACGGCTACTGACAATGGGGTTCGACATTCTGCCCATGAAGCATTAAGTCTGGAATTCGATACATTTGAAGTTAATAATGACTTGTTCATCCGTTTGGCTTGGGGACTGCGTGTTTGTGCTGTCCCAACATTCTTACTACTAACACAATAATAACCCCTACCCCATCAACACATTATTATTATTATTATTATTATTATTATTATTATTATTATTATTATTATTATTATTATTATTATTATTATTATTATTATTATTATTATTATTATTATTATTATTATTATTATTATTATTATGCAACAAGCATAACCAAGCGAAGTCAATGATGCTAATTTTGAAGTGCCAAATGGAGAGTTATCAACACATAATGGGTTCAGTGTTCTAAATCAGTGTACAGGACTGTAACAGGAGATACTCGTACGAGCATGACATATTGACATATCGTCAGTGATGCTAATAATGAGCTTCCTACGCTCCAATGAGGTGTGATTAGCGATGACAACACTATCAATGTTACCATCAAGTTGATACATTTCAAACCGGGCGAGTTGGTCATGCGGTTAGGGGCCTGAAGCTGTGAGCTTGCATCCGGGAGGTAGTGGTTTCGAACCCCACTGTCGGCAGCCCTGAAGATGGTTTTCGGTGGTTTCCCATTTTCACATCAGGCAAATGCTGGATCTGTACCTTAAATAAGGCCACAGACGCTTCCTTCCCACTCCTAGGCCTTTACCATCCCATCGTCATAACACCTATCTGTGTCGGTGCGACGTAAAGCAAAAAATAATGATGCATTTCTAGAGCGAAGTGACAAAATCGTATGGTATCATCGTCAGTGTCCGGTTCCACGGTTAAATGTTTAGCGTGCTGGCCTTAGGTCCAAGGGGCCCGGGTTCGATTCCTGGCCGGGCTGGCGATTTTAACATTCATTGGTTAATTTCGATGGTTCGGGATCTGGGTCTTCAGCATTAGAATTCATGATAAATAGGGCTTCATTCTCATAGACGCGCAGGTCGCCTATAAGGCGTTAAATCGGAAGACCAGCACCAGGCCCTTCCGGAGGCAACGCGCTATTTATTTATTTATTTATTTATTTATTTATTTATTTATTTATTTATTTATTTATTTATTGTCAGTGTCATTTCTATATTTAACGCTTGTGAATGACGCGTTGTTTTCCGACCGTGGTCAGCGTACCGGCCTTTGGTCCAGAGGGTGCCGGGTTCGATTCCCGGCTGGATCGGTGATTTTAATCGCTTCTGATTTTCTTCTGGCTCGGCGACTGGGTTATTGTGTATGTCCCAACACACCATGCTAGCAACCACCACAGAAAACATGCAATAGTTATTACTACCCCATATAGGGTTGCGTCAGTAAGGGCATCCGGCCGTAAAACAGGGCCAAATCCACATGTGCGACGCCGTTCACACACCCACGACACCCAGGTGTGGGGAACGCGGCATAATAATAATAATAATAATAATAATAATAATAATAATTGGACATGATATAGGTTTTTGGGCTTATGCCGTGTCAAGAGAATAAGGCGAAATTCTTTACGTTTCGCAGAGAACTGTGCTCTGCGTCATCAGAAGAAAATATTGACTGTCCTCGACAAAGGCTTCTAAAACAATGAGCTTTGAATTTTGACGTTACCCAGAAGAAGTGATGTGACCCTCTCAGACTAATTCTGATGATTCCCTCAGCTTCCGCTTCGAACGCTAGCGCTGTACCGCGTCCGAGTGGTAACGAATGAACGTACCATTTCCACTTCTATAGGGTAACGTCAAAATTCAAAGCTCATTGTTTTAGAAGCCTTTCTCGAGGACAGTCGAGATTTTCTTCTGATGACGCAGAGCACAGTTCTCTGGAAATGTAAAGAATTTCACTTTATTTTCTTGACACGGCATAAGCCCAAAAGCCTGTATCATGTCTATAAGTACGGGTCGTGAAAGCCTCAATGGCAATAATAATAATAATAATAATAATAATAATAATAATAATAATAATAATAATAATAATAATAATAATAATAATAATAATAATAACGCGTTTCTGCAGTCGTTACTGATACCACTCTTTTTTTTTTTTTTGCTAGGGGCTTTACGTCGCACGCACACAGATAGGTCTTATGGCGACGATGGGATAGGAATGGCCTAGGAGTTGTAAGGAAGCGGCCGTGGCCTTAATTAAGGTACAGCCCCAGCATTTGCCTGGTGTGAAAATGGGAAACCACGGAAAACCGATACCACTCTTTAGCACCGTACCCTCTGGCTCCAAGCAGACTAGTCAGCGTGGTCAAAGGACCTCTGGGTTCTTTTTTTTTTTGCTAGTGGCTTTACAGATAGATCATATGGCGACGATGGGATAGGAAAGGCCTAGCAGTGGGAAGGAAGCGGTCGTGGACTTAATTAAGGTACAGTGAAAATTGTGTGAAAATGGGAAACCACGGAAAACCATCTTCAGGGCTGGCGACAGTAGGATTCGAACCCACTACCTCCCGGATGCAAGCTCACAGCCCCGCGCCCCTAACCGCACGGCCAGCTCGCCTGGTCCTCTGGGTTCAACAGCATTATTATTATTATTATTATTATTATTATTATTATTATTATTATTATTATTATTATTATTATTATTAACGTACGCTCGACTCTTCCAGAGTGAATCTGTTAATTCATTTTCCTCAATATTTGATGCAAATGAAGGATTTTTTGTAAAGACGCGCTAGTATCTCTAGTTGGCTTGTTGCTGTAAGTTTTAATATTCAAATACATATTTCCGTACATCGACTTCAGTTGTTTCCACTACCCCGTATTATTACTTGGGTCTAGATAATGAAATTTAATTTCTGCTTATCCTACCACCACTTTTCACACACCCCTCATGCGTGCGAACTGTGTCGAACAAGGGTGTTGTGCCCTGTTTTACGACCAGATGCCCCTCCTGACGTCAGCCCTATGTCGTGGGATGTAATAGCTATTGCGTCTTTCTGTAGTGGATGGTAGTGGAATGTTTTGTGTAAATATGAAGGCGATATTTTGGGGCAGACACAGATAGCCAGTCCCCGGCCCAGAAGAACTTATCACACGCAGTTAAAATCCTCGACCTGGCCGGGATTCGAACCCTGGATCTGCTAAACCGAATGCCTCAACGTTCACCATTCTGCCAAGGAGTCGGACCGATAACGAAATGTAACAGTCTCACTAATTCATAAGACTAACGTATTTCAATATTACATACTTGTGATAAAAATCGTTGTTGCATACACAGTAGGTAGTGAAAATTATATCAGTGTGACAGTTTTAATTTATTTACGGTACCGAAGTATTTGCTTGTAAATGAGAAAAGTCCATTAAATGGAAAAAATGTATATTAATTTAGTGACCAAGACTTTGTTATTTAATACAAAAAAATGATGTATTAAATAACTGCCTGATGTGAAACCTAGTGTTTTAATGATTTCAGTTAGGCTGAGTGGCTCTGGCGCTGGCTTTCTGAACCCAAGTTGGCAGATTCGATACTGGCTCAGTCCGTTGCTATTTGAAGGTGCCCCGTGTCAGTGGATTGGCATGTAAAAGAACTCCTGCGGGATATAATTCCGGAACCTCCGCGTCCCCGAAAACCGTAAATGTAGTTACTGGGACGTAAAACCAATAACATTATTATGTTATTGATGTTTTCAGGTTTTAATCTAAATGTAAATTCTCAGAAAAAGTATTCATTTAGACTTCTGAGGCAAGGAGTTTGTATAAACATCGTTTTTGTTGAATTGCTTCGCGTCGGTAGATTTACTGGCATGTAAAGAACTCCTGCAGGACAAAATTCCGGCACCTCAGCGTCTTTGGAAACTGTAAATGTAGTTAGTGGGATGTGAAACTATTCTTTTAATAATCTGCTTTAAGGCGCACCGACAGAGATGGGTCTTAAGGCTAGGAGAATGAAGAAAACCGACTGTGCCCTTAATTAAGATACAGCTCCAACATTTGTGTGAAAATGGGTAACCACAGAAAACCATCTTCAGGCTGTCGACAGTGGGGTTCGAATCCACTATCTCCCGAATGCAAGCTGATAGCTACGTGACCCAAATCGCACAGCCACTTGCTCGGTGTAAACTATTACTATTATTATTATTATTATTATTATTATTATTATTATTATATGCGAAAAAGACCAGAAAACTGATCAGGCAAAGCTCATTTAGAAGTTGTGCATTTCCTTCTTTGCCAGGCAGCGTTCAATTTTTCTCTCATCGTGGTTCTTCGTTCTTCTGTCCACTTGGCTCCTGTCTTCTTGTGGTTTCTCTCTGACTCTACTTCCCACTTGTCGATTTCCGTTCTGTATCAGGTTCGATCTGCTATATAAGCCACTTTGATTTCTTATTTTTCCAGGTCTTGGCAGGTTTCCGATGTCCACCTATTTGTTTTGATGTTTTCTGTTGCCTCTAGAAATATTCTTGTTTTCTGGAAGGCGTTTGATGTGTCCGTAAAATCTCAGGCGTCTTTTTCTGATGTCGGCCGCAAGGTTTGAGAACTCCTCGGTTTTTGTACGAGATTACAGTCGGTATCCCTTGTCAGTCAGTTTTGGGCCGAGAATTTTTCTGAGGATTTCACGTTCCTCTTTCAGGATGTCTTCGAATTCTGTTTTTCTGTAGTGATCCAGTGTTTCACTCGCGTATATAATTTCAGGTTTGATCACGGTGTTGTAATATCAAATTTTGGTGAAGATTGAGAGGCATTTTTTGTTGTAAATGTTTTACTTTCGGCCGAGGGCTCTCTTCTATTTTATGGATGCGAATCTTGAGGGACTTCCGTCCTTTTCCTGCTTTTCCTGTAGGTACTACAATTTCTCCGAGATATCGGAACTCAGTTACTTTTTCGATTGTGCCAAATTTCGTGCTCAAATCCTGGATGTTGCAGTGGTTGCACATGGCTTTGATTTTTCAGAAGGAGATTTGTAGGCCGAACTTTTCTGAACATTTCTTGAGTTTTCTTTTTTTTTGGCTGATTGCCTGTTGTCCAATTGTTGCGAGGATCGCGAGATCATCTGCGAAACCGTGACAGGAGACCATTACATGTTTTCTTGTCATATTGATGGTTTTCAGTTTCCTTGAGCTTTTAGAGTTTGTTCCCATTCTCTCATGATTTTGTCCAGGGCTGTGTTAAAGAGTAGTGAGGAAAGTCCATCTCCTCATCTCCTTATCGGACACCAGTTTTTTATCTGAACATTTCCAGACATGTTTCCATTAATTTTATTTGGGGGGGGGGTGTAGGTCAGAGTTTTTCTGATGATTTTTTTTAGTCTTGTTGTCCAATCCGTATTCACTCAGTGTTTGGAACAGGGATTGCCGCTCAATGGACTCGTATGCCTTCTATAAGTCCACGAAGGTGCAGATTGTGAGTTGTTTTCTGGTGTGTCGTAGTTTCCCGATGGTTTTCGGATTGAGTCTCCGTTGAGGATCTGTGGGGCTTGAAGCCCGCTTGGTATTCTCCTATGAGTGGTTCTAGTTTTTCCTGTGTTCTTTGGAGGAGGGCTGCGGAAAGTAATTTGTATGCGACTTGCACCAGTGAAATACCCCTGTAATTGTTCACATCTGTTCGGTCTCCTTTTGTTGTGAAGTGGAACGAAGACGGTGTTTGTCCAATTTGTTGGTAGTTTTTCCGTTGTTCAAATTTCTTGTATGATTTGTGTGAGTTCTTGGAGTGAATTATTTCCTAGATGTTTAAGAAGCTCTGCTACGATGCCGTCGTCTCCGGTGCCTTGTTGTTTTTCAGTCGTATGCGTCGGTGTATTTCTTCTTGTGTAGGTGGGGATGAGTCTGGGTTTGGGTTCGGGTGGGGTTTATGTGGAAACCTTTCAGTTGGTTTACTTTTCTGAAGCAGAGGTTCTTGCGCGTGTACCCATTTAATCTGTTGCGGAAGACGCTGTAAAAATCTCTGGTGTTCTAGTTGTGGAAGTCCTGTTCGGACGACTTCAGTTGGTCTTCCGGGTATTTGCTCTTGGATTGCCCGATGAGTTTAGAGGTCTATCCGCGGACTTCGCGCAATTATTATTATTATTAATGGTATATCAATTTTGTTGCCAGGTCTCACTTGCCACCAGCTGTTGTTAATAGACCATATGGTTTAACCAATAGAGGTGAAAGAGAACAAAGATGGCCTGGCTATGATTATGAGTGTATTTAGGGGTAGTATTATGGATGTAAAGGAGAGGATGTAAAAGTCACTGGTAAAAGTTAAAGTACAGTATGGTTCTAGTGTTTGCAACCCTCACCAGGATCACTTGACTCAAGAACTGGGAAAGATCCAAAGAAAATCAGTACGATTTGTTCTGGGTGATTTCCAACAAAACAGTAGCGTTACGAAAATTTTGAAAAACTCTGGGTTGAGAAGAGTTGGGAATAAGGAGACGAGCTGCTCGACTATACAGTATTTTCCGAGCTGTCTGTGCAGAGATGGCGTGGAATGACATTAGCAGACGAAGAAACTTGAGTAAGCCTCACAATATGAAGATAAAGTTGGATTTCAAGAAGACAAATTGGGAGCACATTCTCTTTTATAGCACGAGGAATTAGGGATTGGAGTAATTTACCAAGGGAGATGTTCGATAAGTTTTATATTTGAAATAATTGAAGAAAATAATTAAACAACTGATTGGGGTCTGACACCTGGGCGAGATCCCTAAATGCAGATGAGTGGTGATTTATTTATTTATTTATTTATTTATTTATTTATTTATTTATTTATTTATTTATTTATTTATTTATTTATTTATTTATTTATTTATTATTTGATTGAGAATGAAACGAGTATATCATTGTGTTTGCCTGTGGATTCTGTGGTTGCTATGTACCCTTAGTGGGAGAAGTAATTACGTGTCGCCCTCAGGAATGTTTACGCCGTACTTGCTGCAGACGGAGTAATCCTACAAAATGTAAATGTGTCATTAAGTCCAGATACTTATCTAGTGAGCTCTGGTGTTTATGGAACACTGTGTCTTTGGGTTTGACATATGAACGTGGCTGAGGTATGAGGGACGCCCTTATTCAGTCAGTCGCTGTGATGAATGGTGTGGAAGTGTCACTCGTAGGATCGCTTGGTGCGTGCATTTTAGTGAGATTGGCAGGCTGGTACGTAACATCTTCTAGCTAACGAAGAATAAGTTTCTCTAGCACGCCTTATAGTGATTGCCGGGCTTTCTCTGACAGCTGATGGTGGAATTGTTTGGGACCAACGGGCCTTCTGACCCCAACTTGGCAGGTTCGATCCTGGCTCAGTCCGGTGGTATTTGAAGGAGCTTAAATACGTCAGACTCGTGTCGGTAGATTTACTGGCACGTAAAAGAACTCCTGCGGGATATAATTCCGCTACCTCGGCGTCTCCGAAAAACCGTCAAAAATGTAGTTAGTGGGACGTAAAAATAATAAACTTATTAAACCGTAAAGCTGTAGAAAGTACATGGATGTGATAGTGCTGGTCATTGTGATCATCATCATCATCATCATCATCATCTGTTTACCCTCCAGGTTCGGTTTTTCCCTCGGACTCAGCGAGGGATCCCACCTCTACCGCCTCAAGGGCAGTGTCCTGGAGCTTCAGACTCTTAGTCGGGGATACAACTGGGGAGAATGACCAGTACCTCGTCCAGACGGCCTCATCTGCTATGCTGAACAGGGGCCTTGTGGAGGGATGGGTAGATTGGAAGGGACAGACAAGGAAGAGGGAAGGAAGCGGCCGTGGCCTTAAGTTAGGTACCATCCCGGCATTCGCTTGGAGGAGAAGTGGGAAACCACGGAAAACCACTTCGAGGATAGCTGAGGTGGGAATCGAACCCACCTCTACTCAGTTGACCTCCCGAGGCTGAGTGGACCCCGTTCCAGCCCTCGTACCACTTTTCAAATTTCGTGGCAGAGCCGGGAATCGAACCCGGGCCTCCGGGGGGTGGCAGCTAATCACGCTAACCACTACACCACAGAGGCGGACAGCAAAAGAAATATTGATTATTATTGTATCGGCGTCTCCGAAGACCGTAAAAGTAGTTAGTGGGACGTAAAGCAAATAACATATTAATTATTGTATCCCCACTAAAATGGAGCATCTCTGTCGTTCAACAAATTTGCCTTATGCTGGATTCGAACCACTAGGCTACCGATACCCTCACATCTTCTGCTCCAGCCCTTAACCGATTCTGCCACGAAGTCAACATACATGGTGCTTCCTACAGGTTTAGTACTTAAGTACGGGCGTTCCACCTCGAAAGTTAACATAGGTGTCAAAGTCTTCAGTGGAGGTTTACAGTGTTCATTTAACTTCCTTACGTTACAGAACACGTGGTATAACCTATTAATTCGGTCACATTACGGGTACCTGTGTTATATCAAGGCGCAATAAGTCACATGTTTGCAGAATGGTCCTTAGTACTTGGCGCGGAATTGTGCATGGTATTTTTTTCCTTTGCTAGGACCATCGATCAATTTACAGTGATGACACACAGGTAGGGAAGAGCCTTATTGAACATAAGGAAAAATTTCAAGTTATTTGGTGTTCATAAAACTAAATTATAAGGATCTTTAGGTTATACGCATTATTTGGATTGCCTATTTTCGAAAAACGAAGGGGCTGGTGAACCACCCAATATATATTATCCGATAACCAACCTTCCGTTTCCACAATTATATCAGGGTCCCTCGCATCAACTAAGTTTTCGAATTTTGCCATTTTATTACAAGTACTTCCGCAGTTTATCAGCAACAATCTAAGAAACCCGATCCGATATCAGTGCCTAACGAGCAGTCGCTTAAGTACGGCCAGTATCCAGTATTCAGGAGATAGTAGGTTCGAATCCCACTGAAGATGACTTTCCGTGGTTTCCCCATTTTCACACCAGGCAAATGCTGGGGCTGTACCTTAATTAAGGCCACGGCCGCTTTCTTTTCAGTCCTAGCTCTCTCCTATCCTATCGTCGCCATAAGACCTATCTGAGTCGGTGCGACGTAAAGCCATTAGCAAAAAGCGATATCACTGCCTCTCAGAATATCCTGTTGGTTTCTCCTCGAATGGTGCAGTACCAAATTACTTCCTCATACTTTCATCGGAGATGCGATCCAACCTGCTGACGTCAGCTGCCCATCTAAACCTGGTCGACGTTTTGCTTCTCTGGTGTTCGGCCACCACTCATTAGATTACAGTTGAGTGCAGCGGGACGACCGACAGTACGGCAGGTGATCTTTCATCTGGCGATCGCAGGTGACGCCTGCCGTCGTTCGCCACTACATCCTTGTAGCACAACATTCATGCTCTTTCTTATCTCTTCTCGATCGAGTAAATATAATTTTCTGACTTCCTATTTTGCGTTTAAGCTACACGTACACTGTGGTACTGTCATGATTCAACATTTTCGAAATGTAATAATATTGAATTCCGCCCTTGTGATGTAGTGGTTAGTGTGATTAGCTGCCACCCCCGGAGGCCCGGGTTCGATTCCCGGCTCTGCCACGAAATTTGAAAAATGGTACTTGCGCTGGAACGGGGTCCACTCAGCCTCGGGAGGTCAACTGAGTAAAAGTGGGTTCGATTCCTACCTCAGCCATCCTGGAAGTGGTTTTCCGTGGTTTCCACTTCTCCTCCAGGCAAATGCCGAGATGGTACCTAACTTAACGCCACGGCCGTTTCCTTCCCTCTTCCTTGTCTATCTCTTCCAATCTTCCCATCCCCCCACAAGGGCTCTCTTCAGCATAGCAGATGAGACCGTCTGGGCGAGGTACTGGTCATTCTCGCCAGTTGTATCCCCCGACCCAATGTCTCACGCTCCAGAACACTGCCCTTGAGGCGGTAGAGGTGGGATCCCTCGCTGAGTCAGAGGGAAAAACCAACCCTGGACGGTAAACAGATTAAGAAGAAAAATGTTGAGATTTTTGTTTTTTTGTTTTAATAGAATATGTATACTAAATAATTTGTATTCAAACTCTTTGTTTATTTCATTGTAGTATTGCGCACAGGGATGCTTTCCAAATGTCTCCTGGACTTACTCCAAACCAAATAAAGTACAAAGGCACTGGAAACAACATCGGTCAAGTTCCCGAATTCTAGTATTATTTTCACGCTGTTAAAGACATATATGGCTCAGTGTAAGCTGGCACGTTATTAAGGGGATAACGATAATAATGGTGAACTCAGTTTTGATGTTCGCATTTCAAGGTCTATTTCCTATTTCCAGGTCAAATTTGCTACCATACGCTGCTCTACAGTAAAGTTCACCTGAACATGTGGGGCATGGGTAGAATGCTTAATCAAGACTTGACATAGAGAGCATGTGAAGTCTGTATGTCGATATTTGTCTATGAAATGGATCCGTGGAACTTCTCATAAAACCAATCTTAATCTACGGCGACTAAATACATACTTATCAAAGAAAAGCCAGCCCAACTCCCTGTCTCTCAATCAAAATTGAATTCAGGATGACTGGGCAGTAAAGAAAAATTTTACTTTATTACTTTATTATTATTAATAATAAAAAATAATGCGAATAAGGATAACGATAATGAGAGGTAAGGGTTATTCTGCCCGGAAGCTGGTCCGAACCTCCGCAGAGGTGTTCTCCTTCCGAAGTTTACGTGCGGAAGTGTGGCCAGTTCCTTTCCGCTCCTCCATTCCCTTACCCTCCGCCAACAGCGCGTGTCAACCCATCCAACTCCTGACCACGCCCAATGTTGCTTAACTTCGGAGATCTCACGGGATCCGGTGTTTCAACACGGCTACGGCCGTTGGCGATAACGATAAGAATAATTCAAAATTATCAGATTACGACATGAAGCCTTTCAGGAAGTTGATACATGTTGCTATTTGAGTAGCATAATAGCCAATGCTGCCAGAAGTAAGGTGAGCACAGAATGTAAAGTAGCCTAGACAAGTAATAGCATAACTCCTTTCTTAACACAGATCTTACTTGTCTAGGCTAATTTATATTCTATGCTCTCCTTACTTCTGGCAGCATTGGCTATTTTGCCACTCAAATAGCAACATATATCAACTTCCTGGAAGACTTCGTGTCGTAATCTGATAATTTTGTATTATTCTTATCCTTGCAGTTCCGGAACGAAATTTTGTTATGGTCAGCGGTGTGGCTTTGCTGGAAATTTGGAATGTTAACTGTGTAGATATAATTCCTCTCCTTTGGAGAATGGGTTCTTGAGTCCATTCACATCTTTCCATATACCACACTACCAACCACCCAAAAGAACACGCACTAGCGAATACATGCCTTCACATGGGCTTGGCATCGGGAAGGGCATCCAGTCAAAAACTGGACCAAGTCATCACTAGAAGAAAACCACATATACACACAGTATATTAGAGATATATTTCTGAAGATATTTTTGTGGAACGTGGCACTGTACTTTTTACGAGTGAAACATGAACAGAAACTGGTGCAGCAAGGAGAAGTGTGGTGTTAGAGAAAAATACTGATGGTGCGATCAATAAATTACATCGCACAGGAAGAGATAGTGAATTCCCTTTGCGAGTGCAGAATAATTTGACGAGAAGGAGAGAGAGATTGGTAAGACACATGCTGAGACATTCAGAACTTGTTCGGGTGGTTTTTATGGGACGTTTAAGGGTAAGTTATTAATGGGAGGAGGAGATCGAGACATGAATATGGCGAATATTTTAGAGTAGATGTAGTGCGTAATAGTTACGTAGAGACAAAGAATTTAGCTCATAACGCGTGGGCACGAAACCGGTCTCTGGACTGATATTCTATATAGCAACAACAACAACAACAACAGCAACAAAAACAGTCATTACTTCAATTTACTCCGCTAGTACTATCTTTAACTAATAAAATCCATAGCAAAACAACGGAGACACAAAAGGCTGTGTTTTGCAGTTTGTATGGCTGTTTTTCGGTTACTTCAGAAGATACACTTGAAATAAATTTAGTGTACAATTAAATGTGCATTTCGGACACATTAGGTTGTAGAAGCACAGTTTAATAAACTGGTAATTTCCTTTAATAATTCTTCTTCCTCTGCCGGGCTGAGTGACTTAGACGGTTGAGGTCTTTTGAGCCCAACTTGGCAGGTTCGATCCTGGCTCAGTCCGGTGGTATTTGAAGGTGCTCAAATATGTCAGCCTCGTGTCGGTAGATTTACTGGCACGTAAAAGAACTCCTTCGGGACTAAATTCCAGCACATCGGCGTCTCCAAAACCGTATTAATTAGTAGGACTTAAAGCAAATGACACCATTTATTATTCTTCTTCTTCTTGTCCGCCTCTGTGGTGTAGTGGTTAGCGTGATTAGCTGCCACCCCCGGAGGCCCGGGTTCGATTCCCGGCTCTGCCACGAAATTTGAAAAGTGGTACGAGGGCTGGAACGGGGTCCACTCAGCCTCGGGAGGTCAACTGAGTAGAGGTGGGTTCGATTCCCACCTCAGCCATCCTGGAAGTGGTTTTCCGTGGTTTCCCACTTCTCCTCCAGGCGAATGCCGGGATGGTACCTAACTTAAGGCCACGGCCGCTTCCTTCCCTCTTCCTTGCCTATCCCTTCCACTCTTCCCATCCCTCCACAAGGCCCCTGTTCAGCATAGCAGGTGAGGCCGCCTGGGCGAGGTACTGGTCATACTCCCCAGTTGTATCCCTCGACCAAGAGTCTGAAGCTCCAGGACACTGCCCTTGAAGCGGTAGAGGTGGGATCCCTCGCTAAGTCCGAGGGAAAAACCGAACCTGGAGGGTAAACAGATGATGATGATGATGATGATTCTTCTTCTTAATCTGTTTATCCTCCAGGGCTGGTTTTTCCTTCAGACTCAGCGAGCTATCCCACCTCTACCGCCTCAAGAGCATTGTCCTGGAGCGTGAGACTTTGGGTCCGGGGATACAACTGGGGTTGAGGACCAGTGCTCGCCCAGGCGCCCTCACTTGCTATGCTCAACAGGAACCTTGTGGCGGGATGGGAAATTTGGAACGGACAGACAAGGAAGAGGGAAGGAAGCGGCCGTGGCCTTAAGTCAGATAGGCTACCATCCCGGCATTTGCCTGGAGGAGAAGTGGGAAACCACGGGAAACCGTTTTGAGGTTTAGCTGAGGAGGGAATCGAACCCTTCCGATGCTGAGTGTACCCCGTTCCAACCACCGTACCACTTTTTCAAATTTCGTGGCAGAGCCGGGAATCGAACCTGGGCCTCCGAGGGTGGAAGTTAATAACATTAACCACTACACCACAGAGGCGGACTTATATACTTTTCAATGAACAAAAACGGAGAATAATAGTAAATCATCTTCAGTGCGTTATAACACATCATAAAGAGGCCACGTCTTAAACTAAACGCCAATGTGTGAACTGCACTGTACGTTACTGCATTCCTTGTAAGTCGCCAATCCACTGGTTGGTTGTGTCTTTCAGAAATACGGCAGTAGATCAAGTACTTGTAAACTAAACATTCAAAAGTACAAGTATAAATAAGGTTACCTTTGCATGGTACAAAATTAGGTGATTTACCATTGCTTTCCTGACTGAATAAGAAAATTCTTTCGAGTGAATTGGTTATGCAGTTGAATATGATCTTGCATACATGAGAATATGTGTTCATACCCCATTGTTAGTAGGCCTGAAGATGGTCTTCCATAGTTTCTCCACTTTCAAACCAGGCAAACGCTGAGGTAGTACCTTAATTAAGGCCACGGCCGCTTCCTTCCAACTCTTTCCTATCCCATCGTCATCATAAGACCTATCTGTGTCGGTGCGATGTAAAGCCACTAGCAAAAAAAAAAAAAAAAGCATTCTTACATCAAACACCTTCACTCTATTAGTGAGATGTTAAACCACTAGTAAATGCCGATACAACACTACTGACCTTCTAAGATCTGTTAGCATCCACTAGGCACTGGCTGTCTTCTGAGTAAATTTACGGAGCATCTTTCACACTATCACACCATTCACACCCGTTAATGGGACTGAACCGTGAGTGAAAGCAACATTTTATTCTAGCTTGTGATAGTACTTCACCCATTAAGAGATGGCAGTAGGCACTGACATAGCCTTATTCTTTATTGTGTACATTCGATCAAAAAAGCATGAGCGCATGTTTTTGTATGTTCCTCGCATTTGCTATTTTATGAGACTTTAATTATTTCTTTCTTTTCCTTTCTTTCTTTCTTTCTTTCTTTCTTTCTTTCTTTCTTTCTTCTTTATTAATCTGCCTATCCTCCAGGATTGGTTTTTCCCTCGGACTCAGCGAGGGATCCCACCTCTACCGCCTCACCTGCAGTGTGCTAGAGCGTGAGACTTTGGGTCGGGAGATACAACCGGGAAGATGATCCAGTACCTCACCCAGGTGGCCTCACCTGCTATGCTGAACAGGGACCTTGTGGCGGATTGGGAGGACTAGAAGGGGTAGATAGGGAAAAGAGAAGGAAGTGGCCGTGGTATTAAGTTAGGTACCATCCCCGCATTTGCCTGGAAGATAAATGGAAAACCACGGAAAACCACTTCGAGGATGGCTGAGGTGCGAATCGACCCCCCTCTAACTCACGAAATGCCGAGGTTACGCGGATAGTGGAAGCCTTTACCTTCCATTTCCTCTAAGGGCCTCCAAGGCCTATACGCAGATGACTTTGTCTTTTATAGGTTCAGTTTTTATACAAGTTGCTTTACGTTACACCGGCAACGATGGGATAGGAAAGGGCAAGGAGTGGAAAGAAAGCGGCCGTGGCCAGAATTAACGTAGAGGCCCAGTATTTCCTGGGTGTGAAAATGGGAAACGACGAAAAATCATCTTCAGGGTTGCCGACACTGGGGTTCGAGCCCACTATCTCCCGAATGTAAGCTCACAGCTGCACGCCCTTAACCGCACGGCCAACTCGCTTGGTAGAGGTTCAGTTGTTTCTGAAACAATCCCATGCGCTCATTCATTCTTTTGAGCATGGTCTTAATTAATACAGCCCCAGCATTTGCGTGGTGTAAAAATGGGAAAATCAAGGGAAACTATCTTCAGGGCTGCTGACAGTGGAGTCTAAATCCAACGCAAGCCCTCGGTTGCGCTATCGAGACTACTTAGCCAACTCGTTCTGTTTTCTCTTCATTAACAGCAGAGAATAGGATGCTATTCTCGTTTGTGAAATAATGTATGATAAGCTGTTCGTTATAATCATGGTTAAATGTATTGTTCAGTCGTAAAAGAGACCTGAGAAGTCAAATAGAAATCCCAGTTTATGAAACTGTACTTAAGACGTAAGTTTCGCTCAATATTGCCATACAATTTGACGTCGGCCGTGATAACATATGAAACGCACTTCGTGAGCACTATCAGGATTGATATAGCTACATAATCTTCGATAGTAGAGCCTTTTGGGCGTGTGTTCAGTGAAACCGGAGAATTGAGCGCTTATTATCATTTTCTCAGAAAATAAAGGAAATAAAGGTCGTCATTACAATGGAACATCTTGCAACTATTTCATTTAAATGCCATTGTATTCGTAAATGTCAAGGGATTTTAACAGATACAAATTAATTATTGTGATTGAGCTCAAGAAACATTAACATCTGCGCAATTCTCAGAACCGGCTCGGCCAGGCAGACCCTTTCAAATATATAGATTGTTGAACTTTATATGTTACTGCCAGATGGTTTGCGATGTATTAAATGTTTAAAAATACTGGATCATCATTCGATGATAGCACGACGAAATTTCTGGTTTCTCCAATATCTGATAGAGTAAAATTGTTATGCTAGCAGCCAAGATAAAATCAAACCAAAATCTCTACACAGATGTTTAGACCATACAATTCTTCTTCGTCTTTATCTGTTTAACCTCCAGGATCGGTTTTTCCCTCGGAATCAGCGAGGGATCCCACCACTACAGCCTCAAGGGCAGTGTCCTGGAGCTTCAGGTTCTGGGTCGGGGATACAACTGAGGAGGATGACCAGTACCTCTTCCAGGCGGTCTTACCTTCTATGCTGAACAGGAGCCTTGCGAGAGGATGAGAAGTTTGAAAGGTATAGACAAGGAAGAGGGAAGGAAGCAGCCGTGACCTTAAGTTAGGTACCAGCCCGGCATTTGCCAGGAGGAGAAATGGGAAACCACGGAAAACTACTTCCAGGATGGCTGAGGTGGGAATCGAACCCACCTCTACTCAGTTGACCTTCCGAGGCTGAGTAGACCCCGCTCCAGCCCTCGTACCACTTTTTCAAATTTCGTGGCAGAGCCGGGAATCGAAACCGGGCCTCCGGGGGTGGCAGCTAATCACACTAACCACTACACCACAGAGGCGGGCACTATTATTATTATTATTATTATTATTATTATTATTATTATTATTATTATTATTATTAACTTTCTGCTTTGCTTTAATACTACCAGTGTTATATTTTTCATCACTGGATTTTTTCTTCTTTCGTTTTTTCTTGCATCGCATACCAGCGGCTTACAGGGTACATTTCGAATACTTATAACACACGAAATAAAAAAATGAAGGATAGAAGATGTTAATTTGAGCATATTTGTATCATTTGAACATCCTAGACCGGTCTATCAGCAACTTCAATCTAGCAAGCCTTGCATGTCTCTAGTAATCGACTGAGTAGACATTCTGTGGGGTATGACGAGTATGACACAATAACAGCTTGGTCAGGGTCAACTCTCCTTTGTAGGACATAAATTATCATTATTCCGATTTCGTCTTTATTGTGCAGTGTTCTAACGTCATGAAACAGAGTCTGTTAAAGGTCAACTGAAGGCTTTCTACGAGTAGTGATAGTACCAGCGTCGTGGAATCAATAAACATGTGGGCTTTAGAGTAACTGCTCCAACTGTATTTTACAACACTGTTGATGATGGTGATGATTACGATGATGATAATAATAATTAATTATTATACTTTTTTACTTTACACCGCACCGACACAAACAGGTCTAATGACGACGATGGGATAGGAAAGGCCTAGGAATGGGAAGAAAGCGGCAGTGTAATTAGTTAAGGTACAACCCCCCCCCCAGCATTTGCCTGCTGTGAAAAGTGAAAATGGGAAACCATGGGAAACCACCTTCAGGGCTTCAGACAGTAGGTTTCGATACCGGGCGTGTTGGCAGTTGTGAGATTACATACGGGATATAGTGGGTTCGAACCCCACTGTCGGCAGTCCTGAAGATGGTTTTCCGTGGTTTACTATTTTCACTTTTCATACCAGGCAAATGCCGGGGCTGTACCTTAATTAAGGCCACGGCCGCTTCCTTCCAATTCCTAGGCCTTTCCTATCCCATCGTCGCCGTAAGACATATCTGTGTCGGTGCGACGTAAAGCAAATAGCAAAATAATAATAATAATAATAATAATAATAATAATAATAATAATAATAATAATAATAATAATAATAATAATAATAAAATATATATAGCTTCCTCCCCACACTCCTAGGCCTTTCCTATCCCATCGTTGCCATATGTTCTAACAGTGTCGATGCGACGTAATAATAATGATAATAATGTTAACATCCATACATCATCATTATAGACCGTTATGCCTTTCAGCGTTCAGTGAATTTACCAAACGTCGCCACAATCCTGTTTGCAACTAATGCTGTGGCCTCATTTAGTTCTATACCTCTTATCTTTAAATCGTTAGAAACTGAGTTTAATCATCGTCGTTTTGGTCTCCCTTTACTTCTCTTACCCTCCATAACAAAGTCCATTATTCTCCTAGGTAACCTATCTTCCTCCATTCACCTCACATGATCCCACCACCGAAGCTGATTTATGCGTACAGCTTCATCCACCGATTTCATGTCTAACTTAGCCTTTATCTCCTCATTCCGAGTACCCTCCTGCCATTGTTCCCATCTGTTTGTACCAGCAATCATTCTCGCTACTTTCATGTTTGTTACTTCTAACTGATGCATAAGATATACTGACTCCACCCGGCTTTCACTCCCGTAAAGAAAATTTGGTCTGAAAACGGACCGATGTAAAGATAGTTTCGTCTGGGAGCTGACTTCCTTCTTACAGAATACTGTTGATCGTAACTGCCAACTCACTGCATTAGCTTTACTACACCTTGATTCAATCTCACTTACTATATTACCATCCTGGGAGAACACACAACCTAAATACTTGAAATTATATACCTGTTCTAGCTTCGTATCACCAATCTGGCATTAAATTCTGCTGAATTTCTTACCTACTGACATCAATTTAGTTTCGAAAGGCTAATTTTCATACCGTACTCATTGCACCTATTTTCAAGTTCCAAGGTATAAGACTTCAGGCTTTCGGCACAATCTCCCGTTAAAACCAAGTAGTCAGAACAGGCCAGATTGCTTACTATTTTTCCTCCTAACTGAATCCCTCCCTGCCACTTTATACCTTTCAGCAGATGATCCACGTAAACTACGAACAACAAAGGTGAAAGATTACAGCCTTGTCTAAACCCTGTAAGTACCCTGAACCAAGAACTCATTCTACCGTCAATTCTCACTGCAGCCCAACTGTCAACATAAATGCTTTTGATTCATTTTAATAATCTACCCTTAATCTCATAGTCCCCCAGTATGGTGAATATCTTTTCCCTCGGTACTCTGTCATATGCTTTCTCTAGATCTACCAAACATTAACAACTGTCTAATCCTCTCGTAACATTTTTCAATTACCTGGCTCATACTGAAAATCTGATCATGACAGCCTCTCTGTGGTCTGAAACCACACTGGTTTTCGTCCAACTTCTTCCTCTCAACCACTAATCGCACCATCACATCCAAGATGACAATGGAAACTTTGCCTGGTATACTATTCAATACCTCGATAGTTGTTGCAATCCTTCCTGTTCCCTTGCTTAGTGATAGGCGCAATTACGGCTTTTTCCAATCTGAAGGTACATTACCAACATTCCATGCTAATCTTACTACTCTATGAAGCCATTTCACCCCTGTCTTCTCAATATACTTCACCATTTCAGGTCTAATTTCATCTATTCTTACTGCTTGATGTCAATGGAGGCCTGAAAGCATACCGAATAACATGGAACCACTATAACAAAAGAGTGATGTCACGAAATGCAAAACTTCGGCATTACAAGACTGTTGTTCTTCCGGAAGCCTTGTATGCCTCAGAAACCACACTCTAAAATTAATGAAATTGAAAAACAAGAACGAAAAATTCTTACGAAAATATATGGCCCCGTTCATGTAAATGGTATATAGATCAAAAGGAAAACTGTCGATTTGTACAAAGCAATCGACAAGTTCACCGATACCGTACGCAGGAGACGATTGAAATTCTATGGCCACATATGTAGAATGGACGACACTAGATATGCAAAAGAACTGCTTGGTATAATTAATTCAAAGAAGGTCAAAATAAGCTGGTTAGAGGAAATAAAGCAGGACGTAAAAGACATGAATATCACAGAAGATATCATCAGGGACCGCAAGGCTTTTGGGAATCTGGTTGCAAAGCACACGTTCACGGAAAAGGCTAAAAGAACCACAGGGAAGCAATGGACGGCAGAACGCAAGAAACAGCATTGCGAGTTCATGAAGAGGTTTTGGGAGGAGAAGAAGAAAGGAAAACCATCATCATGTTAACAAGTTCCAACGTGCTCTGTAAGCGAGCGTGACGAAGAAAGAAGAAGAATGCCACACATCTGATCGATATGCAAATGCAGCTCCTGAAAACATCTAGATAGTGATCAGCGAAATGGTCCACAAGGTACCAGCCTATGGTACTTGAAATAAGAGAGATCCGGCATCAAGATGAGTTGTTTCGATATTATTGGGAATACTGCGGTAAATTATCGTGTTGTGTACCCCTTTAAACAATAATCTCCACCCACATGTATGCGCGAGCTGAGTTCTAAGACAATGCCTTGCCGCCATTATTATTATTATTATTATTATTATTATTATTATTATTATTATTATTATTATTATTATTATTATTATTTACATCCACGTCGTGTTTCATATTACCAAGTAATTTAAAAGGGAGCCCGAAGTCTTGTAATTCTGATTTTGATAAACATTCGGTTCTTCCTGGGCTGTCCTCAAGTACTAGTGGCCGACACTGCATGTGGATTTCTCCCTGTTTAATGATCGATGTTCTTCCCGAAGCTAACCCCATGTAGACGGATATATTCACCATTACGTGTCTTAGTGGTTGGTGGTGGTGTATTATATTTTTGTATGCGTGAAAAGCTATGCATTAAGACGAGCGCAACGGCTCCGTCCCCGAGCCGGAGGAACTAACCAGACATAGATAAAATACCTAGTTCGACTGGTAATCGAACCCGAGATCCTCTGAATTGAAAGCCACTACGCTGATCATCAATGTTTCTTTTTATAAGGAAAATGCATGAGTACTGTGATTTCCTATTGAGCGATCACCAGGCAAAACAAATCGAACACAGTGGCACAAATATCTCATTAAAATCCTTGGCCTTCCAAGACGGCTGTTGCCCATGGATATGGCCATCACATGTTCGAGTGCAACGTGGTCACCACGACATTCATATGGCTCGGCTTCCTTAACCGGGTCCACTACCTTTCATACCAGACAGCTCCTCTGTTGGTGTCCGAGGTTGGGTGAGCCTCGTTCCAGAGTTAGCAGGTAGACACGCTGGGGCCGAGCTGGTTACACCTCAAAACTCACGACTACAAACAGCAGGTGCCTACGATGACCGCAGGAGGGTGAGGTGCGAAGTGACTCACGCTGCCATTCAAGCCATGTTTGACCACCTACACTTAGAATGGGATATCTCAAGTACTGTTAACATGAATTATCACCCTACCACAGACCAAATTCTCTAAGTACAACACTGACCTTTACTCAGTGTTTTGCTTAGTGTCATCGAGCAGTGCACAACTCCGTAAAAGGGTAAACTAAATTTAGCGTACAACGGTTATAGGTTTCATGAGCAGCGAGGAAAACAATTCTGGCGAAATAGAATGGTTTTGTCATGAAATGAAATGGCGTATGGCTTTTAGTGCCGGGGGTGTCCGAGGACAAGTTCGGCTCGCTAGGTGCAGGTCTTTCGATTTGACGCTCTTAGGCGCATCGTGATGAGGACGAAATTACGATGAAGACGACACATACACCTATCCCCCATGTCAGAGAAATTAAACAATGATGGTTAAAATTCCCGACCCTGCCGGGAATCAAACTCGGGACCCCTGTGACCAAAGACCAGCACGCTAACCATTTAGCCAAGGAGCTGGACGGTTCTGTCATCCGCGTGTGCCAGCAAAGTTACATTGCAAGTGACAACAGAATTTTAAGTGAAACCCACCAGTGTGTATACTACCTGATGTCCGGGAGTTTCTCAACCTCCTGTCGCGTATACTTTGTGCGAGACTACACGCCAGACCCACCTCTTGATGAGAGAGGTGCCAATTACAAGAGGGCACGTAGTTCTGGCTAGCGCTAACAATGGACCTTTTCGCACAATTCCCATTACATTTTCAAATATCTACAGTCGTTATGTGGGCAGGGTGGGCGTTTATCCATTCAAAGATGAACTGGCCCGGTTCGTGAGTTTTGAGGCTCGTGAGTTCTAAGACGACACGGCTAGCTATCCCCAGCATAGTACTTAACGCTAAAATCGTTGCAATATCGGTGCAACCACTGTACAAGTTGAAATCCATAACCTTTGTAAACATGCAAAATAAGTCATTCTAATGTAACAATTGTCGTGAACATTATAATTGGGACTCATGATCTGTTATGTTCACAATATGGAATAAATAAATAATTATTAGAGATTTAAAAATTCACTCAACCTTTATCTATTCGTTAACACATTGTAAAATAACACACCATTATATATAATCAATAATTTATTTTGTGCGTAATTATTATTTGAATGAAGTGCGAAATACGCTCGATCGGCTGACTGAAAAGTGTGTGCCACAATCAAAATGTTGCCAGTCCGACACTGTAAAAGGTAGCTTCTCATCAGACATTTCATAAAATATTTGTTGTACCATTAAATCTTTCTCTCAACAATCCTCTCGTAGTTTTATTTCGTTCTTTTCCCAATTTGCGCCAGTCTCTTGTGGACAGATTTACCAGATCGTAAAGGAACTCCTGCGGGACAAAATTCAGGTACTTAGGCGTTTCCGAAAACCGTAAAAATAGCGTGACGTAAAACCAATAGTATTAATTAAAGTCAAAAAATCTTGATACATTCAAGTTCGCGCAGAATCCCTATTTCAAGGAGCATCTACTTCATAAATCTCACTTGTATCGAGCGGAATTCGATCCACGATCGTTCTGATGAGAATCTAGTGACGAAAGCACTAAGCTAGCACAATCCTTACCTACTTTTCCTAATCATTTTAAAGAACATCTTTTCAATAAGGAAACATATGACCTTTTAGTGTATCCTTACCGTAACACGAATACTGAAATATGTTCATAGGTAGCATCGGTCTGAAATTACCACTTAAAAGAACAATCAAGGACATCGAGTGTCAGTAGACAAATAATAATAATAATAATAAATAGAATTTATTATTATTATTATTTGTCTACTGACACAATTAAATAACGAAATAAAATATATGTAAAAATAAAATAAATGTGTGTAGAATTATTAAAGGAATGAGTTGCTGGTACTACTCTAAACATAAGGCTTTGGGTGTCTTGATCAAGTAGGCCCGTTTAATCGCCATGTGTTCTACGGCGTCTCTATTCGTGAAAATGTATTTGTAATTAACAGCACCACAGTTAGGAAGGAAGCGCCTGTGACATATTCATCACGTACCATCCAAGTATTCACGTTAAATTGAAGCAAGGAAACTACGAAAACCAACTACGACGATTTTTTAGAGAAATATTTTAAAAATAGCAAATATTTTGTAAGATGTCTAACTGGTGGGAAGCCACGTTTTACACTGTCAGCTTGGCAACATTTTGTTTATGACAAACACTTCAGTTAGTCGATCGATTGCAATTTATTTCGCAATTCACTCAATTTCTTAAGTCTACAGTATAAGAGTTATGGAGTGCCGTCACTTCACACCGGTGTTCTATGACAACAAAATGTGAGAAAACCCATCGCATATAGTAAGTAGATTTATGGAGGACCAGTTTAACATCACTGTAGGGTCAGTTAACATTACTGACCCCAAAATTTATATCCCATTGTAACGGTTCAAATCCCGTTACAAGATTATATCTATATTATGATTATTATTATTATGTCCGTATTATTATTATTTTATCTGTGAGATTACTATTATTTTGTTATAATTATTATTCAATCCGATTATGCATTGCTTGTCGCTTGCGTATTTGTAATTGAGTGTATGCATATATACGTATATGTAGATTAACATTAAATACCTGTACAGTGAGAGTTTCTATATATCAGATGTGGATGTGACGTCGTTATATTTTGCACTACTGGCGATTCTGCCAAGTCATCGCCACGTCATGGCTACGTCATCGTGAGCTTTTAGCAATTCGCTCAGAGACTCAGCCGCCCCAGGGGATTTCACCATTACATGCAACGGTTTGAGCCGTTGTGGGAGTATGTCATTGTTATTTCTGGAGATTACGTAGCTGTGTCAACCAACGTCTATAAAAGGTGGATGCATACTGTAGCGTCAGTCATTAGTTAAACGGAAGCTGAACAGTGAAGAAGTCTACTAGATGAAGAGGCCTCAGTCGGTCAGTCAACAAGTGTGAACGAGAGATGGAGAAGACTCAGTGAGCCATTAATTATTGGTTATTGAGAGAGTGAGGACAAAGCTGGTCGCTCACTTAGTTGAAGACACGGACGCAAGGGCTTACCATGGAGTCAGAGAGGGATACCATATTGACTTACAAAGAAGTCAGATGATATGGAGAAGAAGCAGTCACAAGGATGTATCACCAAGTTAGGCGTGACACATCTACGTAAACACCAGATCAAAGAAATACGTCGTAATTACACTAAAAGTGTTGAAGGTACAGTCAAGTGAATCAGTGAGGGAAATATTTCGTATAAATTGTTAAATGTCCGGTCAAGAAGAATTCAAATTCATGCCTAGTTTCTTTCAGTTGCAATTTCATAATTTTATATTCTCATCTGTTTTATCGCAACAAGACTCACTAATTTTTATATATTATTTAAAGAATATATTTTGTTCCATCAAACGAATTTATAGTTTTATTTCAATGACAGTAAAATATCTTAACCTCAAAATTAATTGGGAAACCGAACGCCAATCTCCTTTTCCCAGAACTTATATGATATGTTGTCAAAAGTAAGCTTATTACCCCACACCCTAGAGATAGTCAAGAGTCTCATTCTATTATTGCTGCACTGAGTGGTAGCTGGCGCCCTTCAAATAACGTATGTGTAAGTAAGCAGGTAACAAGTAAGTGTGAGTACAAGGTCCGACGAGTGTGTATTTTATTTAATGAATATTAATATTGAGATTTTCCATTTTTAATGTAGATATTTCATATTTTTCAAGTCTCACCATTCACTTTATACTCAGAAAGCCTAGATGTGGTACATTGTTGTATTCGGGTACAGAATATTATATTGTACTATTTTTCCTATAAATGATAATTTCTATTTTGATCAGGTAAATCCCGCGAGAACCTGTTCCACTTAAAAGCACAATAGGTTTTATCATTGAAAGCATTAGACATCGTCTAGCTCGGATGTGCAATGTTCGTTGCTAATGAAAATCCTTGTCTATGGAAAGATGCGACAAAATGTGAAATATATATGGAGATGATTTTTAGATAATCGAAGTTACATTTCAAAAAGGGATGACATTTATTAGAAATGCTTGAAATTGCACTATAAGCAACGAATGAAGAAGGAGTAACTGCACTGATTCACTCCATCTAAACCAAGAACGAACTCCTTCGGTGTGATAAACGATCATATTTGTATAGTAACGTGATTCAATATGCGTTCCTTAAGAATGGTTACACACCTGTTCTTTACGAATGGTTTAAAACCGAGTATATTCACTTTTGATTTAGATGGAGTGAAACTTTGTGGTCAGTGCACTGATTTGATCTTCGTTGCTGCCCATGGTGCAAGTTAAACATCTGTTTTGATGACTACTATAAACCTTCTTCCTATTCAGAAGTAGGTATTTCTCTCATAACCCGAACGTTTCAATAGTTCTCCTGTGGACAACGTCTTCCCTTAGTAGCTAATAATGTGTGTTGTTATTTATTGATGGATGCAGTATTTTTGCATCTGTCTCTTGGCATAGGCGAGTGCAAAATGTACTTCCACGGAAGTCTCGGTCCACTTACGGCTGTGACAGAATCTAAGCTGCTGAGTAATGACATTCGGAACACGACTTGTGTGTCTGGATGTTATGAAAGGTGCTACTCATAGGGTTGGTCGTGCTACAATAGCACTTTCTGGCCCAGTGAGGAAAGTAATGGCAAACTGCCTCGCTCCTCGTTATGCCTTGTAAGCCTCAGTAGGGCACTACCATCGATTTTCGCGGTTTCTATAATTTTTGGTGGTGTTATTTGAGAATCCAAGCAGCCTCCAGCGTGCGTGCAACATTGTGCTTCCCGAGCTCGAAATGGTATACAATCTTCGAAATTCGTTGGACTGTGTGCTGATGAAGGACTAGGCCAGTACGAAAAGGGTTAGTTGCTTCATACCGACAGAGCTGATACTATACTTCGTTCTATCCTTTGTGCAATAGAGTAAGGAATCACCGTCTGTGTTGTAGAAACTAGGAGAACTTTTAAAGAAACGACCTAAATGTTAACATTACCGACCACAAAATGTATATCCCATTCACTTTATAGTTAGTAAGCCTAGTTTGACATTACTGCACTCATGCACTGTGAATATTAACCCACAAATAAATGGCATATCACACGTAAAATATAGATGGATTGAATTCCGCAATTTGGTGGGGGGGGGGGGTATTTCTTGAATAAAATTAGGTTTCACATGCGCTGAATGTGATTTATAGAATTTCACTGATATGTATTTAGACTTACGGATAAGCACGAATACGCTCTAGTTTCGCATGAAGTTGAGCTTTTGAATTCGATTCGTATATAAGTTAGTTTGTGAAGATGATGTTCTTTTTCTTCCTAGAGGTTGAAAGTCGCACTAACTCAAAATGGTTTTTCACGACGATCAGGTAAGGGTGGGCTAGAACCAGGAAGGAACCAACGTGCCCTTAATACATTTGCATAGTGTGGAAATGGGAAATCGTAGAAAACCATCGTCATGGCTGCCTATGGTGGGACTCAAACCCACCGTATCATGAATACAAACTCATTTTTATAATACTTCAAGAAAATCCAAAGATAATGTTTAAACTTTAAAGGAAATTATGCACCTGAGGGTTAAGCTACTGTAGGAAGGAATTGCAAGCATATTCTTGCAGCCTATATTGTTGTTATAGACAAATTAGGTGCACAAAGATAAGGACGTTTTGTCTCTTGGTTGGATGTTGATAATGAAAGCGCTGAAGAAGGGCGCTGCTGCAGGTTATTTACTCGTCGTCTAGCATATTCTAAACACAGTCTCTGCACACATCCTTACAATGTACTTCCAGATCCCCTCAGGTCCCTTCTTGCCCTAAAAAGCCAAATTAACAAAAGAAAGCACTTGTTTCGAGTCAGTGTGATTTCAAACCTACCATATCTCGTTTAATGGATTGTTAAAAAACAACCGAAAGTTGAGAAAGATAGTCATATAAGTTATTCAGCATTGTTCACCGCCGTCATATAACAGCATAAAATAAACAGACTTAATATTGTCTCGTTATTTCTCGCCTTTTCCACAATTATTTGTGCTATCACTATATGTGGAACCGAGCTCTATAACTGCAGTCGTTTAAGTGCGCCAGTATCAAGTATTCTGGAGATAGTGAGTTCGAACCCCACTGTCGGCAGACCTGAAGATTGTTTTCCGTGGTTTCCCATTTTAACAATAGGAAAATGTTGGGACTATACCTTAACTAAGGCCACAGTCGTTTTATTCCCACTCCCAGCCCTTTCCCGTCCCATCGTCGCTATTAAAATCTATCTACGTCGGTGCGACGTAAAACAACTTGTAAAAAAAACTCTATGTGGATTAAGCCCATTTTTATGGCCGAACACCTGTCCTAACGCCAACAATAAGGGTAGGGATGCTTTCACTATGGTGTTTTTCTGTGGTAGTTGGTAGTGTGGTGTGTGTAAATGAAGATATGCATTAACGAACACATAAACACCGAGCCCTCGAGTGAGATGAATTAATGAAACGAGGTTGAAATCCTAGGAATCGAATCTGGGATCCTCTGAACCGAAGGCTACTACTCTGACCATTTAGCCACACAGTTGGACAAAGAAACTTTATTTTCCGGTGAATATTTATTATATCGAAATTTCCTTCAGCTCCAGAACACAAGAAACCAATGTCCCTACGAACATACCCGATATCCAATTGAATTATTGCAAACAGTTTCTTATTGATCCGTCTATGTACCCTGAATAATGCCAAGTTTCATTTCCGAAGGGACACACGTCTCCTATTTCACGTACCATACTTTATGAGGAAATGATTACCGTGTTTTATACCCCTTTAAACAATAATCGCCACTCGCATCTAAATGCGAGCTCAGTTTCCAAGGCAATCCTTTGCCATTATTATTATTATTATTATTATTATTATTATTATTATTATTATTATTATTATTATTATTATTATTGCTTATGGCCAGTGTCGCAGCCTTCAGTAGAGGGTCTCGTATTTGATTCCCGGCTGCTCGGGGGTTTTAGCCGCATCAGACTAACTCCTCCTTGGGCTCGGAGACAGGATGCTTGTGTCTGTCCTACACACACACACACACACACACACACACACACACACACACACACACACACACACACACACACACACACCACGATCAACCAGCACAAAAGCTTTCAGTAATGAATACATTCCTCCACACAGGGTTGGCGTAAGGAAGAGTATCCGGTCTTAAATTAAGGCCAATTTCACATGTGTGACACAGTTCGCGCCCGCGATCCCACCAGTATGTAGGAAGAGCGAAGCGACAAGAGAAAGAAAATTACTATGGCTACAAAACTATTAATGTTTAACTTCGGATTAATTAGTTAGTTAGCTAATCAATTTGTTCTTCGCTGTGAATAAAGGTACTGGAATACTACCCTCCCACTTCCATCTATATATGCTGGCCATTGGATTCAGGACTGTAATTCTCTTTATACGGACTGAGTACTTTAACAAATCTCAGTTGATTCATAATACTGTCATATATTTTTTGAAAATAGACTTGTGTGCTCGAGTCCCTTGGAAGTCCGCACTCTGACAGGGTAATGAATGCTCGCCCGCAGTTCCCTGCTGCGCCTGGCCGTCGTATGATTCGCGGAACTGTCACGCAACTGTGAGACCGGCATCATGTGTTGCGGGCAGGTATAATCCTCCCCTGAACATAGCTATTTCGTGATGAATGCGTTCCTGGATATTGCCAACCCCTCCGCGACTACAATGAGTCTTAATCATTGCTCATTGCAACTCAGCCTAATTATACACACTTTCTGAAGGAAAGTCATTTTGTATTTCCAACAGACGCTCCAAGCCATGCTGCGATCCGTTAGTTAATAAATGTTAGGAATTGGGAACATTCTTCTCATTTATTATTATTATTATTATTATTATTATTATTATTATTATTATTATTCATCTACTACCGCTTTTCCCGCACCTGTGGGGTCGTGGATACGAACTGTGTAACACTAATTTACGGCCGGATGCCCTTCTTGTTGCCAACCCTATGTTGAGGGATGTAATCACTATCCGTGTTTCTGTGGTGGTTATCTGAATATGAAGAGGAAAGTGTTGGGACAAACACAAACAGCCAGTCGCCAAGCCAGAAGAATTAATCAGACGCGATTAAAATCACCAACCCGGCCGGGAATCGAACCCAGGACCCTCTGAACTGAAGGCCTCAACGCTGAACATTCAGACAAGGAGTCGGACAAATCTCAGGAAATGGGAATGTTCGAGAAGTTATCGATAACATAGGACAGTGTCTAGACAATTCGTCTAGAAAATCACTTCGGTGTCTTTCTCAGCTGTCGGGAACTTCCTACAGCTCTGTATAAATGACCTTGAAGTTAATAGGGTTAAAACCCTGAAGTTTACTGTAGTGCGTCCGCCTCTGTGGTGCAGTGGTTAGTGTGATTAGTTGCCACCCCCCTCCCGAGGCCCGGGAATGCTACGAGGGCTGGAACGGGGTCTACTCAGCCTCCGGAGGTCAATTGAATAGAGGTGGGTTCGACTCCCACCTCAGCCATCCTAGAAGTGGTTTAGCGTGGTTTCCCACTTTTCCTCCAGGTAAATGCCGGGATGGTACCTAACTTAAGGCCACGGCCGCTTCCTTCCCTCTTCCTAGTCTATCCCTTCCAATCTTCCCACCCCCAGCAAGGGCTCTGTTCAGCATAGCAGGTGAGGCCGCCTGGGCGAGGTACTTGTCATCCTCCCCAGTTGTATCCCCCGACCCAGAGTCTGAAGCTCCAGGACACTGCCCTTGAGGCGGTAGAGGTGGGATCCCTCGCTGAGTCCGAGGGAAGAACCGACCGTGGAGCGTAAACAGATAAAGAAGAAGTTTACTGTAGTGCAAGAACTAAAACATAATGATCATTATTATGCTATTAGAGGCTATGTGTGTATTATTAATAACGTGCATTGTGGTTATTGACCTCTGTCTCATTCTTCTTTCTGATGAAATGTCAATACGCAAAACTAACGTCAGTGAGATTACGGAAATGCCTAGAATACTAAATGAATATCCTTCGTGACCGACAAATAAATTGGAGTGTGGTGCACAATTACTGGTGATAGAATAATGGTCCATTTTAAAGGTACAATTAACGTAACAGTGCAAATAAGTTTGGAACACTTCTTAACTGAGGATGACTGCCCAAGTGGCTGTGTAGTTTGGATCACATAGCTATAAGCTTGCATTCGGAAGATAGTGGGTTCGATCTCCACTGTCGGCGGCTCTGAAGGTGGTTCTCCGTGGTTTCTAATTCTCACACCAGGTAAATGACGAGGATGTACTTTAAGGTTACGGTCTCTTCCTCTCACTTCTAGCCCTTTCCTATCCTACCATTTTTCCATGATTTAGCAGCCCTACAGCAGGCAATACCGGGGCTGAACTTCAATGAATATCCCAGCCGCTACCTTAGTTTCTCAGAACTTGCTCATGTTAGTGGAACGTTAAACGCCTAGCAAAAAAGGAAAATTATTTTGTAACATCTCCACTAACAGAAAAGTACCATCATCCGTTAAACGGAAATTAAATTATGCGCCGTATACTTCCTCGAAAGCCACTATTGGACCGACATTCTAAAACACATCTTACAACGAGATGTTCCTCAATGACAACCTAAACTTGCTGACAGAACAATGTTTGCGGAACTAACATTAAGAGATTATGAAGATCAAGGTCAACGTAGAAAGTGTATGTATTTATAACTTACTTCAGCGCACTGCCTTAATGAATCATCGAGTGAATTAAGTTTGCGTTAGGAGTCGTAAATTTGCACTCGGAAGGTGGTAGGTTTAGATCTAAGGCCTCCAGACCTGAAAGGGTGGGAAGATTGGAAGGGATAGACTAGAAAGAGGGAAGGAAGCGGCCGTGGCCTTAAGTCAGGTACCATCCCGGCATTTGCCTGGAGGGAAAGTGGGAAACCACGCTAAACCACTTCTAGGATGGCTGAGGTGGGAGTCGAACCCACCTCTACTCAATTGACCTCCGGAGGCTGAGTGGACCCCGTTCCAGCCCTCGTACCATTCCATTGCTTTACTACTTTCACAATTTAATTATGCCTCGGCAGCAATCATTCTAGTCATAGTTTTTCTTATCCAATGGTCGCCAAAATTCGACCTGTGCTACTGCGATGTTGGATAGAAGAAAATGACTTCATCGAAACAAAGACAGCTGAAATATATAACTGTCGTGAGTTTACATAAGAGCTGTTTGAATCCAAATATAGAAAGCTCCTGCTGTGAAGATCCCGCCCACTTCACCAGTTAAGTTACAACAGCCCACAGCAAAAACCTCATTGTCTTTCCTCACGGGCTCATTGAACAACAGGAAAACAGAAGAATTCACAGACCTAGACTCGTATTTCATTCAAACCAACACAGTTCTTCAAGATGGAATAAATCGCTGCTAGCGCTTTGCTCTCGACCGGAGATTAGCTATTGATCTCAACAACGTACAAACAGAGAACGCCTTCTGTTTGCAATAACAATCCCCCCCTTTCTTGAATTTGTAGTGGCCAATTAATTACAGCTCTCTCTACCATGCGCATTTTTCATGATTTTCTCACTTTACGCTCGTACACAATAAACAAGAGATTGTTCACAGTCAATCAACACCCCAGTGACATTAGGGACGCAAAGCCGCCTGTTAATGTCATCTTATCACTTCCAGTGCGTCCGGCTCCTTGGCTGAATGGTCAGTGGAGTGCTATTCGGTTCAGAGGGTCCTGGGTTCGATTACCGGCCGGGTCGGAGAATTTAACCTTAAATGGTTAATTCCCTTGACTCGGGGACTGGGTGTTTGTGCTTTCTCCAACATCCCTGCAACTAACACAGCACATATAACACTATCCTTCACCACAATAACACGCAGTTACTTACACACGGCAGATTCCGCCCACCCTCATCGGAGGGTCTGCCTTACAAGGGTTGCACCCAGCCAGAAATAGCCACACGAAATTAATTACTTCCAGTATAACTTGAATATAAATGGGACGCGTGACTGAGAGCAAAAATGGTTGTGTATTGTAATGTACCAGGGTCGACTCATAAGTCATGCCAACTATTTTTTTTTCTCGCGAACAGGAGACAACACGGAAAATCTAAGATATGCATTTGTAAATATAGGGCATGTACTTATGCCTTTTATTATGGTATAGACAGCAAATACACAAGACTACGTACAAAGGGAAGGTCTCCACTGGTTACAGACTTTCGAAATAATCACCCAAGGTTTCCACTGTGCATTGCCAGCGGTGGGGCAGGCGCTGAATACCATTCGCTGCATGTGCATCGCTAACGTATGACACCTCTCTCCGAAATGCCGTTACGATGTCCTCTTTGTTAGCAAACCATTGTTCACGTAACGGCTTATTGACTTTGGGGATTAGATCATAGTCACATGGGCTCAGATCAGGCGAATAAGGCGGTGTGAAAGAACCTACGATCGTTGCTCCTGCTTGTTGACTTCCATTTTGTGACGCTCTCACTCACACACTGAACTTGGGAGGCATGCTTAGACCCACACTTGTTTACATACACCATCTAGTTCCATCATACACAAGTACATACCGTACGTTTCCAAATGCATATCTTAGATTTTCCGTGTTGTCTGCTGTTCGCGAGAAAAAAAAATAGTTGCCATGACTTATGACTCGACCTACATATTATGGAATGGAATCACAGTAACTTAAAATTCTGGACGTCAGCGACATTTCACTAACTTTGCAGGAGACCAGAGAGAAGATCGTGTGGCGCATACGTGATTACCTTTGAGACAGGTCGAATCGACAATTCTGACCATTTCAAACTATCGTAAGAGCCAATACGATAAGAAGTACGGTGGATGGCGTGAGGCTGAAGTGTTGTATGATCACTGACCATTGTTTATCGCTTGGTTCTCCTTGCATATGCGACAGTAGCATATAGTTTATCTTCATTCCTGCGAAACATATAATAGTGTACCCACAAGAAGACACGACCAAAACAAGTCGCATGCGATAAAAACCTCATACTAGTTTTTGCATTTATGATAGTTTACCCCTGACGTCCAGATTTTTTTTTGTTGCTATTTGCTTTACATCGCACCGGCACAGATATTGTAGGTTTTATGGCGACGATGGGACAGGAAAGGCTTAGGAAGGGGAAGGATGCGACCGTGGCCCTTAATTAAGGTACAGCCCCAGCATTTGCCTGGTGTGAAAATGGGAAACCACAGAAAACCATATTCAGGGCTGCCGACAGTGGAATTCGAACCCACTATCTCCCGGATGCGAGGTCACAGCTGCGCGTCCCTAACCGCACGGCCAACTCGCCCGGTCGTCCAGAATTTTTGCTGCCGGGCTGAGTGGCTCAGACGGTTGAGGCGCTGGCCTTCTTACCCCAACTTGGCAGGTTCGATCCTGGCTCAGTGCTGTGGTATTTGAAGGTGCTCAAATACGTCAGCCTCGTGTCGGTAAATTTACTGGCACGTAAAAGCTCCTGCCTGACAAAATTCCGGTACCTCGGCGTCTTCGAAAACCGTAAAAGTAGTTAGGGACGTAAAACCAGTAACATTATTAGAATTTAGCTTCTAAAAGTCTACGTTTAGCTTAGAGTATTAAGGGAATTTTATATTATATTATAGTGTTAATGTTATTTGACACATTAATCCACAAAGAACGCCTTCGTTTATTCTTCATTAATTTATTGCTTATTTCATATTACTTGTATTATCAGTAGATAATCTCCTTTGCACGCAAGTTTATACAGTTCCTGTTAATGTTTATTGTTTCTCTTCTTGTTACTGTAAAATTATTTACGCGTCATTTTTACCTGAGTCATCTAACTAAAGGTATTTAAACAGCCGCAACATTCGCTAAAATTCACTCGAAAGAGCGTAGGTTCTATTCTCTGCCAGAAACTTGGGAAGTTCAACATAGTGAATTTCTCTTGATATGGGGTTCACTAAAAAAAAATCCCACGGCGCAACATACGCGAAGGGCTATGGTGTACCAAGCGACCGCTGCTCAGCTCGAAGACCTGCAGATTATGAGGTGCCGTGTGGTCAGCACGGGGAATCCTCTTGGCTGTTATTCTTGGCTTTCTAGACAAGGGCCGCCATATCACCTTCAGATAGCTCCTCAATTGCAATCTCGTAGGCTTAATGGACTTCGAACCAGCCCTCGGATACAGGTAAAATCCCTGATCTGGCCGGGAATCAAACCCAGGGCCTGCGGGTAAGAGGCAGGCACGCTACCCCCCTCACACCGCGGGGGTTTACTGCATCTGCAATAAAATGTGTACTAGGTTAATTCCTGAGGAAAAAGGCCACCGCCATAGAGCTACCACTTTTTTCTTCCTAGTGCTGAGGTTGTGGGTTAGTGGTACAGCGCAAGTTCGCAAGTTCCACCCCGGCAGACGTCAGATTTTTGGACAGAACAAGCTCCATTCGATACACCATATAGTGTGATATAAAAGATCTGTGATGACACGTGTGGCATTTATCCGACCAAATGAATTAAAAGTCAACAATAGGTTGCTCAACAAGATTTCCGTTTTTTCGTCAAAATGTAGAGTAAAATGGAATGTCGAAATTGACAGGCAGGCAGGCTGTATGGTATCAAATCAAAATTCCTATACCCAGGATCATACAGCTATCATTATCTTCAACTTCTTCTGGAGTCTTCATGGCTTGTACGGGGATAACTTTGGTTTCCATTTATTATTTGCAAACGTCTTCATGGCTTGTGAATTTCTACTACTAGTTTGCAAATAACGCTGAAGTGCTGAATACAAACATTGCAATAGGAAAATCGGTGATAGAATAAATAAAGCAGTACCCTTACATTGGTAGTACACAGTAATTACAGAGGATAAGAATAGTACCAAGAATAGTGAATTTCTCTTGATATGGGGTTCACTAAATAAAAATAAAAAATAATAAAAAATCCCACGGCGCAACATACACGAAGGCTAAGAAAGCCAAGAATAACAGCCAAGAGGATTCCCCGTGCTCACCACACGGCACCTCATAATCTGCAGGTCTTCGAGCTGAGCAGCGGTCGCTTGGTACACCATAGCCCTTCGCGTATGCGCCGTGGGATTTTTTATTACTTTTTTTTAATTTAGTGAACCCCATATCAAGAGAAATTCACTATTCTTGGTACTATTCTTATCCTCTGTAATTACTGTGTACTACCAATGTAAGGGTACTGCTTTATTTATTCTATCACCGATTTTCCTATTGCAATGTTTGTATTCAGTACTTCAGCGTTATTTGCAAACTAGTAGTGGAGCTCAGAACAGAATTTGCAAGAAACAATTGTCTAACGCACTTAAGTATGTAGCAGTGAAGATGGACATTGAAAAAAGAGGAAATAAGACAAATGGAAGCAGCAGAGATGTGGATATGGACAAGGATAACTTGTAGATGTTGAGTAGAGAAAAATCTAATGCCGAAATGCTCAGAGAGTTCCGTGAAGATGGTAGACTGCAACACGTAATGGATGAAAGGAAAGGAAAATATATTGTCTACATGATGAGGTATATTCATTTTTTGCTGAACTTCACAGAGGCGAAAATTGCCGGGGAGATTAGAAGAGGACGACCGACAAAGAAATATATGGATGATATGAGGAACGTGATGGGGTTCACAAGATATGAAGAGTTAAGAAGAGAGGGGCGCGTAACAAAAGAGATCGGCAGCAAGACCGCAATGTCTTGTGTTCATGTGATGATGTTTATTATTATTATTATTATTATTATTATTATTATTATTATTATTATTATTATTATTATTATTATTATTATTATTATTATTATTATGGGTTTTAGATGTCCACATTGAAACCAAGGGCTCCATATTAAATTCTTCAAAAATAGAAGAGACACATATAAATCAGCAAACTTTCTCCCCTGAACACTCTGTTATTAATTTATCTGCAGTTCCGCCCCTTAACTTATTTCCGCTACCCGATTCTCATTTGTCTGTAACTTGTGTGCACGTCTAACGTTCACACTACAGAATGTTTGTTCAGCGAGTTTTTAAAATATGCTTCTTATTTTATGTTTGATATTTATGTTCACCTTAGTTTGTAAGACTAATCTATAGTGTTTGCATCTGTGTTACAAAACTTAGTATGATGTTTCTGTTGTATTTATAGGCTGACGATGACTTTCAATAAATATGAAATTCGAGTACCTGAAACGGAATAATTCGTGCTAAAACTACATCTAAAACCCAGCTCTGCTACAAACATTAAATATTATCATCATCATCATCATCATCTGTTTACCCTCCAGGTTCGGCTTTTCCCTCGGACTCAGCGATGAATCCCACCTCTACCGCCTCAAGGGCAGTGTCCTGGAGCTTCAGACTCTTGGTCGTGGGATACAACTGGGGAGAATGACCAGTACCTCGCCCACGCGGCCTCACATGCTATGCTGAACAGGGGCCTTATGGAGGGATGGGAAGATTGGAAGGGATAGACAAGGAAGGAAGCGGCCGTGGCCTTAAGTCAGGTACCATCCCGGCATTCGCCTGGAGGAGAAGTAGGAAACCACGGAAAACCACTTCGAGGATGGCTGAGGTGGGAATCGAACCCACCTCTACTCAGTTGACCTCCCGAGGCTGAGTGGACCCCGTTCCAGTCCTCGTACCACTTTTCAAATTTTCGTGGCAGAGCCGGGAATCGAACCCGGGCCTCCGGGGGTGGCAGCTAATCACGCTAACCACTACACCACAGAGGCGGACAAATATTATTATACTACTTTAAATTTATTAATGTGGAAGATAAAACAGAAGGGTAACGTGAAAGTGGGCGGAGAAGATAATAATCCTGGGTGTGAAACTTACGATACTTCCACGATACGGTAAATCTGTCACCATCCTTCTGTCCGACTCCTTGACTGAATGGTCAGCATTGAGACCTTCGGTTCAGACGGTCTCGGGTTTAACTCCAGGCCGGATCGGTGATTTTAATCGCGTCTCATTAATTCTTCTCGCTCGGGTACTGGGTGTTTGCGTGTGTCCCAACACTTTCCTCTTCATATTCAGATAACATACTACGCTACCAACCACCTCAGAAACACGCAATAGTGATTATATCCCTCCATATAGGGTTGGCGCCAGGAAGGGCATTCAATCGTAAAACAGGGCCAAATCCATTTGTACCGGGCGAGATGGCCGTGCGGTTAGGAGCGCGCATCTGTGAGCTCGCATCCGGGAGATAGTGATTTCGAATCCCACTGTCGGCACTCCTGAAGATGGTTTTCCGTGGTTTCCCATTTTCACACCAGGCAAATGCTGGGGCTGTACCTTGATTTAGGGCCACGGCCGCATCCTTCCAATTCCTAGGCCTTTCCTATCTCATCGTCGCCTGACACAGTTCGCATGCGCCACCCCACAAGTGTCAAAAAAGCGGTAGAAGAAGACTGTCACCATTCTTCTGTGAGGTGACGGGCACCAGAAGACCTTGTTACGGTTCACGGAGAATACTAGGGCCCGGTTTCATCAACACATGTTAAATATATACTAACAAGTAGTTAGTTAATTCGGAGTTAAAAATTTAACATCTTGTTAGGTTTCTTGCGTTTCATCAAACTTTTCTTGTGAAATGTTAACTAATCGACTGTTAACTCTCCCAGTATTGCGAACTGGTGAGAATCAAGGAGGCAGTGGTACGAACATGCTGTTTTACAGCACGCTCTGATGCGCTTTTGTTTGAGCACAGCTGTAAAATATGGCGCGTGAAGTGAAACGGAATCGAAGTTCTAATTTTTCCTCCTTCGAAAAAGCGTTGTTAATTGAATTATTTAGTAAATATATATAAGTTATTGAGTGCAAGCACACAGATGGTTTGACGATAAAAGAAAAGGACGAGGCGCGGGAAAAGTCCCCGAGGGTTTCTATGGGGTTAACAGATACTTGTTCAGCGGGTATCCGCTGACACCTAACAAAATCACTTCGTTAATTGTCCCACTTCAAACTGTGTCCGATGTGGGAGTTATTAAATATTGTATTGTCGTGTGCAGAACCAGACCACCTAGCAAGTATATCTCTGATTTGGAGGTTAGGCTCACTAATCACCTGAACATTAACATTAACAGGGAAATATCCCTCCCGATTACGATATATTTCGGCCCAATTGCCTCCAGGTGATTGGATTCTTACATGTGTGCAATCTATTGCACCTAGAACAAACACCAGGAAAACGGCTTATTTCATAGAAGTCGCGGATAATTTGCTGACGCTCTTCTACTGAAGGGAATTTTATATACCTCCTCATGGATGCTATTGCTGCAGGCACTCGACAAACAACTCTACTAACAGTGGCTTTAGAAATTCCAGCATTATCTCCGGCCATTATGTGAAAATAACCAGTAGCAAAAACTCGTAATATTATCAGTACCTGCAACATTGGAGAAAGAGGTAAGTTTCTCTTCGTAGGATATTCTAACCTCATTGAATTTCGTCAACAACCTTAGCAACGACTATTTTCGATAACTTGTATCTATGAAGAAATTCCGCATCCTTCAAATTTTCAAAGTCATTACGTCGCTGAACTCTTCTTCGATCAGGATTGTTTTGTAAAAGATCTAAATAGAGCAATTCCGCCTCAAAAGCGAGATTCACAGCAACCATTTTGTAACAGGTTGCTAAATGCTAATGTTAGCCATTTAACATTGGAAATGGCTGATGTTAACTTTAATATGCAGTTTAACATTGGTTAATGTTAACAGTTGTTGATGAAACGCAAATATTCTTAAATCGTATGTTAAAATGATTTAACACCTTGTTAAGTACTAACATGTGTTGATGAAACCGGGCCTAGGACTATTGTTTTTAAGATCTAAATAATAACTGATTTAAAAGTCGGCAGGTTGTTGAACAATGTTTAACACTGATACTTTGCCCTCTTACTTTAGCTGCATACTCGCTTTCTTATTATTCTTATGTTATTAAGGTGATCGTATTTCTTCTCTACTAGATGCCAGTCTTTTCTGTAAATATCCTCAGCTGATACAGTCCACAGTTGAATCGTAGCAGCGATCACATGTGAGCTAGACGATAATTATAGTTTTTCTTCCCTAGGTATCCTTTCCTGTAAAGAGGGTTGCTAAGTCGAGGCGACAGGGGCGGGCTCGGTTCACCCGGGAGTTGGTGGGTCTGATTCTTGGGCAGGAAATCGAAACATTTAGAAACGATATTTTCACTTCTGAAGAGGCATATGACTCAGAGGTTCACTCAGCCCACAACAGGTTAATTCCTGTAGACAAAGGACGTTGGACATGGACCTAATCACTGTAACTTATATCATTTAGTGCGGAGGTTACTAATAGTGGAAACCTTTACCTTCCACTCCTACAAGAGCCTCCATGGACTGAACAGAATTGACTTTCATTATAAAGGCTTCTGGAATACCACCCTTCTGTAACTGCAGTTACAGTAAGTGGTCCGTGGTCTGAGACATGGTTGAGTGGATTTCGCGACGACAACGTTACAGTGTAGTACTGTATACGACACTGTCGAACGGACTGAGGTAGCCCTTAGTTGGGACTTGCTTCGTAGACGTCTGTTTACACAGGGGTAAGTTTCGTCTCAACGTATTTGTGTAAGTTATTGTACAAAATACTTGCGCCAGGTTGGCTACCTCAGGCGGTAGAGCGGTGGCCTTCTGAGCTCAAGTTGATGGACTCGATCCCGGTCCAGTCCGGTGGTATTTGAAGGTATTCAAATACCTCAGTCTCTTGTCTGTAGATTTTTCGGCACGCATAATAACTCCTGTGCGACAAAATAACGGCATTTCGGCGTTTCCGAAAACCGTGAATGGGACGTAAAACAAATAACGTCAACATTATTAACAAAGTAACTGCTTAGCGTTTAAAATTATAACCAGACCAAAAGTACATGGCGCTACAGCCCAGATGGATCTTGGCCTCCGAACTGACATCTTCGCAGCCTGAAGGCCTTCAGATTTCGAGGTGATGCCTGAACAGCCCGACGAATTCTCTCGGCCGTTATTCTTGGCTTTCTAGACTTGCGCCTTTCTCGCATACAGATGTTCAGGTGTTCTCACGTAGGCTGAGTGGACCTGAAACCAGAGAAAACTGGTCGGGAATCGAACCCCAGGCCTCGTAGTTAGGGGCAAGGTCGTAACCTCCAGACTGCGAGTCCAGCTTAAAATAATAATAATAATAATAATAATAATAATAATAATAATAATAATAATAATAATAATAATAATAATAATAATAATAATAATAATAGAGCCCGGATTTTTATGCATTGATAGGTTAGAATGCAAACTTACTGAACCCAGTAACACACCGAGCTCGATAGCTGCAGTCGCTTCAGTGCGGCCAGTATCCAATAATCGGGGGATAGTGGGTTCGAGCCACACTGTCGGCAGCCCTGAAGATGGTTTTCCGTGGTTTCCCATTTTCACATCAGGCAAATGCCGGGGCTGTACCTTAATTTTTTTTCTAGGGGCTTTACGTCGCGCCGACACAGATAGGTCTTATGGCGACGATGGGATAGGAAAGGCCTAGGAGTTGGAAGGAAGCGGCCGTGGCCTTAATTAAGGTACAGCCCCAGCATTTGCCTGGTGTGAAAATGGGAAACCGCGGAAAACCATTTTCAGGGCTGCCGATAGTGGGATTCGAACCTACTATCTCCCGGATGCTGTACCTTAATTAAGGCCACGGCCGCTTCCTTCCAGTTCCTAGACCTTTCCTATCCCATCGTCGCCATAAAACATATCTGTGTCGGTGCGACGTAAAGCAAATAGCAAAAAAAAAAAAAAAGAGCCAGTAACAAATATAGTCTCTACCTTCACAACGACTATGATACGATGTTTGCATAAACATTAGGGGTACGGCCCAGCAGAACCCCTGTAATTTCTGTTACTCCTGCTACATTATGGAAGAGCGGGTGGTCGACACTTCCTACTAAACAAATTAGTTTGCAATTTAACCTGTTAGTGCATAAAAACCCGGGCTTTAATAATAATAATAATAATAATAATAATAATAATCGTGACGCCCAGTATAAGTACTGTAAGTGACTTTAGTTCCCCCTGTTGACATATAATGTTTCAGAACACCATCATAAAAACTGAAAGTGCCACTTTACATCCGTATATGATTTATCTGTGTTTTTTACGACTCTGGCGAAATAATGTAATTTGACTATATGCTACGGAGAACGTTGAACATGCCCAGTGATATGTTTCCATTACAGCTATTTGACACGAATAGGGTTGAATGAGAAATGAAATATGATGTAACAGTTATATTACAAAGTCTATAATTCATAACGTGTTTAAAACTAACTGAACTCGCATCAAAAGGAAAGTTCGACCATTGGTAGACTATCGATTTTTGTTACATTTAACACCATTTAGAAGTAAAGTTGTGCATAAAGTACTGATATCAGTTACAATCCTATTCTTGCAGCTTTCACTCGATAGTAGAGGTAATTCACAAAAGAAAACATTAGCAGAGCATGTATGGAGCTTCGTAAATCGTTGTGAGGAGTCTTGTGGACTTAGTGCGCCTGGATCTGTGTGGTTGTGGTGTCTATATTGATGTGTTTAGAAATCATAGGAAACGGCCTGGCACTGTACGTTAAATGCCATCTCCTGGACGGCTAATAGTGATACCTGAGCCTGCAGGGAGGTACTAAGGTGTCATCTACCAGTTCTGAAGAATACATGAATCGTCTAGATTCAAACCCCTTTATGGCAAGATTTTCAGATTTTACAGAAGAAGACAAAACATATTTCACTATGGTACAGGGCATTTATAAACACAAAACTTACGAAAACAACCTAAACTGAATTGATTGGACCATGTTATTCGTAAGTAGTAATAATAGTTTGAACATAATAAATAACAAACTAATTTTCTTGCATAGTGAATTTTGAACTTAGTAATAGTGAATGTTGCATAAAATAGTGGATTTTGTACCTAAACGTAAAATGATAAGACACTAAGGTTTTGCGGAACTTCTAGTGCAAGTATTTATCCTTCAGTTTGCATACAACTTATAATATTTTTAGCACAGAAGTAGTAAAATTTTTACATTTTCACTGAAAAAAATACACAAATTTAAAATTTGGAAACAAAATTTAAATATGCAGACCTCCCCCTTCCAGTGGTTCATACACTAACTCATCTTCCTGAAGATCAACCTCTGGAGCTTCAAATAGATAAAACTGGAGATTTTTACTCTTTCCACTGCAATACACGTTTTTGGGTGTCATTTACCTTTTCAGCACTTAAATATATTCCTGATGTCACAGTCGGAGGAAGGATGTCGGAATCCTTAAGTCAGTGTTTAGTAATGTACTTTCTTAGACCTATATTAACTCAGTAATTATGTTCTCCTTGTAATTTAATGTTTTCTTTGGTCTTGAATAGTATAAAACTCTTGCACGAGTTGAAGCTGACATACCAACTTCCAACACCCTTGAATACTCGCTTTGCTTCGCTTTTCCAGTCATAAGCACGTACGCCATTATCACCAAACTTGTGACGTATTCCATGATTCTGAACAATTTCCTCAGAATCCTTTGGTTCTACAATGACATCTTTTTACATCACTTCCTTCTCCACTCTTGCAAATACCCTGTCCGGAGGAATGAACGAATGCCCAACTACAGGAAATAAGAGTTGTATACTTTGTACTGAAACAGGAGTATCGCAGGTCAGCCACTTACTTGCCATACAAATCATAGTGCAATTTTTGTTCTGTCCGCCGCAACCATCTGCGACGAGCCTTACAGTGTGCATACCATTCGTAGATGTGCTGCACAAAGTGTGATAAAGAGCACTTGCTATTTCATTTGAGCTTTTGGAGTACCCATTATCTGTTCAAAAGTATGGGTGTACATTGACCTCGTGAAGTTTTGTTTTCGAACGACCCCGTACTACGTAAAATGAAAGAAATTCAGATGCTTAGTAATATAGGCATACCGGTCTGGAACCTTTGGTAGAGGAAACTTTTTCTCACGTTCATACGAAAAAGTAAGAACATTAAGTTCATCCTGTCTTAAAATATTAAAAAAATGTTTGTATTTCAGTCAACGAACTCGTTTTTTAGTTATTAATTGCTGCCGTGTTTTAAAGTTTTCTTCCACTTTCAGTCGTTCTCCTATTTCAATGCATTTTGAACAAGCATCTACCCTTGGAGTCCCAAATGCGATATTGTAATTAGTGTTTAAAATATTTCTAAAAAAAACATTCCTTCACTTTAAAGCACACTTTGTTGATCCTGTCAACGGCCGTAGCCGTGTTGAAACACCGGATCCCGTGAGACCTCCGGTCAGGAGTTGGATGGGTTGCCACGCGCTGTTGGTGGGGGTAAGGGAATGGAGGAGCGGAAATGAACTGGCCACCCTACCGCACGTAAATTCCGGCTCAGGAACGCCTCTGCGGAGGTTCGGACCTGCCTTCGGGCAGAATAACCCTTACCTATGTTGATCCTGTGCAATGACTGACAATCGTACATCTTGTACAGTTTGAACAGCCCTGTTAGGTTCATAAAATCCGTGAAGCATCTCTTAGTGGACAAGTCACCTTAGGTAGATCTGAGTCATTGATTGTTGTCAATTTATTCACCATTGAGACGCCAGCCACTCAAATGCAAAGTTTTACCTAATATTGTTGCGAGGATAGAATAAATTTGTCTCCTTAAGAACTAGGAGCAAGTACACTGTCGCAAGATTTCCAAATTCAACACCTTAATGAGTTGTGAAATTTCTAAATATAAATTTTACACTGGAAATTTAATGCAGCACATAAATCTCTGCTTCTTTGATTTGTTTCTGCTAATGTTTACAGATGATTCGCCTATGCAAAATAGGCACATCCCGACTTCTCATTAGGACATTGTGCCCATGTATCTGACAAGAAACTTATACTTGATGACTCTTAGCTGGATATTTTTATTTATGGAGTAAGCTCATTCTTCCTCTATCTGTATCGCCTGCCACATCGCAAGAACGGCGACAAAGCGTGGCTGGCACGTATATGCACTTCGTGACGGTGTAGCCTGTATCGTGCAGCACGGAAAAGAAGTTCGTTAGCTAATTTATGAAATTCTCTGACGAGTAAGTAACAAGTGATAAAAAACTATACCGAGGGAAGAGGGACGTTCTCTGTGCTGCAGGTCACACAAACGATACTAGTAGAATACGTGATATGGGTACCGTTCGTTCGAAATGAATTTGAGTTAGCTAATAAAGAATATGTATGATGTGTGACGTTTCTACCTTCGTTTCTAATGCCCGTTGCTGACAGTAAAATGTTTCGTAAAATTTGTTGTACAACTAATAACGAAAACATGTTTTGTTGTTAAGGTAAAATGATTTTATAAAATGCGTGAAAGCATCGGGATGGCCATCTATGAACAAAATTCTAAACTAAGATGTGTATGTGCTGCCAAGAATTGAGTTCGAAGCCCATTTATCTGCCTGGCTTGTATTCGGCCGAACTTGTGGCATAAATTCGGCGATTGAGTTTTCTGCCTCCCTTGTGATTGGCGTTTTAATCTCATACAGACACTAGCAGCTCACTTAGCCCACCCGGATCCTGCCATTTTAGAAGTGTTAGTTAATGTTCACGAACGAGATTCACAATCTTCTCACGTCGTAGCGCCAGCATCATTGTCATGTCAGCTTCGCTAATTCGTTCGTTTCGCAAAATTAATTTTACAGAATAGAACATGTCCCATTTTATGAAAAGTTTTATCAAATGTTTAATAAAACTTGAATTTGACGCTGAGCAACAGAAATTTTATAAAATTAAATTCTTGTACAAAAAATTTGAAGGGCAATTTTACCGTGAGGAACAGGCATAAGACTCAGGGGCGGTAATGCCAAAGCACGTGCCATGAAAGTCACAGGATATACGCCACTATCCTTGTAGAACACAGGTGTCAAAGCTTGCCCGCCGTAAGCACAGTGCCCGCGCTAGGACATAACTGTGCACGCGAGAGCAAGTCGCTTCTACTTCCCCACGTTGCTGACTCAGTCTACCGTACATAGGCTCCAGTTACTATACGTAATGGTCGAAACATACAGACACATAGGCTGTGGAATAATGATTGACATAGTAATTTGTTAGTGTGTCTTTATATTTGTGTAATCTTGTATCAGTACGTTTGCTTGAGGAGATGCTATTTTTATCGAAGCCTATTTTCCCTTGCTTAAGTTTATAAAAACATGATGTTTTGCCACAAAAGCGGCATAGTATTCGGCATTATTGTGCTTTATAATCAAATTGTTCATAGGAGAGTTGAGAATGTTAAGCCAAAACAAACAAAAAACGTTTTATTTTTATACTTCATACTTTATGGCAACCTTTGAAGTAATTATTTATCTTCCTAGTACACGGTGATTGCAAAACATGGTTTTTCGCCCATTTTATGCAAACGTTGTGTTTAACACATTTAATTATGAATGCCCCTATATGAAAGAACTAGCAGTTACCGGCGGCTCCGCTCGCGTGGATTCCGTAATTTGATAAAAGTAATCGTTCCTCGGTACTGTACTAAGACATTATCTGAAAATCCTTAAAGTATACAAACTCACTGACCGAGCTCGATAGCTGCAGTCGCTTAAGTGCGGCCAGTATCCAGTAATCGGGAGATAGTGGGTTCGAACCCCACTGTCGGCAGCCCTGAAGATGGTTTTCCGTGGTTTCCCATTTTCACACCAGGCAAATGCTGGGGCTGTACATTAATTAAGGCCACGGCCGCTTCCTTCCCATTCCTAGGCCTTTCCTATCCCGTCGTCGCCATAAGACCTATCTGTGTCGGTGCGACGTAAAACAAATAGAAAAAAGGAAACCGAAAAATTGAGTTTCATTTATCCAAGAAAGTCTTTGTAAACCACGTTTGTGGTACATGTGAGAAACAGTCTTCTCTCAAGTCAAAAAATTATGTTTCTTTATTCTTAAAGGAGATTTCAAATACCTATCTCCACGTCTGTAACACCTTCAGTTTTTGAGATATAAGTGTATGTATGTATGTATGTATGTATGTATGTATGTGTGTATGTATGTATGTATGCATGTATGTTGTCTTCAGCCCTAAGGCTGGTTGGATCCTCAACTGCTCTGCCATCAGCTGTCATAGATGACCTAGGCATCACTGAAGAGGCGTACTAGGGAAATGAGGAGTGAGGTAGTTTCCCGTTGCTTTCCTCACCGAGTCAGAAGTTGCTATTACATATCAGTCTGCCAAGCCCACTGAAATGCATGCACCAACCGACCCCATGAGCAACATTTTCACACCATTCATAACAGGGACTGGCTGCAGAAGGAATGGCATTACTAGCATTGCTCATACCTCAGTCACTTTCATATTGTCAAAGCCAAGGATAAGACAGAGACAGATCAATGAAAGTAACAAAATTGCTCTAGCCTATACCAGAAGACATAGTGCACTGTAAACACTAGGTCCTGCCAGCAAAGGCAGAGACATAAGTATCACACATAAAAATAATTCAACCTCTTTATCCGTCCTTCCTCCACCCCGAACCCCACCTAAGTGGATTTTCCGAAGAAAACAAATGGGGGCTAACAGGAGTGACAAACGGGGGTGGCGAAGACCCCCTCACCCCCTATATATTACCCCTACAGTAAGTCCCTTACTTCATGACGTTTTCCGTCCTCTGTGACACGGACGAAGGTTTGGATTTATGCGAAAACTATCTTAAACTTATCTGAAATATTCGTGATTGGAATAGGGTTTCAATTTCAGTTTGAGACTCACTGGTAAAGAATTTATTACCATTCTTATGTATTGTCGTTCCTTATGGCTCGATAGGTAAACTCCAATGATACGATCATTGGATTGAAGGTGGGGAGGGGGGGGGGTAGATGGCGATAATCGAGTGACGTAGTCACAATGACTCCTGCCAGGACGTACGGTATGTTCGAAGTGTAAGGTTATCTCCCACTGGTTTAAATTCCACATAGAAATGCAGATCCCATGACTACCGTTACGATGGCAACAGTCAAGTCACAAAACACACGAATCTACAACATTTTAGGAGGCCCACGGGGAAAAGCAAAGCTTCAATTACTTTCTTATTAATTTCGCTTTTTCAGACATAATTTTAATATTTTAATTGTATATCATAATTCCTAGTCGAGGGGTAAGGACGCCCTTCCATCACCCGACAGGAGATTAAGACATTTTTGAAAGATTAAGACGGTATACTATACTTATTATTATTGCTATTTGCTTTTATGTCGCACGGACCAGATAGGTCTTATGGCGACGATGGGACAGGAAAGGGCTAGGAGTGGGAAGGAAACGGCCGTGGACTTAATTAAGGTACAGCCCCGGCATTTGCCTGGTGTGAAAATGGGAAACCACAGAAAACCATCTTCAGGGCTTCCAACGGTGGCATTCAAACCCGATAATGTAAGGTGTTGTATGTGAATGGAGATATGTATTAAAACGAACACAAACACTCAGTCCGGAAGTACAGGAATTAACCAAACAAAGTTAAAATCCTCGACTCGGCCTGGAATCCAACCCGGGGCCTAATGAAGTGAAGGTCACTACGCTGACCATTCATCCATGGAGCCGTACAAACTACTTAATCGATAATATTAATGTTCTCAAATAACCTCTAAAATATTAAAACAGTCAACGAACAATCAGTTACCACTGATCTCCATTTGGGGATGTCGCCCAGGTAACTACACAGAAGTTGGAAATTGGAAGTTGGTAAATTATTCCAGTCCCTAATTCCTCTCCCTATAAACGAATATTTACCCCAATTTGTCCTCTTGAATTTCAATTTTGTTTTTATATTAAGAACTTTCCTGCTTTTAAATTTCCATTCAAGCTCAAAACTCTTTCTGCTCGGAGGAATGTAGCCGAACTAAAGGCGCTATACAAATCAGCTAATGGTTTATTTAGGTCACAAGAATTAGTTTCAATCCACGTCCCTTCCCGCAGTACCAGAATTGAAGGAAGACTCTCTTTCATATTCCTTATTCCCTGCTTTCTCTTACCCAAAGGTCCATCTCTCTACGTATTCCAGCCATGTTTAATACCTTATCTTTCAACAGAAACCCAGATATCTTCCTTTCGTATCCTTCCTTTCTGTCATAATATTACTCACACAACTTAATTTTTCTTTTGGTTCCTTCATGTCTCTTCTGTTGTATTTAAGTGAATTTTCCTTAGTTTATGTCGTTGTTCATGGAAATATGTACTATATAGGATTGAACATTTTTATTTTGTATATTTGTGTCCTTTGTAAATATTTGTATGTTTTTAATTTTAGATTAATTACTATTGTACATATCTCGGATCTTTGTAATTCGGTACTATGCTGTTTCTGATCCTAAATAAATAAATACATTTTAAAAAATTCTACCAATGTCATTCCAAACCATCTCTTCACTGACAGCTCGGAACATACGACATGGCAGAGCTGCTCGTCTCTTTACTACCAAGTCTTCAACTCACTGAACCAAAATTACATGAAAACATTTCTCACTGCCTTAATTGGACACACATATATTTAAAACTGCTTAAAGTAAAAAAAAGTCGCTAATATAATTTAAACCTTGAAGATTGCATAGTTTGTAGTTCAGTAAACTGAGAACTGACACTAGACACAACTCTAAACATTTCAAATTTCTAGGTGCGGACGTTTAAGAGATGTAGGGATTGTAATTTTGCATTTTTAATATGATATGAGTGGCATAGGACATTGAAACTCCTCTTCAGCACACTACCGATTCCCCACAATAACATCTGCGTCTGACGAGAAGTACGGCACGGCACGAGTAACAGATACTACACTCTAAGCTACAAACATCAGTCGTGACATACAGTGTGAACTCTATGAAACAGATGCATGTTCACTATTAAACTGTGCATTACGCAGTACTTACAGTAAATGTGCACTACCACTTTAAAACTTCAGAACAGCAGCTCAGTTTGCAAGAATCACCGCGGACAGAACAAATGTTTATTGTCAGGCCTTGAGACTTGAGATTGGCGCATGTGCAGTAGCCATGCTTACCCCTCGCACCATGCGACTTCTCGTGAGATGGCCACAGTACATGGTAGAGAGCTTTAAAACAAGCCATATGACCTGTGTATGCTCGGTCCGTCAGGGAACGACCGGCAAGGTCCCAGTGCGGTCGAACATTGAAATTTCCAGCGGTTACCCCTGATGTTTGTATATGATATAAGCAGGGCATGAACATTTCTCCCCTATAAAACTGAGCGATTCTAGAAGGAAATTCATGTTTCGACTTTTAAACTAGAGTTTGTATTATCTGCGAAACTTTTAGTGATACTTCGTTTTACGGGGGTGAGGTGTACGGAGGGAGCTACCCCGGTTCCGGTAATACTGCCAACTGAATGGAAATAAAATCTGAATTTAATCGATAGTATGATCGATCGATAAGAATTTTCTAAACATTTACTATTTTAAACCAACAACTGTGTCACACACACATTATATAACATTATTCGATGCGAATCTATTTCCTAGCATGAATGATCAGATATATCACTTTCACAATCGCCACTGCTATCTGCAGTACTATTAATTACAGTCTCGCCCATGGCTATTTCCATGACACCGTCCTGCCTCCAATATTTTTCTTCCAGTTCTTTCACCTTTCTGCAACACCCCTCCCAATCTGCGGCAAATACTGAATGGAATTCCTCGATGGCCACTCGTCGTAAGTTAGCTACTGACATGTCTCTCGTAATATTTTCCTCAATCATGTTAAATCCTAACGTATGTTTTGGCTTTGATGTGTAAACAACAACAGTACGTAAAATGTTGCAATTATACCGCCAGATGTCTCACGGCGATGCATAATCGATTCATAGTTCTTGCGTCAAAGGTTGCCAATACGAATCTCGAAGATAACCGAGGTCTACCGATTCAGCACTAGGGAGCCGAAGTATCAGTAAAAGTTTCGCGGATAATATATGTTACACGGGATAGGTACTGAAATACACTGTCATATTTTGTTTTATTTTATACCAGAACAAATGTTCTCCAAGGACGGGAATATTCTTTTATTCCATACTACGAATTGATTTCCTTCCAGACTCAAAAGTGTACGTAAATATACACTTTACACTACAATAGCTACTTTCCAGGCAATTTTATTAGAAAACGTCTCTGTTTGGTTCAATTCCGGTTCACAGTAATGTGTAATTATGAATCAGCGAACATCCAACTTAAGCTTGTTGAACTTTTTCTCCGCCTGATTGCAGGAATGTGGTTACCTAGCCATCTACACCAAAAATGGCGTCTCTGCATTTATTTTTCCACCATGACTATCTTCATTATTGTCTAGGTTAATCCTTTTCCGACAGATACCTGTAGCATATACACTGACTGACAGTGACAATGCAACACCAAGGAGGAGTGGTTCGAAAGGGATGAAAGTTGGGGAAAAAACAGAGACGGCACGGACGAATAACTGATCTTTATTTCAAACCGATATGCAGGTTACACAATGCGCACGGCATCGACTCAGTAGGATGTAGGACCACCGCGAGCGGCGATGCACGCAGAAACACGGCGAGGTACAGAGTCAATAAGAGTGCGGATGGTGTCCTGAGGGATGGTTCTCCATTCTCTGTCAACCATTTGCCACAGTTGGTCGTCCGTACGAGGCTGGGGCAGAGTTTGCAAACGGCGTCCAATGAGATCCCACACGTGTTCGATTGGTGAGAGATCCGGAGAGTACGCTGGCCACGGAAGCATCTGTACACCTCGTAGAGCCTGTTGGGAGATGCGAGCAATGTGTGGGCGGGCATTATCCTGCTGAAACAGAGCATTGGGCAGCCCCTGAAGGTACGGGAATGCCACCGGCCGCAGCACATGCTGCACGTAGCGGTGGGCATTTAACGTGCCTTGAATACGCACTAGAGGTGACGTGGAATCATACGCAATAGCGCCCCAAACCATGATGCCGCGTTGTCTAGCGGTAGAGCGCTCCACAGTTACTGCCGGATTTGACCTTTCTCCACGCCGACGCCACACTCGTCTGCGGTGACTATCACTGCCAGAACAGAAGCGTGACTCATCGGAGAACACGACGTTCCGCCATTCCCTCATCCAAGTCGCTCTAGCCCGGCACCATGCCAGGCGTGCACGTCTATGCTGTGGAGTCAATGGTAGTCTTCTGAGCGGACGCCGGGAGTGCAGGCCTCCTTCAACCAATCGACGGGAAATTGTTCTGGTCGATATTGGAACAGCCAGGGTGTCTTGCACATGCTGAAGAATGGCGGTTGACGTGGCGTGCGGGGCTGCCACCGCTTGGCGGCGGATGCGCCGATCCTCGCGTGCTGACGTCACTCGGGCTGCGCCTGGACCCCTCGCACGTGCCACATGTCCCTGCGCCAACCATCTTCGCCACATGCGCTGCACCGTGGACACATCCCTATGGGTATCGGCTGCGATTTGACGAAGCGACCAACCTGCCCTTCTCAGCCCGATCACCATACCCCTCGTAAAGTCGTCTGTCTGCTGGAAATGCCTCCGTTGACGGCGGCCTGGCATTCTTAGCTATACACGTGTCCTGTGGCACACGACAACACGTTCTACAATGACTGTCGGCTGAGAAATCACGGTACGAAGTGGGCCATTCGCCAACGCCGTGTCCCATTTATCGTTCGCTACGTGCGCAGCACAGAGGCGCATTTCACATCATGAGCATACCTCAGTGACGTCAGTTTACCCTGCAATTGGCATAAAGTTCTGACCACTCCTTCTTGGTGTTGCATTTGCTCTGTCAGTCAGTGTATTACACTACATTATATCATAAAGTTACTCCCATATTACTTCTAATCCGTATGCGAGCGTTGGTAGCACGTTGACTTGGAAAAGTTTCATGGCCGTCTCCAGTGACATTCTTTGCAGATTTCCTTATGCTTCTAAGTGCAGCAGAAAGTCTCTTCTTTATGTGTACTGAGAAGGTCATTGTAGAGTGATCCCTAGATCTATGAACTGGTAAACAGCTACGAGAACTGGAAAGCATGAAACCGAGATACCTTAAGAGGGTCCTAGGAGTATCTAAATTCACCCTATGCCGGTACATATATGTTTTAGCCCGGGAAACCTTCTTGATAGAGGATGTAAGACTACAATTGCCTCTACAGCAAACTCCGGCATACGAGGAACTGTTACGAGAACTACGAGAGAAAAGGGACTCGAGCGAGGAAAGCTTTTACAGTACAGACGCAGTGATAAATAAGGATTGGATGAAAGAGGAATATGAGTTGAGACATTTGGTGACACGCTTTGCAATACACGGCTTTCATCACCGTATCTGTGCCAAGAAATCCTACCACCAGGCCAGCCAGGAGTGTGTATGTGTATTGTGCAATGAACAGTGTGATACATATCACGTAATGAAGTGCACGAAGAGAACAGTCTCTCTGAATCAATGTTGCTCTGAACAAAGTTCTCATTGAGTGAACTGAAATTTACTTGATTTAATATGCAAATTTTGCACATTGTGCGCAATAAAATTTATTATTATATTATATCATAAAGTTCGTTTTATGTTCATGAACTCAGGACCGAAGGACCATATTTACGACTTTGGTAACTTAGTGGATTGTTCACTGCTTCAAATGACATTAATTTTGAGCTTATATTACCACAGCACTTCATGTACACACCTCTCATATCTTTCATAGGAACACACACACAATAAAACAAAAATTATTACAGTATGAGTCAAACATGGATGATTTGCGTGGTGACGTACCAAAATTATTAATAATAAAATACTTAATTTAAAATTAGTAAATTAGCCAAAGTATGGAAAAAATATTGCACACAACGGCCACTAAAGTGATAAGTTTAACTAAATCGTTTTGAAATTCCATTCTCGCCTGCGACTCGGACGTAAACATTCGACTCGTACTGTGGTCGTCAGACGAGAAGTCGCGTGGTTTCGGGGTAAGGTAAGACTGTCACGCATGCGCCTACCTCAAGTCTCAAGGCCTGACAATAAACATCTTTTCCGAACGCGGTGACTCTTGTGAACTGAGCGGTGTTGTGAAGCTTCAAAGTGGTAGTATAATTGTGCTTTAATTTCACATTTACTGTAAATAATAATAATTTTAATGTAGCCATATGGCCATATAAAAGTCATATTAGGTTGTTGTAAATAATCAACACTTAATTAGCATTATTTTAATTTTACAATAATCCATAAGGGGTTTTGCTATGACTTAGAAGTTATGTTAGACTAAATTTACTCCTTCAGGCAGAATTTCGTTACGGAGGTTCCTGTTTTGGGGCACTTTAGAGCGTGATATATCTCACAATCTTGACTGCAACGATCCCACACACACTCATCAGGTGCATGATAAGATTTCGTTCGGCATAATTATAAGAACTGCACGATGAACAATTTAATAATGAACATGCACCTGTTTCACAGAGCTCGCACTGTCTTCCACGACTAATATTTGTAGATAAGAGTGAGTGTACTATCTGTTTATCGTGCCGTACCTAAAAGCTGCCGCGACTTCTCTTCCGAAACAGATATGAAAATACCGGTAGAACATTTTCCATGACTTTTACCTAAATAACTACAGACGGTCAATTATGCAGTCTGCATGACACAGACGTTGTGCGTGTTGCTTATAGCACACAGAGTCCCATAGAGGGCGGCGAATTGAGCTTTCTCGACCGACCTATGCGGCTGATCACCGAAAAGATTTCTAGCCTTTTTAATATGAATCAAGTAGCTGTTTTATCCGCCACTAACGGGAAAACAACTCCACTTGGGCAGACTAGTAAGCACTCAGGATCATTCAACAGGCAATAACTCACAGCAGCACAAAAATAAAACCTTCAGCAGCGTTCCCGATCATTATTCCTCAATCGTGATTCCTAAAATTTACTTTTCCTAACGATCATTTCTCCTAGAGATATTTTAATAAGATTATCTTCTGTTCTTGGACATTTCTCATAATTCGTGATAGACATTTGTCCTGATTTTGAAATGCTGACATTGCAATACTTCAGTGGCTCGAATGTTCACTTTTCAGGTCATAAAAATGGAAGTTCCTAGTTTATATTATCCAAAAATGAACAGTAATAGGAGGAGGAGGAGCGTGGATAAGTAATTCAAACAGGGGAGGAAGACCATGGCTTCGTGTATTATAAGACGTGAACATACAACGAGAAGTTATACTGATTATGCGGAAAGGTGAAGACAAAGCACGAGAAGGTGTAGTTATAGAACTGCAAGATGTGGTGCTGATAAAACCAGGGCAACTGAAGTGATAGATGGTATAAGTGATTATGAAGCTGTCTTTGACGTAGTTAAAAATAAATATGTTAGAAAGGAATGTCGTAAAAGTAGGACACTTAGGCAATACCATGTCGCTGATAAAAGAGGAATGGCTAAAAATCAATTATGATTAATCAAAAATGGTGAATAAAAATGTAAATAGCCAGTGGTGTGGATTTAAAGCAATTGTTAAGAAGTGTGAAAAAGAGCATTTTCGTTTAAAAGTGGTAAGGAATAGTAAGGACCCATTATATTACAACAGGGAGATAAAGAAATTAAGAAAGAAGTACAGTTTAGAGAGAAATAGAGTTATGAATGGTTGCGGGAGTAAGGAGCGATTCAATGAGCTCACTAGGAAATTGAATTCAGCGCAAAAATCAGCTAAGCATAACATGATGGCAAACAAATTGGCAGCGATATGAGTTTTATGGAGCAATGGAAGGATTTGTACAGATACTTAAAGGCAGAAACAGGTTCCAGGAAGGACATTCCAGAGATCATTAATGAACAAGGGGAGTGTATATGTAAGGACTTGCAGAAGTATTCAGTCAGCAATATGTAAAGGTAGTTGGATATAAAGGTAATGTCCATGTAGAAGAGACGACTAATGGCGAAATACTTAAATTTACCTATGATAAAGACATTTATAAAAATATACTAAAGTTGAAAGCTAGAAAGGCAGCTGTGATTGATAAGATCACTGGGAATATATTAAAGGCTATGGGTTGTGATATATTGCCATATCTGAAATACGTATTTGATTACTGTTTGCTTGAAGGAGCGATACCAAATGAACGGGGTGTTGCAACAGTAGCCTGAGTGTACAAGGGAAAGCGTGACAAACATAAAGCGGATAACTACAGGCCAGTCAGCTTGATAAGTGTTGTTTGTGAGCTCTGGAAAGCATTCTTTCTAATGATATCAGACACGTTTGCGAAATAAATAACTGGTCTGATAGACAGCAGTTTGAGTTTAGGAAAGGTTAATCCAATGAAGCTCAACTTGTAGCATTCCAGCAAGATACAGCAGATATTTTAGATTCAGGAGGACAAATGGACTGTATCACTATTGACCTGTGCAAGGATTTGGATAGGGTAAATCATGGGGGATTACTGAAGAAAATAAGGGCTTTTGGACTAGACAAAAGGGCTACATTTAAGGAAAATAGAAGTCAGCGAATTAGAGTAGGTAAAGCGTCATTTGATCCTGTAATTATTAAGATAGGGGTATCGCAGGGCTGTATTATTGAACCTTTGTTTTCTTATAGATATAAATGATATGAGTAACGAACTGGAATTACAGATAAGGCTATTTGTGGATTATACTGTATAGAGTAGTAAATGAATTGCAGGATTGTGAGTGACTGCAGAGGGACTTAAACAATGTTGTGAGATGGACAGCCTTTGCTGGCGAGACCTAGGTTTTACAGTGCACTATGTTTTCTGTTTGGGCTAGAGCAATTTAGTTACTTTCATTGATCTATCTCAGTCTCATCCTTGGCTTTACAATATGAAAGTGACTGAGGTATGAGCGATGCTAGTAATGACATTCCTTATGAATGTAAATGGGATAAAAAGTCAAGTTGTAAGGATCGTCAAGAGGAAAAGTCCTCTCAGTTTTAATTATTGTGTTGATGGTATGATAGTACCTCACGGAGAGCACTGTAAATACCTAGATATTAATGTAAGGAATGATATTCATTGGAGTAATCATATTAACGATATTGTTAAAAACGTTAGAGAGCTCTTCTCATGGTTATGCGAGTGTTTAGGGGTTTTACTAAGGATGTAAAGGAGAGGGCATATACGTCTCTTGTGACATCGCAATTACAGTATGGTTCCAGTGTATAGAAGCCTCGCCAGGAGTACTTGATACGAGAATTTGAAAAAATGAAAGGAAAGCAGCATGATTTGCTCTGGGTAATTTCCGACAAAGGAGTATTGTTACGAAAATATTGTACACTTTGGGCTGGGAAGACTTGGGAGTAAGGAGAAGAGATGCTCGACTAGTTTCGAGCTGTCGGTGGAGAGTTGGCGTGGAATGACACAAACAGACGAATAAACTTGAGCGGAGCTTTTAAAAAGTAGGAGGGATTGGAATAAATGAGCATGGGAAAATGTTTAAGAAAAATGTATTTAAACAATTCATCGGGAGTGACAGCCCTAAACGCAGATCATTGATTTGATTGATTTGTCGTCGTGTGTGTGAAGAAACAAGAGACAGAGAAAGCGAAGGCCAGGATAAAAGAGTGTTAATTCTAAATTGGTGATGAACTGTAAATGCTGACCTGCTCCTTAAAAAATAAGACTACCTTAAATTGTTGAATACAAGTAAATGTACAGTTACACTTGTCTTCGTCACCTTCTTCTTCTGATCATGCGTATTTTAGAAAGCAATAATTAGGAAATATAGGTTTGCAGAAACGGGAATGAGGACAATTGAATATCAGGAAAAAATAGAAGGTGGCTGTGTTCTCATCGCGGCGTAGAGTATGTACGGTAGGTATCGTCAAACTTAAGTCTGTATTCCATTTTCTCGTCTGAGGCTCCAGTAGCGCGGAACTCGCCCCACGACTCTCCCGATGAGCCTCTTGCAGCTCGGTATTCGTGATTTGGGAATTTTTTGGAATTCTGACGAGCCGCTATATCCTTTTGAATGGGTTTTACTCGTCATTGTTAAAGCAATTTATTGCCCATATGCTGCCAGATATTGCGAAAGGAAGAAATAAAAATAATTCTTGGTACCACAATTTTCTCAAAATTTTAAGAGGATTTTAGTACCTTAAGGTGGTGGAGCTATTGTATCATCTGAAGACATGATACTGAGGTTGCTGGGTTCATTAGTCATTCCTATTTACAATGAGGTATTGAACACCGTCATCGGTTCTATTATTTTCATGTTGTTTCTCTTTTTTTTGCTAGTTGCTTTACGTCGCACCGACACAGATAGGTCTTATGGCGACGATGGGACAGGAAAGGGCTAGGACTGGGAAGGAAGCGGCCGTGGCCTTAATTAAGGTACAGCCCCAGAATTTGCCTGGTGTGAAAATGGGAAACCACGGAAAACCATTTTCAGGGCTGCCGACAGTGGGGTTCGAACCTACTATGAAACGCTCACCGGCCCAGGGGCGGTTCCGTATTCCACGTAAAAATATATATTGGGAACGCTGGGCTTTAGGAGCTAGAGTCCTTCAGCAGGCTTGTTTAACTGGATGTGACCGTACACGACAAAATCAACTCGGCAGGTAGTCGGCCGATAGAAGGTTACGTCCGCGGATCCTAATTTCTCCATCATGTTTGCAGTAACGTCTCACCCGGCGCTAAGACTTGTCGTTTCGTTGTTCTTCACATGAAAAATGTACATAATATAGATGATGGGAAATAACGCGTACCTTAGTAATACATATTATTTCGATTACACGAAAGGTTCCCAAACTTTTAGACTGGCGTACCTCTGAACCAACATTCATACTTTCACCGTACTACCAAATAATATTGCGAGGTTTTCAAAGCTAAAATTAAAAACCCCGTTATTTTATCGCGTAATATTAGCAACTAGTGGATATACAATTAATTACTAAAATGGTACTTACAGCAGATGCTCTTTTATTGCTTTAAATAATAAATAACATTTTAATTCTACATGAATAATGTACACCTAATACAATTATTTTGGAAAAATACAACAATGTTTCCTAATTGAAGTAATGTATAACTTTCATTGATCTGCCTCTGTCTTATCCTTGGCTTTGACAATATGAAGTAATAATAATAAGAATGAAGTCTTTACCTTCCACTCCTCCAAGGGCCTTCATAGCCTGTACGGAGGTGACTTTGCTTTGCTTTGCTTTGTCTTGAAGTAATGTATAAACAATGGTAATGCATATGTATTCCAAGAGTTGATTAAAGTTAAACACATTAACTTGACGTGTTAATGTGAGGGGTGGGCCTGTTTATCCAAGCACAGCTTCCTTATATGCGGTTCAATATTTGTTACCTTCAGCCGTAAGTCCTGAATCAATAAATGTATTCCTGTATTTGTTTTATTATACACACAAGTGAAGAAAACAAACTCTCACAAAGATAAGTTGTGCTAAAGGGATCGCTGATCCAGAATTCTGATTTACATTTTCTGGAATATTGTCCTTGAAATCTGATATTAGGCTCTCACAATTGTTCAGTTGCATCATTGTCTCATTTTCAGTCATGAAACTGTGGAAGAATAGAAATGATGGCACTGTCCCTTCGTTGTGAGACACTTCTTCATGACTGGAAGTGTGCAGATGTAGTTCCTGTCTTCAGGAAAGGGAATAATAAGAAGAAGAATTAGCAGCTGTGAAATTTGAAGTAACACAGAAAACTACAGAAATATAGTTTTTATAAGTACAGCAGATGCCTTTGCTGCCGAGACCTAGTGTTTACAGTGCACTATGTCTTCTGGTATAGGCTAGAGCAATTTAGTTACTGTCATTGATCTGTCTCAGTCTTATCCTTGGCTTTGACAATATGAAAGTGACTGAAGTATGAGCGATGCTAGTAATACCATTCCCTATGCAGCCAGTCCCGGCTATGAATGGTGTGAAAATGTTGTTCATAGGGTCGATTGGGGCACGCATTTCAGTGGACATGGTAGACTGATATGCAATAGCAACTTCTGGCTCAGGGAGGAAAGTAACGGGAAACTACACAACTCCTAATTTCGCTAGTACGCCTCTTCAGTGATGCCTAGACCATCTATGACAACTAATGGTGGAGCTGTTGAGGATCCAACCAGCCTTCGGGCTGAGGACTGAACATACAAACACAGCAGATTATACAATATATTTCTACCAACCGTGCGTACCAGTACCACAGTTTGGGAACCTCTAGATTATACTAATATGAAGAGATGCAACCCTTCGTTCTCTTGGTGTTCAGAATTTCCTCTTGACTCCTTTTTACCAGAATCGCAAACTGGGCAACTAAGATTCTCTTCGCCCTTGCCGTTAACTTAATGCATCATGATGCCGTAATAGGCAAACAAACAGATGAACACATAAAAATTAAACTCCGACGTTGGTCATTACTTGCTCTGTCCGATACAAAAACCAAGTATTCTTCTTCTTCTTCTTCTTCTCGGTAAATTTCCCAATATTTTGCGGTTGGCACTTGATATGGATTTGGCCTAATTTTGCAGCCGAATGCCCTTCCTGATGCCAACCCAATGTGGAGCGACCTATTCACAATTGCATGTACCTGTGGTAGTTGTTGTGTGTTGATGAATATTTGTATTAAGTTGAACATAAAGGTGCAGTCCCCGAGTTAGGTGAATTAACCAGACGTATTTAAAATCACCGACCCGGTCTGGAATGGAACTCACGACCTTCTGCAGCGACAGTATCGAGGCTGGTCAGTCAGGCCGGATTGATATAAAGAGCTAAGAAGGAGTTTATTATGGAAGTAAAGACAGAAATACACCGACAGAATTATGTTCTAGGTGGACAAATCCTATACGGCTACACAAAACTGTGTAGAAAGTTACACCGTACAGAGAAATATAGGTACACATGATAGGTTAAAATGTTCTGAGCGCGTTAAATTCATGAAGCAGGATGCTACCCTACTTACACATAGTCCAAGTGAGGCTCTCTCCTCTAACGGGTTATGGACCACCGGTGGATTGTATAGTCCTAGCCGCCTGAGCACAAGGGGGGGGGGGCATGACTCAGAATATGTCCGAGATGCCCACTCCCATTCCATAGCAACTGGTATCCCGACTCTCAGGACCACTTACTAGGCCACTCAGCCGTTGCCCATGGTTCACGAACTAGGACGTGACTACAGTAACCCACACCATGAACCATGAAGGAAGTCAGCTCCCAGAAGAAACTATCTTTACATCGGTCTGTTTTCAGACCAACTTTGTTTTACGGGAGCGAAAGCTGGGTGGACTCAGGATATCTTATTCATAAGTTAGAAGTAACAGACATGAAAGTAGCAAGAATGATTGCTGGTACAAGGGGGTGGGAACAATGGCAGGAGGGTACTCGGAATGAGGAGATAAAGATTAATTTAGGAATGAACTCTATGGATGAAGCTGTACGCATAAACCGGCTTCGGTGGTGGAGTCATGTGAGGCGAATGGAGGAGGATAGGTTACCTAGGAGAATAATGGACTCTGTTATGGAGGGTAAGAGAAGTAGAGGTAGACGAAGACGACGATGGTTAGACTCAGTTTCCTACGATTTAAAGATAAGTGGTATAGAACTAAATGAGGCCACAACACTAGTTGCAAATCGAGGATTGTGACGACGTTTAGTAAATTCACAGAGGCTTGCAGACTGAACGCTGAAAGGCATAACAGTCTATAATGATAATGTATGTATTGTGCCATTTCACTGTCACGTAAAGTTCCCGCCGTAGTAAGAACAAAGATGGAGTCTAAACTTCCGAATACTAAATATCAAAACGTCTGGCGATACCGCAAGCTAAGGTGACAACATTTACATCAGGCGCTTGTGAAAGGATTAAGATACAGGAGGCAGTGCAAAAAGAACGAAAGGAGAAGATTGTTACGGACAATTATTGAAAAAAGAAACAAATTGGAAGAGAGCTACTTTTCAACTGAATCATATACGGAAAGGAACATCGTTTACTAAATAAAGAGGGTATCAACAAGAGATTCATCCAGCGGAAACAAGGAGTGGATTTTAATGATAGCTGCGCTGCAGATCATTAATAGAAGATTTTTTTTTCGCTCCACGAAATTTAAATACGTGGAAATCCAAGTACAAGGCTACGACAGGCTTACGTCACCACAACCTTTGCTGACGTATTACTTGATATCGTCAAACCTAAAGAATTAAAGAAGTGGGATTTCAATAGTAAACTCTAGAGAGAATATCTGAACATAATCTGTTTGTTTCGAACGTCATATTCAATCATTACCCCCAGAGTTCTAGTTGTCGATAAAATCAACTCTTTCAAGGAGACAATCTTTCGCTATAAGCAGATAATAACACAGCTTTTCCTATTATGATAAAGTTAATTAAAATTATATGTTATTCTGTTTCAACTAGTCCAGAAATGAGCAAGATGTTCTAAGAAGATGAAGGGCTAGACTGCCCAAGTGAGCGCCGTCAGATGATATTGCCTACCGCAAGATGACCAAGCCCAGAGGAGACGTATTCGAGCCTTCCCAGTTTACATAGGGAAATGAAAGGAGGCGTGTCCATATGTCCTGTCACCTGGACATAACCGGCTACAGGAATTGCGGAAATTCAGATAAGTCTTTCTTTTAAACTAATGTATTGATTGATGTTCTTTTCTTTGTTCATTACAAGTTTACCGAGTTATTCAGTGTATAAATAATGATACGACGTAAATAGTGGATTATGAACTAGGTTAGAGGTGGTCAGGTAATCTTCACATTCTAAATGTCAAATCCCTAGATAGGTGGTCAGTCAGTGATAAAAGCCTACGCTCGAAATATGATCCATTTAATGTGAGAAAAGTTGATTTCGCTAACGTGTTGGTAAATGGTGTACCATGTCAAGAGTAAACTTAGGTATGTGTGTGCGATGGTTGTAATCAAAGAATGTCAAATTAGACAATCCGTAGGAAATGCTTGCCAGATGAATATGTGTGTATACAATAATTTAGGGTTATGACAGAATCGAGGTCATAATGTTGTGATTAAGTCCACAAGCCATGGTAGAAATAATAGATACTTCGTGAGAGTGAGGAATAAAATATATTAGGTAAATGAAATGTGTTACACGTTTAACGAGTAGTATAGTAGTTATTTAAAGATATGTTGATATGAGATTGGTGATTAAGAATGGTGATAGTTATTGTTTCGTCGTGAATACGATCATGGTTATGTAGTGGTGGACTTAATTGTTTCCAAGTTGAGTTTTATGGAATGGTAATGAGTTCGTTGTGGTTCCTTTGATTATTTCGTTAGTGAGAAAGCATAAATAGGATAATATATAATCGGAGTGACACCTGTTGGTTAACCAGTATACCTGAAAGTACCAATCATTTCACGGTTAGGAGGATGAAGTCGAGCATGTTCATACCACCACAGATATTTTTCAGTTCTGAATTTATTCTCAAGTAAAAGGAATGTAGTATACTTCTTAGGCAAAATCCCATATCACTGATGGTTGACTGTAGGTGCATGAGTTATCACTATGTGACAGAAATTTTCACACAAAGTAGACCACACTAGCCAATGCGTTTCAGATAGTATCCACTAGAGAATATGATGAAATTGCACTAGTACTCATTTAGAGTAACCAGTATACTCAGGTTAAGAGTAGTATTTAAGCTTACAGGTACTATGTTGAATCATTTATTGAACGTATGCATTAATTTAAAAAAAAGGACTTATCGGTATTCACGCAGCAAAATAAAGAAACTTGAACATTCATACCTCTTAAGATCCAGTACTTGTTATAAAACTAGGAAAGGATTCTCCCGAATTAATCTAAATGTGTATCTGTATCACTATGAACTGAGAGAGAAAAGAATTACCATATTTAAGTAAGCCAATATATGCTCGAACTAAGAAAGAACAATTCGAAAGCTTCAAAATGTAATATAAGAGGATTATGATTCCAAATTTTAAGATTTGGTTCTAAACATGAAAGTACGTCCTGCATATTTAAAAACCACCCTCAGTCTACAGCTTTATATACAGTGTATTATAATGTAAATATTATTTCTCGTTAGATGCATCTGACTTTATTTTAACTTAGTATTTCCAATCTAATATTTTCAATTTAATATTTTTAATCTAGTATTTCCTTTTTAATCTAATATTTTGAACCCAACATTTCTAACCTTATACTCCTAATTTAGCATTTCTGAGCTAAAGGCTTAGTAATATTTAATTTGATAATTTACCTTACGTACCTTAATGATCTTTCGTTGAATTTCATTCCTGACTTTAGTCAATTCTTCGACCAATCAAGGCTCTAGCACTTGATATATTACATATACAATATTCTTGTTGAGGAGTATTTTAACTCAAATGATCATTCTATTACTAGGCACGACTGAGGTCGGACATATTGAGCACTAGCGTGCTTATGGTGAACTTCACCAACTTCTTAGTCCGATACTGACATTTTTTATTACTCCTTTCATACCAGAAAAAGAAAACAAAGGAATTCTGAGCCAAATAGTGGTAATGGAGGATTTTAATGGAATATTTAGGAATTATACCAAACATGCTGATAGGAGATATATTATATTTTAGGAATCCAAGGCTAATCCCGTCGAGTATGAATATAATATATAGATGAAGCCTGCAAAGTCCTTAATTAGAGTCTAAGGGAGAATAATTCAATGTCCAATACTTGGAATGAAAGGAAGGCATAATAAATATGGTATGTGAAACATGAATTCGTCTTTCAATGTGTATCATAGTATAGCGACCTAGTTTTTAAGTGTGTATGTCGTAACAACTTGATAGTTATAAGGAATTCTAGCCAGTAACGTGTAGGAGACGTCCTTCGACGTGGTTTAGGGATTCCTTAGGTTCAATATGACGTGTTTTTCTCAACATTCGGAACTCATATCCCGGGTAGATGATTATGTTAACCGTTACGATCGCCAGTTAAGCTAGCTTGGATCTTATGTGTCCTCTCCTGGACGTAGGGACGGCGCAGTATGTATGTATGTATGTATGTATGTATGTATGTATGTATGTATGTATGTATGTATGTATGTATGTATGTATGTATGTATGTATGTATGTATGTATGTATGTATGTATGTATGTATGTATGTATGTATGTATGTATGATAGGTTAAACACAATGACTGTGTGGGAAGTAGGAGCAATAGAAAGAGGACGCAAGGACAAACATGAAAACAAATGGACAAAGAGAGTCTCCTCTTCATTCACTACCGTCCTCACTTAAATGGGCTCTCTCCTCATCAATCCACTTCTTTTACTTCCATCTCTCCTCGGCCCCTGATGAGCTCGTTACTGCTTCCCGGCATCATCAGGAGGGCGGGCATCGACGAGTGTCCACCTTCATGGATCTTCCTTCTTCATGAGGAAAGTGTAGGTTAGAAGAGAACAGATAAAGGGTGAGACAAAAAAAGAAAGAAGTGAATGTGGCTAATAAAAGACTACGAACGCTGGACAAACGCAAGAGAAAGGGGATTCAGTGGGTAAATATTAGTACAGTGGTACCCACTTAATCGCTATAGGGTTAACTGGCCGTCGTATTATATATTTTTTAGTAAAGTCAGTGCCATGTGTCGAGTATTATAGATTAATGATATGATCTACTTTTTTCAAAAGTTTACTTTATCGATGTGTTGTCAAGTGAAAAATACAACTATTGGACCATGAAATGGATGTAGGCCTAATATTTCCTTTCATGACAGAAAATATGTATGTACGTACTGTACTTTACAGCTATTTTTTCGTGTTTAAATAATAGCGTAGATTACTGTAATTAAACAAACTTTATAAGCCTAATATGTTTCGAAATATTGTTTAAAACACTGTGCGTGGCATTAAATTATAGTACACTGATATAAATTGCTGGATTAGACCTTTCTTGTATTATTGTCTGTTTAACCGGCCACCGACAAGGAGTCCGGTCCAGAACAGGCTGGTGAAGAGGTTGTTCACTGCAATGGAAAGGAACAAACACGTGAATAATACAGTAAAGCCGAGATAAATAGATACTTGGATGAGATCGTGTTCCGTAGAAATTGTTTTCTAAATGTTAAGAGTCATATGAGTATGCTATCAATGCAATTACCGTCATAGATGTAGAGTCAAAACATCCGGAGCCTAATTATCGCTCATTTGAATGCTGACCACATGTGACACGCTCAACTTTAGAGATCTCTCACTGTCCAGCTTGACGAGACAATTGACTTCAGTTGCAAATACACGATTCAGATCACTAATGAACGTGTGAAATATCAAGTGCGGAACATTATCTTAGAATGTATAATGTTGGTATTTGAAGAGAGGCCTGCCTAATAACGTTACATTTTGAGGTTAAGAAGGATCTTCAGCTGGAGTAGCTGAAGTTATCCTGGTCCGTTTTATGTTTGGACGGGGAAGTAATGCCGAACACCATTTATGATCCAATGATTCTTTAGGTGGAAGGACCATCTCGAAATTAAAACTCAGACACACCACCAACTCCGATACCACTTTTTACATTGTGAGCAAGTCTTGCAACTACGGGGCGGGATAAAATGAACCCGCCTTGGCGACATAGTTCGCTCAAATGCATGCATATCTTTATTAGCAAATTAATTGTCCTACCTCACTCCAAATCCAAAATGTCACATAGCGTCAGATCGACATCTGATATCGAATCCTATAAATTTCAACCTAACAAGTAAATATTTTTGGTAAAACTCAAAGTGAGTGAACTCGAAGTAATAGTGCCGTCTCCGTAGGTTAGCGCTATTACCTGAGAGCCCTAAGTTCTAGTCCCGGTACTGCTAGAGATTCAACATCATCGGAGGTCTGGTGTGTAGGTGAAAAGAAATATGACCGAGCTCGATAGCTGCAATCGCTTAAGTGCGGCCAGTATCCAGTATTTGGGAGATAGTGGGTTCGAATCCCTCTGTCGGCAGCCCTGAAGATGGTTTTCCGTGATTTTCCATTTTCACACCAGGCAAATGTACCTTAATAAAGGGCACGGACGCTTCCTTCCCACTCCTAGCCCTTTCCTATCCCATCGTCGCCATAAGACCTATCTGTGTCGATGCGACGTAAAGCAGCTAGCAAAAAAAAAAATATGCAGCTCATCTCCATTTGTGGGTGTTCCTGAAAAGAGTAACACCTCGAAGAATATGAGGACACGAGTTTACTGTTGATGAATATGAAGAAATATTATTATTAACATGTTCTTTTAATATTGCCTTCATTTTGCAATGTATTCTCTTAAGAATTGTTTCAAATTGAAAACTAGATATAAAATACGAAATAATTATGCCGCGTTCCACTCAGTTCATCCTACCTTACTGAAAGTGGGCCCGATTCCTTCTGGTCACAAATCAGCTGGATTGACATTTTTATCCAGCTACACCGAATGTGTATCAACAAAGCGTAACTCTGATTGGTTAGGTATAAAAAGATGTATGCAGCATGACTACGTCGAAAGTAAGTAATGCATATCAAAAACACCAAAGATCATTGAGGAACAGTATTAGGAGCTTGATAGCAATTGCGATACTGAAGTAAGGATATCACAATGCGCACTGACACTTTCTGTTGAACTATTATGCTGTATCTATTCTATAACGACAACTATTTGTGTCTGGACGAGCGAATCGCCTACATCGTACGACTCATAGACAGTGGCGCAACTTTAGTGCCTGCAAGGCCTTCAGTGCAGCCGGGCCCAGGGCTTAAGTGGCCCGCAGTCTTCCCCAGCAAAATTAAATAAATGAATAAGTATCTTTCACCGAATACCACTCTGCGCAGGAAAGGTGGCATCGTGATGCATTTGTAGAAGGGGTCGAACAAATTTGTTTTTATAGCGCTTATGTAGAGAAATTAACGGAAGGTTGCATCTGTCTGGAAATTATTGTTTTGAGTCTACTCGTAACACAAGCGGTGTGCTCTCTCACAAATATATTAATAAAGGAACAGTGAAAATTGGTTACAAAATATCAGATCGTAGATCTAAATATTTCTGTTGCTGTTTCTTCTACAAAAGGATGATTTTCCAAATGGACACTCATAAAGAACTGCGTAAGAAATGTTATGACGCAAGACCTCTGTGAACTCAGCCTGCTTAGCATCGAATGTCATCCATGGATATCATCAAAATCGTCAATCAGTGCCTTTGCACCCCAGAAAGTACGCTGCATGATCCAGTTCCTTATATGAGAACAGTTAAGTTTTAAAACTCTAAAGACAAAAGTTAGAAACGTACATTTATTTACGTTGCATTTCAATCCCACGACGAATTTTAGTGGCTAATCCATACTTTTCTGGGTCGCTGAGATGAACTGTGACACTCCGGATGCCATTTAAGACCAAGTTCAGCCTCAACCGGCATGGAGGTCAGAAGGGTTGAAAATGAAAATGACCAAAATGACCAGGATTAATGTTGAATCCACAGTTTTCAGGTTCGCTATACTGATTGATAACAGCCCTAACGACAGTTGATCATGTCTATAGCAGGTCGCGTAAATACGAGTACAAACAATTATCACCTACTAGCAAGTGTACCCGTGCTTCGCTACGGTATTCTACATTGTATACGGATATCGAAGTAAATTACTGTACATAAAGTGAATAAAAAATTTTAAACTGCATGTCTCTTGACGTTATCCGAAAAACAGCATAGGAAGGTACGCAGACGTTGTTTCCAATGTAAAGTGCGAGTTGAGGAGTTGTGTTGATAATGACAGGTCCACTTGTCTACCGCAATTCACTATGCGTAACAACAGTCACATTTTGATGGGTAATTTTTTTTTATAATCGGTGGCACTCTTGCAAGGGGGCACCTATTCCTAACGATAAAGAGAATCAGCTAAAAGAGTTTTGAAAAATGCAGGCTCCCTTGCTGTCTGCTAGTCAAATCGAGAAGGTAATTATACATTGCAATTGTACACAGGCGTTGGAGGAGGTCCCCATTCCTACTGCCAGTTAAAGTCGATGTGGAGAGTACTGATTACAACAGCAGACGCCCTCCAGCTGACATTCACTATTGATTTGTAAAGTATTAATTACAGTGTCAGACACACCCTCTTCTAGATCGCTACAAATCGACTTCAATGAATAAACGTAGATCGACATACGGAAGTGTATGCATGTTCACCTACATTTACAGAATATCTGCTGCTAAACGGTGCATGATATCGAAAAGCGGATTGTACGGTAAGACACCTCTGGCCTCATATTTCCTCATATCTCATCTATTTAAAGGTATGATTGAGCAGAAACGTTGAATAGGGTGAAATTTGTGTAAGATTTTCACTCAGTGAATTACATTTCATACAGCTTCAAACAGAATTTGGCTCACATAGGGCTGCTGGGTGGGCCAATATTCGTGTAGAAGTTGATAATCCCGTCTTTCCTATAAGTGAATCAAACCATCAATTACACGTGTACAAAGTGGAAAAATTTAGGTAAATTCAGAAATACAGCCAAATTTAACGTACAAAAAAGCTATAATTTTGCCAAATTTAAATTTTCTAACTTGTCTGGGAGATTGTGCCGCCATCTTCATATGGAGGAGAGGGGATAAAAATGAGGACTTTCAGGAAACTTTTAAGCCCATGAAACCTATAAGTTATCGTTCTGGATAAATATCACCGACTGTGTTCTTAAGCAGATTTGAAACTCCCAGCGTGTCCCCCTCAGAGAATTATGAGAATTTTAGATTTTTCTAGGGATCCCGAAGATATCAGCTTGTCTGGTACCAAGTTTTAAGTTTCTAAGATGCCTAGAATGATCTCATTAAATCACGTCTGTTTTCATCTTAATGCCTTAATTTATATATATATATATATGTAGTACAGTATATATAGTTCTCTCCAAACTGACTTCCATTCATTAATTCAGATTATATTTCACCCGCTTCCCTAGTGGTTCTAGGGGCGTCTTACTCCCAAAGTATTTTTTCCAGGTAGTAAGTCATACTTGAAAGTCACACTGGAACATACACACGTCCACTATCTCGGTCATTTTTGACAATTTATTTTCTAACCTTCTCCCCCCCCCCCCCCCCGATGCCGAAGGGGACTGAAGTTGGACTTTAAAAATCCGGAATGTCACTATTCATCTCAACGACCCGGAAACCTATGGACTCGGCAGTATATTCGATTATTTTTATATCTCACTCCCCCCCTAAATGGGGCTAAACATTGATTTTTAAAAAATCGGGTGTGTTAGTATTCATCTCAGCGACACTATTTTCGATTATTTTGAAGTTCAATCCCCTCGCCCCCACCACAAAGGGGGATGAACTTGGACTTATAAAATATCGGGAGTCTCACTATTCATCTCAGCTACCCCGATAACTATGGAGTCGACACTATTTTTGATTATTTTTATATACCACTCTCCCATCGTCCCCCCATCACGAAGGGGACTGAACTTGAAAAAATTCCGGAGTATCATTATTCATCTCAGCGACCCCGAAAAGTATGCATTCGACACTACTTTCGATTATTTTTATATCTCAGCCTCTTCGTCCCCCGCCCCTAAGAGTTCCTGGGGTGTTCTGATACTAAAAATTCGAAGTGTACAATTCTCCCCGGCGACCCCGAATACTATGTCTTCGACACTATTTCCCCAAAGGGGGATGAACTTGGACTTATAAAATATCCTGAGTCTCACTATTCATCTCAGCGGCCCCGACAACTATGGATTCGACACTATTTTCGATTACTTGTATATACATCACTCTCCCATCGCCCCCACCACGAAGGGGGCTGAACTCGGACTTTAAAAAATTCCGGAGTGCCGCTATTCGTCTCAGCGACCCCGGAAAGTATGCATTCGACACTACTTTCGATGATTTTTACAGTATATCCCCTAGACCCCCGCCCTTAAGCGTTCCTTGGGTGTCCTACCCCCAAGTGGTTTGTCTCCTCATACTAAAAATCCGAAGTGTACAATTCACCTCGGCGATTCCTAAAACTATGTATTCGACACTATTTTCGATTAATTTTATATATCACTTCCCCCTCGCCCTCCACCCCAAAGGGGGATGAACTTGGACTTATAAAATATCCGGTTTCTCAATATTCATCTCAGCGACGCCGACAACTATGGATTCAAAATTAAGAAGGGGGCTGATCTGAGACTTTAAAACATTCCAGAGTGTCACTATTCATCTCAGCGACCCCGAAAAGTATGGATTCGACACTACTTTCGATGAATTTTATATCTCAGCCTCCACACCCCGCCTGACCCTAAGGGTTCCAGAGGGTGTATTACCCCCACGTGGTTTGTCTCCTGATACTAAAAATCTGTTGTGTCACTATTCATCGCAGCGACCCAAAAAACTATGGACTCGACACTATTTTCTATTATTTTTATATATTACCCCCCATCGCCCCCCCCCAAAGGGGGCTGAACTTGGACGTTAAAAAATTTCGGAGTGTCACTATTCATTTCAGCGAGCCCGAAAAGTATGTATTCGACACTACTTTCGATGATTTTTATATATCAGCCTCCTCGCCCCCTGAATCTAAAGGTTCTGGGGTGTATTACCCCCACGTGGTTTGTCTCCTGATACTAAAAATCGGTTGTGTCACTATTCATCGCAGTGACCCCGAAAACTATGGATTCGACACTATTTTATATTATTTTTATATATTACCCCCCATCGCCCTTACCCCGAAGGGGGCTGAACTTGGAAATTAAAAAATTCCGGTGTTTCACTATTTATTTCAGCGAGCCCGAAAACTATGAATTCGACACTACTTTCGATTATTTTAATATCTCACCCCCTCGCCCCCCTGCCCCTAAGGGTTCCTGGGCTGTCTTACCCCCTCGTGGTTTGTCTCGTGATACTAAAAATCCGGAGTGTACAATTCACCTCGGCGACCCCGAAAACTATCTATTCGACACTATTTTCGTTTATATATATATATCACTCTCCCCCCTCGCCCCCACCCCAAATGGGGCTGAACATGGACTTTTAAAAAATCCGGAGTGTCACTATTCATCTCAGCGACCCCGAAAAGTATGGATTCGACACTATTTTCGTTAATTTGTATATCTGACCTCCTCGCCCCCCATCCATAAGGGTTCCTGGGCTGTCTTACCCCCACGGAGTTTGTCTCCTGATACTAAAAATTCGGAGTGTACAATTCAACCTCGGCGACCCCGAAAACTATGTATTCGACACTATTTTCGTTTAATTTTATATATCGCTCCCCCCTCGCCCCTACCCAAAAGGGAGCTGAGCTTTGACTTTTAAAAAATCGGGAATATCACTATTTATCTCAGTGACCCCGAAAACTGTGGATTCGACACCTTTTTCAATTTTTTTTATACCTTGCCCCCTGACCCCCCACTCCTAAGGGAGCTACGGATGGCTTACCCCCACAGTGCTCGTCTCCGGATAGTAAATCATAAGTGTACCAAGTTTGGTTGAAATTTCTCGAGTGGTTTAGGAGGAGATGTGTCATTTACACACATACACACATACATCCATTTTTATATATAGTAAGATTTTTATTATTGAAAGGAATTGAAATAACATAAAACTTTCTTTCTTCTTTCTTTCTTAATCTGTTTACCCTCCAGGGTTGATTTTTCTCTCGGACTCAGCGAGGCATCCCACCTCTACCGCCTCAAGGGCAATGTCCTGGAGCGTGAGACTTTGGGTCGGTGGATACAATTGGGGAGGGGACCAATATCTCTCACAGGTGACCTCACCTGCTATGCTGAACAGGGGACTTGTGGGGAATGGGAAGATTGGGAGAGATGGGCAAGAAGCGGGGAAAGAAGTGGCCGTGGCCTTAAGTTAGGTACCATCCAGGCATTTGCCTAGAGGAGAAGTGGGAAACCACGAAAAACCACTTCCAGGATGGCTGAGACGGGAATCGAACCCTCCTCTACTAAGCTGACCTCCCGAGGCTGAGTGGATCCCGTTTCAGCCCTCGTACCACTTTTCAAATTTCGTGGCAGAGCCGGGAATCGAACCCGGGCCTTCGGGGAGTGGCAGCTAATCACACTAACCACTACACCACACAGGTGGACAATAACCTAAAACTTTAAATTCACAACAAAACTCTAAAACTACGAAATAGTTCGTGAAGTATCAATCAACGTTACAAACCGAGCAAGTGGGACGCGTAACTGCCATCTTGCATCCGGGAGTAGTGGGTTCGAATCCCGCTGTCGGCAGACCTGAAGATGGTTTTTCTTGGTTTCCCATTTTTACACAAGTCAAATGCTGAGGTTGTACCTTAATTAAAGGCCACGGCCTCTTCCTTCCTACTCCTAGCCCTTTCCTATCTCATCGTCGCCATAAGACCTATCTGTGTCGGTGCGACGTAAAACAAATTCTAAAAATCAATATCACAATAAACAATTTACAAAAAATTCACTTCACACACAATTAACAGGTAAAAATCCTTAAAGTAAAGCACCCGGGAAACGCACAGAGCAATTTCGTATCAAGACACGTTATCTGGCCTATTTATATCGAATGCTTCAGAGCAGCACAGGTCCTCTAGTTTAACTTTTGTAATAATTAGACCAAACATATGACAGGTAACGATTAAGAGAATCATGTATAATCAGAAGGAATATTTTAGAAATTCTGGGCAATGTCGTTGATACAAGCCTTTAAATCACTTCAGCAAAATAATTACATAAATATTCAGTTAATGCAGTATTTATGTCCAAACTTCAATTATTTAATTAAATAAAAGCTATATTTACCAGTTCGATATTTACCATTAACTTTATTTTTTCTGTAAGCTACTATATATATATATATAAAATAAGAGTTTTGTCTGTACATTGCTCAGAATTTGAAAATAATGGTATTTCTGTATCGGTCATGTCCATAGTAACAAGAAAATGCACTTTTTACTTTTCCGTAATTTCTGTCTGTCTGTCTGTCTGTCTGTCTGTCTGTCTGTCTGTCTGTCTGTCTGTCTGTCTGTCTGTCTGTCTGTCTGTCTGTCTGTCTGTCTGTCTGTCTGTCTGTCTGTCTGTCTGTCTGTCTGTCTGTCTGTCTGTCTGTCTGTCTGTCTGTCTGTCTGTCTGTACACGCATCACGAGAAAACGGTTGAAGAGAATTTAATGAAAATCGGTGTGTGAAGTCGGGGGATGAGCCTCTACAATCTAGGCTATAAATCATTTTACTCACGCTGAGTGAAATGGTAGTTTAGGCAAAGGCCCAAAATTTAATTCTCAAATATTGTTGTTATTAGTAGTCCTTTCTTGATGAAAATCGGTATGCAAAGTCAGGAAATAAGTCGCTATATTCTAGGCTGTAAATTATTTTATTCACGCTGAGTGAAATGGTAGTTTAAGGGAAGGCCTAAAATGTAATTCTCGAATATTTCTTATTAGAGGTGTAATCGATGAATGCTACATAACTAAGGTTATATAGTATTAAATTTCCTATTATTCATGTCTTATACATTGTTACCGTACTGGCTATGATCACAAAGATATTCATGAATTTGGATTTTTGTTACTAAGTCCATATCAGCGCCGAGTAACGAGAAAATGGGTAAACAGTATTTAATGAAAATCGGTATGTAAAGTCGGAGAATAAGTAACTACAGTTTATGGTATAAAATATTTTACAAATCACAGAGTCGAAAGAAAACTAAATGTGAAGGCCTACAATATAGAAAGCTCATAACATTGATCAACAATAACATTACATTGACCATTGTTTGTCGTGATGTGCTTTGTGTCTTCTGTTGCCCCTCATCTCCGGTAGATAGGATTACTGCTGCGTACAGAGTATTTTTTATGTGATTTACGTTGCACCGACATAGATAGGTTTTTATGGCGACGATGGGATAGGAAAGGGCTAGGAGTGCCTTAGGCCTTAATTAAGGTACAGGCCCAGCATTTGACTGGTGTGAAAGTGGGAAACTACGGAATACCATCTTCAGCGCTGCCGACAATGGGGTTCGAATCCACTATCTCTCGGATGCAAGCTCACAGCTGCGCACCGCTAACCACACCGTCAACTCGCCCAGTCGTACAGAGTGTATAAGCCTGTCTGAATATTAATGGGAAGTAGCTGGGGAGTTAGATAACTTTCTTCTTTAGCATGCCATTCCCCTGGTTTATAAATTTGCTGATACTACTGGTGCGTAACACACTGGATCATCATAGCATTCGGGCTATTCAATCCCTACTCTGAGGCACTGATTGGAATGAACAGTGTGCATATTTAGCGGAATAATGGCAGATGAGTGTTCATGGCAATCTGCGGCCTGGTCTTCCCAGCTCTGGAACTTTGGACTATTAGATTGGCACCGCAATCTAATCTAACCGCAGCACTGTTCGTTAAAAGTGATAAAACGTGCGGCTTTCCATTTGATCGAGTATTTTATATGAAAGCATTGCTTTTAATCGCTACATTCATACTTACGTTTTTGTAATGACCTACGTTGATTTCAGGTTAGGAAAACCACAAAGTCAGTCTTTCTGAGAATCCCGTAGCGAAGCACGGGTACATCAGCTAGTATATATATATATGTGTTTTTTTTTTTTTGCTATTTGCTTTACGTCGCACCGACACAGATATGTCTTACGGCGACGATGGGATAGGAAAGGCCTAGGAATTGGAAGGAAGCGGCCGTGGCCTTAATTAAGGTACAGTCCCGGCATTTGCCTGGCGTGAAAATGGGAAACCACGGAAAAACCATCTTCAGGGCTGCCGACAGTGGGGTTCGAACCCACTATCTCCCGATTACTGGATACTGGCCGCACTTAAGCGACTACAGCTATCGAGCTCGGTTACAATAAGGAAGAGCACAGTCAGTACTAATTATAATCTATTATTATTATTATTATTATTATTATTATTATTATTATTATTATTATTATTATTATTATTATTATTATTATTATTACTTTTTTCTGTTTCTTTGAGATATTGCAATATACTGTAGTTAATATTTTCAAATCAGTACAATGTTGGTAGTTTACCCCTCCTTTCTTTATTTTTCTTTCTTATCTTCCTCTAAACATTACTGTTATTTTATAGTTCTTAGTATTTTAAGATTTACTTAGTTCTTTTGAATAATATGTAAATGATTAAGTGTAAGAGAGGGCCACGGGCAATAAAGGCTTCATCTAAACTAATCAAATGACATTCAGCTGCAAGAGATTAGTATGGAAGAGTGATTTTAAAATTTACAGGCAATTGCAGGCTTTAAGAAAAATCTGAACATAATTTCCTGAATGGTAAAGGATACAGTAGAACAACGACACCTCGTCTATGGCATCAAGTATTCTGCAGTATTAACATATCTTCTATACCTGACTGATCGTCAATCAACGTCCAAGCCAAACTACTGGACATAAAAGAATGAAATTTTGGGGATTCATTTTTATAACAGCGTAGGTGTTCATTAAGAAGGGTTTCAAAAAATTCCAACCCTAGGGGGAATGAAACGTGTATAAAACCCTGAAATCCAAAATATTCATTCCTCCTAAAACTGTTCACTGACAAAGTTGAAAATTCAAGCAATGGTTGTTCCTTTACTTGCTATAAGTTAAATAAGATGACTTTAGAAAAATATCATCCCTTAAGGGGTTAAATAGGAGTTAATACTCGAAAACCAAATTATTCATTTCTCGGAAACCGTTTGACATACAAAGTTGAAATTTCACATGATGGTTGCTCCTATACGTGTTAGATTTTAAATAAGAAGTGGTCTTAAAACAATACACCCCTAAAGGGTTTTGACTGAGGAGAATGAGACCTGATGACAAAAATATTCATCTATCGTAACCGTTTGACGTACGAAGTTGTACTTTTAGCAGACGGTTGTTCTCTTATGTCGTACGTGTCAAATATGATTCACAATGTTCCACCTATGTAACGATAGTGATCATGCAGCAGTTGTTGAAGTTTTAAAACTAACGAAGGCTACACAACAGCCAAAGATATTAGACTGAATTTTCGACTCTTTTTCATCATTCCATTTGTAAAACTGAGGGGTTTAACTGAATCTGAAACGTAGTATAAGACTGGAGGACACTATACCACTAATGGTACCTACTTGTTCTTGTCCGCATTGAACGTCTAGGTTTTGAAACATTTAAACCTCTCATATTATTCAGGTTTCACAAGCTTAATACACATAGTAAATATTAAAGGAGATTTCATATCGATTTTTTCCATAGTAATTGGTGCTGACAACATTTTGTCTTAGGTTTTAAATAAGAAGTGGTCTTAAAAATGATGCACCCTTATGGGGATGATGAGGCTTGTTGACAAATATATTCATTTCTCTGAAACATTTGACTTACAAAGTAAAATAATTTAAATGATATCCTCGGTGTTAAATAACAGAAGGTTTGAAAAAATTAATCCCTCAGGGAGTTAAATGAGGGTTAAGATCGGAAGATAAAAGTATTCATTACTCTGAAACCATTTAACGTACAATTACAAAATTTAAAGTGGGTGTATATATTTTAAATCTTCTAAAAATTCCAGCCTTAAGAAGTTAAGTGGGGTTAGCTCCGGAAGGGAAATTATCCATCCCTCAAAAACCATGTGATGTACGAAGTTGTAATTTTACAAGAAGGTTGCTTTTTTTAATGCCCTCGGTGTCAGATATCATATACACTGAGTATCCAAAAGTCACGGGAGGGGACGTCCCATTAGAAAATGTGCCGTGTATGACCCCTGAGCGTTGCGGCGTAGCTGAGCAGTCTGTCACAGACACCAGTGTCGTGATGATGGCAACACGTCGCGAGTTAACCGACTTTGAATGTGGATAATAATAATTTCGTGTGGCTATTTCTAGCCGAGTGCAGCCCTTGTAAGGCAGACCCTCCGATGAGCGTGGGCGGCATCTGCCATGTGTAGGTAACTGCGTGTTATTGTGGTGGAGGATAGTGTTATGTGTGGTGTGTGAGTTGCAGGGATGTTGGGGACAGTACAAACACCCAGCCCCCGAGCCACTGGAATTAACCAATGAAGGTTAAAATCCCCGACCCGGCCGGGAATCGAACCCGGGACCCTCTGAACCGAAAGCCAGTACGCTGACCATTCAGTCAACGAGTCGGACTGAATGTGGATGATCGTCGGCGTACGGCGCATGGGTCATTGCATTGCGTAGATTACACGCAAATGCGGGTTTCGAGGTCAACAGTGTCGAGAGTGGATCTTCAATATCGCAGAGAGAATGTTATTACCCGCGTAAACGGGAAGACCACAGGTGTTTAACGAACGGACATCACGTACCCTCCGCAGAACCATACTGGGCGCTCGACGGGCTACTGTGAGTCAGATCACCGCCTACTGGAATGTTGAGAGTCAGAAACCCATTTCTACCAGGACTGTAAGGAGGCAACTGCACCGCATAGGCTTCACCAGCCGACGACCGACTCGTGTCCCTTTGCTGACACCTCGACACAGAGCTCAACGACGTGCATGGGCCCACGAACATCGCCAATGGACCATGGAACAGTGGCGTACGTGTGGTATGGTCCGATGAATCCCGGTTCAACTTGTATCGAGATGATGGGCGCGTGAGAGTGTGGCGTATGCCGTGAAGCTGTGGATCCTGCGTGTCAACAAGGTTGTGTTCAGGCGGGAGGTGGCTCAGTTCTGGTCTGGGCGGCGTTCTCATGGTCGCAATTAGGCCTCATTATCCGGCTGCAGGGAGCGCTGTCAGGTGCAAGTTATGTGGACATTCTTTCAGAACATCTGCATCCCTCTCTGGCTCTAGAGTACCATGATTGAAGTGCCATGTTTCAACAGGACAATGCGCCATGTCACCGCTCTGTTGTGGCATGCAGGTGGTAGGAGGAGCACACCAGTGAAGTTACGGCCATGGATTGGCCCTCCAGATCCCCCGATCTTAATCCAGTCGAGCATTCATGGGATGCTGTCGATGCTGGTGTACGCTCCATGAACCCCACACCAACTACACAAGACCAATTGTGGGTAGCAGTGCAAGATGCATGGGCCCAGATCCTTCCAGAACGATTCCAACACCTTGTAGAGTCGATGCCTCGCTGTACTGTTGCGGTTTTGATGGCTCGCGCAGGAGCAACTCGTTATTACATCACATGACTTTTGGCCACTCAGAGTACTTCAAAATAGTTCTCCCTTAAGGGGTTTAGATGGAGGTTGACTCCTAAAATCACAATATTCATTCTTCTGAAACCATTTCAAGTATGAGCTAACAATCTTACATGAAGGGTTTTCTTCTATACCCTGTATTTTAAATAATAAATATTTTAAAAACATTCTTCCCCTAAAATTAAATATTCATTTTTCCATTACTATTCGACGTACGTAGTCAAAATTTCACAGGTTGGTTGGTTGGTCGCTTTAACGTCCTAGTTGTGAAATCAAATTTTTAAACATTCCAATTCTATAGGGTTCAAATGAGTGTTAGATCTGAAAAAAATAATCATTCCTCCAAAATCGTTGCGACGTACGAACTGACAGTGTGTTTTCGTATTTCACAATTTCAGCCGACAGTGGACTCCCCAAAGTGTACAGCTTTGAAAGATAACTTTAATTTTAAAACTTTAGTGAAGCGATACGTAGTTCCTCATAAAATAAAGTGTCAGCTTGCTTAATATGACAGACGTATATGCGCCAAACTCTTGTACATACAGTCATTTTAAATTTCAATTTGGATTAAGATTTTCTAGTAACCAAAGAATTTTAAGATTCCTATTGTCACTTGATTTTTTTTTTTTTGCTTTACGTCGCACCGACACAGATAGGTCTTATGGCGACGATGGGACAGGAAATGCCTAGGAGTGGGAAGGAAGCGGCCGTGGCCTTAATTATGGTACAGCAGCCCCAGCATTTTCCTTGTGTGAAAATGGGAAACCACGGAAAACCATCTTCAAGGCTGTCGATAGTGGGGTTTGAAGCCACTATTTCCCAGATGCAAGCTCACAGCTGCGCGACCCTAACCGCACGGCCAACTCACCCGATGCTTGAATATTCATAAGTCAGGATTGGGGGTTGGCGTCCAGATACATTCCTTACTCCCCTCCCCTTCTGGCATTAATCTTCGGAAATTCTGCAAGCAAGCCTCCCCCGTCCACCTCCCCCTCCTTTATGAAAGTACTTGAGTATTTTGTGTTGTAGGCTACCTACTTCACTTCGCACTTCAATGTCAGGTGTAAAATTAATTGTGTATAACCTACAATTAAGCCTAATTAAGTTATTTTCTACATCATTTTCCACTTCACTCGACTGTTGGTATTAATATCGGTTACTACAACACTCGTTTATAATGTACGTCGTTATAACAAGGTTCAACTGTGAATGTTGAGCATGCAAAATTTCGTTTAAGTCATCATTTGAAGATGTTAAGCTATAAAACGTTAATTTTGACCACATGTACGCTAACTAATAGAGTACCTCGTAGTACATCGACCATTAAATAAATAAATAAATAAATAAATAAATAAATAAATAAGTAAATAAATAAATAAATAAACAAAACATGCTTAGCAATCTGTTATCTTTAGCAGATCAATAGAACGAGGTGCGCTCGTACCCCTGTAAGCAATACGGGATGCAATAAATGCTTTGTTGTCTATTAAATCAACGTACAAATTGATTGCCTGTTAGTCCCGGTCTGTTAACTTTTTCAGTTTCGTAGTCGCCATTTCCTGTCAGAGTGTGCACTGCGCTGTTTACCGACTACGCTTCGTTTTAAAATTAAACATTTCAACCGGGTATCAGGAGCGTTTTAAAATGGAATCTCTGACATTTACTTCCACATTAGCTATCTTTTGAAACGTCGGTATATTTTAGAACTGACGAGAATTGCTTTTACATGGCATAATCGTATTAAAAGGATCGTTTGAGCTTAATGAGCTTCACAACAGTATAGAGGAAAATGTCAGCTTCGAGAACTTTAAAGGTGGGTTAAAATGTTAATGGTTGGAAATGTCAGACACTATTATATCCGAGGGATTTAAATAGAGCCGTTTAACAACTACTATAACTAACCTTCTCTCGCTTCTAATTAGACTCGACTTCTTCAATCACTCCCCTTTCTTCGTGTAAAAGGTCTCAGCAAACGGAGCGGAACGGGCTTACGGGCCTTCAGGCCGTGTACTGAGTGCACAATGTGAACTCGGTCACTGGTATGGGTGTCAGGGTTCGGCTTCGTGGATAATTAGCTTCATCCCAGGGAGCCCAGGGTTCGATTCCCGGCCGGGTCGGGGATTTTGACCTTCATTGGTTAATTCCACTTGCTCGGGGACTGAGAATGTGTTCTGTCTTCAACATTAGATTTCATCCTTGGTAGGGCCCCATCCTTACAGATGCGCAGGTCGCCTATGGTCGTCGGCTGGAAAGACCTGAACCAGGCCTCTGTGGAGTCCATACACCATTTTTATTTATTAGTGTCCGCACTTATCAAGAAATATGCTGTCCGGGAGGTTCCAGCTTCATTACCCGACTCTGCCACAAATTTAAAACTGACTTGATGGTGTCTGCTTCCTGACGACCACTAAAGAGATACCTGGTCCTAGAGGTAAGAGCAGTGGAATCTGCTGTACTGATTTTAGGACACCCAGTTCTAACTCAAGGATGACGTGTGATGGTCAGTAGTACCGTACACTCAGGGAAACGGGGACTCACTTTTCGGTCTGTCAGGGAGAGAATACCATAAGCGCGATGGAGCTTGGTCTTTAGATATGTTGATCTTTAATCTTCCCCTTGAATAAGAATGTTATAGAAACTGTATACAGTACGTTCCTGTCTTGCCAATAAGAGAATTAAGTTATTGGTGGTTGGCCCGTTCGTTCTTCTTTTCCAATACGTCTTACGTACCCTCTTCGGATATTTGTGATCACAGCGGACAGTACTCCCATATCTCATTGCATTTAGAACTGATTTGCATTTGCGGCTGTTGTCCTCGTGTCAGATTCCCTATCAGTGGCTTACCTACTCTTTTCTTAAATAATTTCAAAGAAGTTGGAAATTTATCGAACATCTTCCTTGGTCAGTTATTCCAATCCCTATTTCCTCTTCCTATGAGCGAATCTGTCATCTTGAATTCCTAATCTCCATATATTTCCTACTTTTAAAAACTCCACTCAAACTTATTTGTATACTGCTGTCATTTCACGCCATCTCTCCACTGACATCTCGGGACATGCCGCTTAGTCGATCAGCTCGTCTCCTTACTACCAAATCTTCCCACCCCAAATATTGCGAATTTTCGTAACACTAACTCGTTTGTCTGAAGTTGCTCAGAACAAATCGTGTTGCTTTCCTTTGTATCTTCTCCATTTATCGAACCAAATAATCCTAATTTGGGTCCCATGAACCGGAACCATACTCTAATTGGGCGATGCCAGTGATTTACTGTATATGCCCTCTCCTTTATATCCTCACTAAAGCCCCAAAATACCCTCATAACCACTTGAAGAAATCCGTAACCTTTATTTATTTATTTATTTATTTATTTATTTATTTATTTATTTATTTATTTATTTATTTATTTATTTATTTATTTATTTATTTATTTATTTATTTATTTATTTATTTATTTATTTATTTATTTATTTATTCATTCATTCATTTTCTGCACACTTTCCCGTGTCCTTTACCTTTACCTTTCACAATAAGCTGTAAGAATAAGTTGTAATATTTGATATTTTTCATCACGCAGCATCCGTCCCGCATTTGATACGGATCAGCAGTTCTCCTTTGTAGTTTTGCATTAATTTGAGATATGCTGTAGTCAGAAGATGTTGAGCATTCTCCAATGAAATCATACTTTTACTCTATAATTTTCACACGTTTTACAGTGGTCTCTCTCAAGCCCAAATTTCAACCAGAGTAGTTTTAAACTGAAAGTATCACGACACAGTATTGTCCTCATACTCTTTACTACTGATGTGATAATTTCTATTCGGGCTGTCTTTAATTTTCAGATCTAGGTTTAAGTCACCCGTCATCCAACAGCCAGGATATTTAAATCTGCTCACGTATTAGATTTAATAATAATATAATCTGTATATATAAAGTTTTGTTTCTGTCTGAGCTTTTTCTTATAGTGTACTTGGTTGTTACACCAGACAGGATAAATAATAGCCTATGTCGTGCTCAGTGTAATGTTTGTTTGTTTGTTGTCTGTCGCAGCGTCACGGGAAAACGGATAGAATGATGTTCATGAAACTGGTACTGAAATTTAGGATAAGAACGAGTGGGTTCTTAGCAAAATTGATTTAAAAAATTTAAAAGGGGGTACTTAAGGTGGGGTCCTGAAACATAAAACTCGATGTCTCTTTCCTACTATTGGTTTCACAGGGAAAATGCTCACGACAAAACTGATTTACAATACATTTAGAATGTTACCTTCTAACTTTCTTCTTCCAACTTTATTCTGATACTGTGAAAAAGAAGGGAAATATCAGTGGCGGTCGTCGGAATGTTGAAGTCCTAGAGCCGATCTATTGTAACTAACTCCATGGAGAGTTGATATGGAGATCATATACCGGCATCGTTTTATGCTTTGTACATCTCTCTGTACTTCATTTTTATACCATAAGGACGAGATCAAATACAAAAAAAAGATGAAACTGTATCTTGTTATACCTCTGTAAAACGTAAAATATGTAACACTTAATTCCATTAATATGTCTATTTAATTATGTGGCGAATTATAAGTATGGTATTTTTATAAAGACACAATTCATTTTCGGCACATTTACAGTGTACTCAATTAACCTATTGTAAATAGGTTAAGATTATTATATGAAATTCTATCTATATAGCATGTACTGTGAATCGGGAATAGCTGAACTAGAACAAGTTCGTCAGTTTCAGTGCGATCATCTGCCTAATTAACTCGTTGTGACCGCTTTCATACCGTAACAGGCTCTACTTGTGACAGGACTAGGCCTAATTCATAAGTAGGAGATTACCTAAACGATCTCGCCTAGGTCACCGCACTGTGCGCATATACGTACAAGGCAGTAAGGAAGAATATTTGCTTGCAGCAGCCAGTGCTCAGGACGTGCAGAGTAGACAAGAAAGAAGCGGATGGCAGCAGTGATGGCGTTCCCAGAAGTCGAGTGCAAGGCTTCCAGATTTGATGTCCGCAGCTCCAGGATGGCTTAATTCTACCACGAGCCCCGGACAGTGGCCAGAGTCAATGGCGGAGGATATCAGATGAGTTAAACTGCAATTTTTAAGCATGATGTACGCTTATAGACTCAATTCAGGCACTTTTCCTTTATCAACCATGTAAATATTTCATTACGTAAGTTCAATGCCTTAAGCATAGTCATTTCAAATGTACTTTAATTAATTTAACTTGGGGCTGACGATACGCGCCAGCCATATGTTTTATTAGCTTTGATTAAGAAGGTATGAGGATAATATTAGTTTAGTGGTTGTTATGTGTTTCTTATATAGTTTCTTCAGTGCCATTTTGGGTGCTAGTGTTATTGATGTCAGTGTCTTCAGTTAGATTCGGAGGTAAGATCACCTCTAGTGTTTCGAACGGGGAACCCGGTATCGAATACCATGTAGTTAAGGTCAGGATGTGCATGAGTTGCATGAATCATGCTTTTCAGCTTCGAGCGAGACCAGTGAAATAATTTCCACCGTTGTGATGAGCGAGGATCTTTTAGATTTATATGCAACAGACCGATCCGTAGCCGAGGGTCAGATGTGAACCCAGAGTGGGTAGATGTGAGGCCGGAATGAGCCCAAATATTTGTGTGTACTACCGCCACGAGATAATACAGTGGTGAAATTAGCCGTGTGAGGGCTTAGTTAACAGGCCGAGAGTGAGCCGAGATGTTAATGAGAGTAGCCGAGAGAAGGCTTAGATAATGGGCCGACAGCGATTAGAACCTGTATATTTGAGATGCGAGACGCCAGAAGCGCTAATGAGTATATGTGTGAAGTACGGGTTTATGTGAGCCCTGACGTGGCGTTTATTGTGATGCAAATGTTGGAATGCGAAGAGGGCTTATTTGTGTCCCTTTTCTGCTAATGTGGCAGTTGAAGCTCGTTTCCGTAAGCCATAAAGATAAATGTTTGTGAGGAACTCAAGTAGTTTCATTGTCAGCGACCCGAGATGTGGTTAATGAATGAGTATACAAACGGTACAGTTATGTTTCTGACCGAGGCAAGCGAAGGCCCATCCGCAGTTAAAGCTCCATTTCGTTGCTCAATCACATTCACCGCTCAGCTGGTAATGCTAGCCTAGTCGAGTCGCGAGGTTCCGTCCTCTCCAGTTATCCGGGCGGATCCCGAGATATTAAATTCAGTGATCTTTTGGGGGATATGTGTCAGAACCAAGACAGTTTTTTAATATATGTTTACCGATTGGATCGGATTTGTTAAACTGGGGCGGGATGTGCGAGTTTATGTATGTCAGTTGCAGTGTATAGTAAATCTGAGGCTTCGTGCCACCCGTAGATTTAACTCATCTGTACACTCCGCAAAACTACAATGATACCACCGGAATTTTCATTCACATTGTTTCTGATTTGGGTTCGAGACCCGTGCTTCGACTTACACTTGTGACGTCGAATTTCTTGTGTAATTTGTAAATTTCATATTGTTATAAAATTTTATCTTGCAAAGTCATCATACTGTACTTTCTCATGTGTTTTAAAAATAAATTGGTTCCATCCTTTATTTCATGACTTCTCATTTGCGAAATATGTATTCTAGATCCTGTCTTATTGATTCAAGTTAATTTTAGATAGATTTTGAGACCCACTTTTCAACCGAACGCTCCACGCAGCTTCTCCGCTGAGCTAGGCCAAAACTTAGAGGATAGGGCAAGGTACACTAATCTGTTTCGGGAAAAGAAATAAAATTATATCTACCAAAGTATTTTTAAATCCTGTGTTTGAAATCGATGCAGATAACATGTTCCTTGAAAAGTACGCCTCAGTTTAAACAAATATTCTCAAGGAAATACAGTAACGAAATATGACCTTGTATCACTAAAATGAGCAAATATGACCATGTGAAACATGGACGATAACCAGCTCAGAAAGAAAGAGAATAGAAGCTTTTGAAATGTGGTGTTACAGAAGAATGATGAAGGTGAGATGGATAGATCGAATCACGAATGAAGAGATACTGAATCGAATTGGTGAGAGGAGATCGATTTGGCTAAATTTGACGAGAAGAAGAGATGGAATGATAAGGCACATCTTAAGACATCCTGGACTTCTTCAGTTGGTTTTTGAAGGAAGTGTAGGTGGTAAGAGCGGTAGGGGTAGACCAAGATATGAATATGACAAGCAGATTAGAGCAGATGTAGGATGCAATAGTTACGTAGAAATGAAAAGGTTAGCACAGGATAGGGTGGCATGGAGAGCTGCATCAAACCAGTCTATGGTCTGATGACTCAAACAACACAACAACAACAAAAACAACAACAACATCCAATAGAAAACTGCATCATTCAGTTATTCTTCAGATCTTGGGTAAAATGACCTCAGGAGTGAACAAGGGCGCCCATACCCGGGGGCAAGGTGGGGCTGCGGCCCCCCTCTAGCTCTCCGGAAAAGGCAAAAATCTAGTTTAGTCACGGGTTTTCCTTTCAAGAAAATGATTTAAACGTCAGTATTACGTAAAATCGGTAGTACCGTCCACCACCAACAGGCAGGGGATACCGTGGGTTAATCTAGCGCAGAATACAAATCGCCATTTATCTTCCAAAATATTAAAATTACTACATACCCCCAGATCTGGGCCCCTCTCTAGAAACTGTCATATGGGCGCCCATGGGAGTGAAATATGATTTTTCGTAACATGCGGCCACCCTGAGTGGCTCAGATAGTTGAGGCGCTGGCCTTTTGACCCCAACTTGGCAGGTTCGATCCTGGCTCAGTCCGGTGGTATTTGAAGGTGCTCAAATACGTCAGCGTCGTGTCGGTAGATTTAATGGCACGTAAAATAACTCCTGCGGGACAAAATTCCGGCAACTCGGCGTCCCCGAAAACCGTTGAAGTGGCTAGTGGGACGTAAAGCAAGTAACACTGAAAAATTCGTAACGTGCGAATCGTAGCCCTTACCTTTCTCCCAAAGAGCAAGCACTTTTTAATTTCATGGCTGTAATCACCGTCAGCAGTGGTCTTGAAGCCTAGGTAGACGAAACTATATGTCAGGAAGTGACAAGGTTAGTTGCCATGATTTTCATTTTCTTGGCGTTCTTCGTTGTGCCTTCTTCTTTCCTTCACTGTCTGCCATCAGGGTGGTGCCATCCGCATATCTAAGGTCATTTGTAATTCACCCACAAATTTTAATTCCATTTTCTGTTTTATCTAAATTGGCATTCCTCATAATACACTCTTCATATACACTGGCAGAAAATGAAATTCCAACACCAAGAAGACATTCGTTTAGAGGAATGCAATTTAGGATAAGCAACTGTCTAGATAACATATTTATTTGACTGAAGTTTCCAAGTCACAGATTCAAGTATACGCGAAAAGACATGTGGCATTAATAACTGCAGTAGCCGCCACGATTTTGAATGCATATGTCGTTTTATGGGATGGAGTTCCACACCTGTTGCACTTGGTCAGCCAAGTCAGCAACGGTTAAAACTGAATTTGTCGTCCCGTAATGTCCAATACGTGCTCAATGGGTGAAAGGTCTGGTGATCTCGCAGGCCAGTGCAACTGATCGATACTCTGTAGAGCACGTCGGGTGATAGCAGTGGTATGAGGACGAACGTTATCCTGTTGGGGTTCGAACCCACTATCTCCCGGATGTGGAATATAAGGTGAGCTGAGGAGTGACGTAGTTCGCCATTATTTTCCTCACTGCACCTGAAAATGTTATTTCAGCACAGATGACCTTAGAAGTAGAACCTTTCATAATTTCATAACACTCAGACACACTAGTCGTGCTGCGAATATCATTACGGAGCACCACTAATACCTCAGTAGCTTCCATAATGCTCTGGCCTGCATCAAGAGACAGATGATACAATACTACATCCATCAAGAAACAGTAGTGGGCAAGTAATAAATAGTAATGGTACGGAGTTGGTCATCGAGTCGCAGATCTGAAGTTTTTCAATACGCCTCCGAGCGCTAAATGTCCCGGTAAAAGAACACTCAGTTAAAATTTGAGATTTCCCACAAAGAACGAACATTGAGTCCACTGCAAAGGAAAGAGGGAGGGGGGGAAATGTCGCCATTTTGTAGAAAATGAGTTGAAGGTTAACTTCTATTCATCCATTAGAGTAGAATACTATACCTAAGAATATAAAGAATGTTCTCCCCCTGGACCTTAAATTAAACCATATACAAACACTTCTATTTCCAGTCTTTGAATATTGTGATTGTGTACTGATTGACCCAACTTGCGAATAAGCAGAATAACTACAACGTGTACAGAATTCTTACATTCGATATGAATTCCAGCTCATATAACACCATACTACAAAAAGTTAGGATGGTTACGTTTAAACCCACCAGATGACCCTCGTCTACCAGTTACTGTCTACAAACAGCCCCACCTACCTAGCGTCCAATTTCAGGCTTTCTTTATTCATTCCACGAAGATAATACTCGTTTCGGATCACTACCTGAAATAGCACCGCATCGAACAAATACCTACAGCCATTTATTCCTGGTTACTGCTTCGATGTTATGGAATTCAGTCCCGGTAGATATTAAGAAGTCTTGTACGTCTAGGACGTTTAGAATAGCCTACTGTAAATTCCTCCAGAGTAGTGTACATACACTTGACTTGAATGAATGTAAGAGTGAAGGATATGTGAATGAAACAAAAAATCACGTATTAAATTTAAGTATCTTAGGCTGTCCCATTTACGTTTTTTACTCTTCTCATTCAAAACTATGCACTGTTCATAGAAACAGATAGCATAATAACATTGTCATTAGTGAACTCAGATTGTAACATAGTGATATTCAGTTAATTTTATTTTGTCTCATATTAGAATAAGTTTCGCTTTACGGCCGATGACCTTCGATGTTAGGCCCCTTAAAACAACAAGCATCAAGCAAGCATCATCAAGTTTCGCATTAAGCTAGTTAGTAGATACCTCCATTCTTTAGTTATTACTTGATATTTTTCTATAGTCGTCTACTTTCTATTATCCTATATTTTTTTCATCAATAGTAATCTTAATTAATTGTACCATTGTTACTCCTTATCTGATTTACTAGTCTTATCTCATTAACTATAATTGATTATCATGATATTTTAAACAAATACTGACCGGGCGAGTTGGCCGTGCGGTTAGGAGCGCGCAGCTGTGAGCTTGCAAGACAGTGGGTTCGAATCCCACTGTCGGTAGCCCTAAATATGGTTTTCCGTGGTTTCCCATTTTCACACCACGCAAATCCTGGGGCTGTACCATAATTAAGACAACGGCCGTTTCCTTCCCATTCCTAGGCCTTTCCTATCCCATCGTCGCCATAAGACCTATCTGTGTCGGTGCGACGTAAAGCAAATAGCAAAAGAAAGAAAAGCTGTAAAATCTAAACCTTTGTGTTGTTAAGTGTAAGAGAGAGCCAAGATCCATAACTTCGCCACTTTATAAAGACACAAATAAGTAATTAAATAAATACGCTACGTACCATAGCAAAGATAATGATTTGGTCACAAAAGAGAGTAATGTCACAGAGGAGACATCGCAAGAAGCGATATAGTCGCCGATGTTAAATTAACATACTTCCTTCACGCAACAATGCACTCTTTTGTTTTTAATTCACAGTACATTTAGGGCGCTGTTAGCCGAAAACGACTAAGTTGCACCACTAGTTGCCAGAGGAATTAAGCAGCGGGCAACCGGTGGCGACTTGTGAAAATTGCTCAGTTCGCACCGGGGCATAGTCACTGGAGAGAGAAAATGATGTCCTATGATGAATTTCTTCTCCTATTAAAAACGGCAAAACGAAGGGTTACGAAAATACGAAAACATCCCATGTCTGTTTCTCGACTGACTAGAGGATTACATTATACATTAGTTGACTGTCTAAGTGAGGGTTACAGTAATTTTTTCAACATCTTCGCATGTTGAAATTGTCATTTTACTAGCTGCGCCACTAGTCACCCACGGACAATAGGCTACATTTACTGCAATGCCCTATTATGCATTTCGGCAACTACAAGTCGCCAGAGCAGTTGCCGGCTCGGATGACGGGCCCTAACTACTGTAGTTACTCAGTTGTGCCACTAGTTGCCCTCGGCTAATAGGTCCCATTTGATTCAATGGTCCGAGACTCGCCGGAGCAACTAGTTGCGCCACTAGTCGCCCACAGATAATAGGTTACATTTACTGCAATGCCCTACCACGCATTATCACGCATTTCGGCAACTACAAGTAGCCAGAGCAGTTGCCGGCTTGGATGAGGGGCCGCAAGTACTGTAGTGACTCAGGACGTTTTCTCTCGCGTAATTCGGGAATATTTGTAGGTAGGTCATCTGTCTAGTAAACTGATTCTTTCGACACCTGGGGCCGGAAGATCCGGGAAGCAGGAAGAGTATGGAACTCGAGTTTCACGAGAAACTAGGCGGTCTCCAAAGTATCGTTACAGAAGGGTCAGTGCCCCCTCGCCCCAGTGGCGTGGGATGTAGTTCCATCTTGCAACATCTATTGTCGTTGGAGGGGTAAGTTTATGCGGTGACACAAACGGTGCAAGTCCCGCACGAATAGTATAATAATGTGGTCTCTGTAGACTAATTGGTCCACTGTGTTTTTGGATTCTGTGCAGCGTCGTCCACGAAATAAGGGCCCAATATTCCATGACCAGACACGGCGCACTAAATCGTAACCCGCACACAGTGTATTGCTTTCTGTATAACGATACCAGGCCCATCAAACCCTAAAACACGGGTTGTTTGTTGGTTGATGTATCCATGAAGGTGAATATATCTTTCACCAGAAAGAAGAAATCTAGATCCTCATACGTCATCGACAACACTCGGCTGCAATACCGTACTCGGGCTCGTTCACCCCTTTCTGTTAGATGCTGAGCAACTTGAAAGCCGTATGCAAATCCCCCCCCCCCCCCCCAGCGCTTTGAACATCAGCCGAAAGGACCTTTCGCTCTTACCGATTTTCAGCTATGTTCGTCGTAGACTACGCTTTAGTCGCTTAAGTGTGGCCACTATCCAGTATTCGGGAGATAGTGGGTTGGAACCCCACTGTCGGCAGCCCTGAGGATGGTTTTCCGTGGTTTTCCATTTTCACACCAGGCAAATGCTGGGTCTGTACCTTATTAAGGCCACGACCGATTCCTTCCCACTCCTAGCCCTTCCCTGTCCCATCGTCGCCAAAAGACCTATCTGTGTCGATGCGACGTAAAGCAACTAGCAAAAAAAAAGAAGTGACTACGCCTTGGGGACTGTGGTAATGGATCTTGGGCGCCCCGTTGTCCCATCCCGTCCACGTCAGATAACAATGATCTGTTATTTAGTTCCTTCTTATTAAATCACTCCTCGTACTGTTCTTTAGCGAAGCAAACTTGGCCCATTCCTACGCTCCTCTCCGAATAACCGAAAATAATGTTCCACGATCAACACCTTCTCCTCTATTGTTTGTGAGAACCATAATTACAGAAATCAATACAACACTGAATTTACTATTAGTCAAACTATTATATACAATAAATAAATACTTCTTTGCTAGGGAAACGTGGACAGCAGGCAATCTGTAATTTCAGTGTTGTTTGTTTAGCCGCATGCCGTAGATTGTTTCTCGTTTCTCCAGGACCTATGTTATAACCGTGGGATCTAATAAAAGTAAGATATAAAATTTAAATAATGCACTTCTTGTATTCTCACTGTGTTAACGTAAATAATTGAATTAATGGACAGTGAATAATAATTGAAAAAATATGTTCTCATTCATAACAGAAATCAAAACAGAATAAAACACCGTATGGTATGACTATGTTGGTGCTGGTGGTAGGATTCTACGGCAAACAAAGGAATTATCTGAGATAAATTTAACACAGGCAAAAATGGCTGGACATTAAGAGACTAGACTGATCTGTCATACTCGGTTACAGTATTTAGTTCCGCTTCACAGAAATGTTTCGTGGTTTACCGACAGAGCCGGCCGTCAGACTATTTCATAACCTGTGGTCTTCATATTATTTTGGTCATGCAGGGCTGTAACAAGTACACCACCCTTATCCCATAAAACAACCAAGAACTGTAACTCACTTAATACACAGTAAATCCCATTAATATTCAAAACATTGCCATCATCCTTCATTAAGGGAGAGACCCGTAAACTAGAATTAAGGTTTCATACAGCTCCAGATTGGCCGCGGGCCAATTTCTCGCTAGTTGCTCGTCGCCAAAGCGTCGTCTCGTAAGGCCTAAAGATCCAACCCCTTGGGGGAGTTAGACGGCTGCTCGATAATGTGCCCCAAGAGCAGAGTAAATGGTCTGTACCTTCCTTTATTTCTCTAGTACAGTGTCCTCTTTTAGTCCCTAATAATTGCGGCGTATCAGTTTAATCGTTCGTCGCCCAGTATCAATGAGTTGATGAAATATCGATTGATAGTAACAGACAGCTCCGCTTAATGAAAACCATAAATCAAATTAAAGGTTTCTATTGATAGCTTGTTCATCCACGGAAAATGAGATTATTCTGACAAAAATGGAGATATCAATAGAGATCCGGAGCTTAATTATTGAGCGAAATTAGACTCCCTCTAAGCTCGTCTTCTCTAGAGAACAATTTGCCGTCATGAAATTAATTAGTAAAACTGTGAAACACGGTTTTAAGTCGACAGTGTGTTTAAAACAGTCGATAAACAACAACAACAACAACAACAACAACAACAACAATAATAATAATAATAATAATAATAATAATAATAATAATAATAATAATAATAATAATAATAATAATAACGTATGGCCTTAGCTACGGAGTGTAGGAAATTTGACGTGAAGACATTTTAGTCGCCTACATGTCAATTATGAGGTTCTGTTTTAAAGATGGAAGATAAAAACATGCAAATTTACCGCATAATTTTACATTACTCTTGACATCGTGATCATACTCACAGGACCACCAGTTTAATTTCAACTATAAAGATACAACTTTTCAGTTCAAAAATCCCAGTTGCATTATCAGAGAAACCAGAACTCCATTGTCGGGTAAATACCAAGTGTGTAGCCAGAAACCATCTACATGCTGACATTGTACGACACGGAGAGTCGAATAGACATTCTTCTGTCCTTCAAAAATTCCAGTACCTACGCCAGGTTTTAATCTGTGATTTTGGGAACCGGATGCAGGTACTTTACCACTGATCCACGATGATAAAGAAAATCATGGAGGCATTTGAGAGGGAATTAACTCTAAAATATTGCCGATCATTTTAGCATTCTGGATTACCAAGTAGCCTAGAGTACCTACAATATGAACGTGTGAAGTTTTAAATAATGCTATGGTCGCGAAGTCGAATAGAGAAAATGGATAATAATAATAATAATAATAATAATAATAATAATAATAATAATAATAATAATAATAATAATAATAATAATAATGAAAATGAAAATGAATACCTATAACCTGTTTTCCAGTCTTTGACCGGGTCAGGGATGTAATGAATGAGTCATATATAGGCTATTAGTACGATGGGGTCACCACTCCCAAAATGATTTATTAATGACTGATGGATGCTATGAAATGAGAATGGAGAGTGTTGCTGGAATGAAAGATGACAGGGAAAACCGGAGTACCCGGAGAAAAACCTGTCCCGCCTCCGCCTTGTCCAGCACAAATCTCACACGGAGTGACCGGGATTTGAACCACGGTATCCAGCGATGAGAGGCCGACGCGCTGCCGTCTAAGCCACGGAGGCTCAATAATAATAATAATAATAATAATAATAATAATAATAATAATAATAATAATAATAATAATAATAATAATAGACAGAACTACGGACGAATATGTAGATGTACTATATATTCAATATATTTCCTACTCCACTACCATACTTGCTTCTCAATGAATGAAGGGGAGGATAGAGCAGCCGGGTGACGATATCCCAGTCGAAGCATCTGGAAGCAGCTTGGTAGTCAAACCATCAAAGTGTTAACAAATCTCTGCAACAAGATCACCACTGACAACGCAGCTCCCCAAGAGCAGAGCGGACAACTAATATCAGAGTACCAAGATGGAATGACGCCACTGCGTGTACCAACTGCCGTTCGATCCGGTTCCTGTCTCACACACTGAAGATCTTTGAGCTTTGACTGATGCTCTAACAGATCCGCTCCATTATTCCTAACCAGTGTGGGTACATGAAGGCCAGTGGGACAACAGATGCCGTCTACGCCATCCGGTTACTTCTGAAGCGCCACCGTGTGAAAAAGAGGCCATTCGCATCACGTTTCTAGATCTTGAGAAGGCCTATGGCAGAGTATCACGGGGTATCCTCTGGTGTTCTATCCGCTCTCACGCCGTTCCTGAAACATATGTACAATACCTCTAGCATTGTGAAGTGCCAGGACAGCATAATCTCCGCTCCTATTTATTCTTTGTATGGACTCAGTTGGACTCAGTCACTGTTAACATCGAGGATCTACATCCATCGTCACTCCTGCACGCAGATAACGTCTTTCTAGTCAAAGAGATCCAGCAAGGACTAGAACGCCGAGTGCAGGAGCAGCATGCTTGGTTGGAAGAGTTCGGGAAGGGAATAAATCTAATGAAAACGGAGTTTAAGTAAAGTGGGCTTCTAACTAATGATAGTTGTCATCATTGGGAAACAACTGAATAAATACAGGTACTTTGGCTCATTTATCCAGAGTGATGGTGACTTCCTTCCAGACGCCCGCCTGCGTGTCAGTGCGGCTTGATTTAATGGAAGACAACTCACAGAAGTGCTTTATAACCCAAGGTCCCAGCGGCAAGGACCCATGCGTTTGTTGTTCACCCTGGCCTACAAGAGCCGGACATCAGAAAACCTCCATGTTATGAAGATACTCTGCTGGTCCATGTACCGCACGCGATTGAATCATGTGAGGAATGAAGACAAACGGATTTGGGTGGATACAGCACAGCACCTATTGCCGACGAAATGCGTGAACCGTTGGCACGGCTATGAGGGGCCGATGACCTTAGATGTTAGGCCCCTTCAAGCAACAAGCATCATCATCATCACCATCGGTACGGTTATGTTATCAGAAGTAGCAAGACTACAGTAGCGAAGAAGATATACCACATGTCACGTGATAAACGATGGCCACACGGTCGGCCTAAAAATCGGTGGCTTGTTGCGGCATGCGTGCGATGATCTTCAACCCCGAGGAAGCCCTGGATCACGTAAAATGATGAAAGGCAAGCAACAAGCCTTGCGCCTGTGCGGAATATACTCTACGACGAAGAAGACTGTATATGAACGTTGGTACCGAGCGAGTTGGCTATGCGGTTCGCGTCTGAGCATGGATTCGGGAGGTAGCGGGTTCAAACCCCACTGTCAGCATCCATTAAAACGTTCTTTCAAGATCTCCCATTTTCACACCAGTGTAAAAATTGACAAAAAAGTAAAGTTTGGTTACTGATCGTAATAAATTGTGATGGCAGAAGCAACAGTGACGCAAACCGTAAACCCGTTTATGGAAGACTTATGTTCGGGTGGAATCCGTGCCTCTTACTCACAGGCCCTGGGTTCGATTCGGTCTCATCCATAGACTTAAAACATGATCTGAAGGTCAGAACGGCTTTCATTCTATCAAGCGAGGTGAAATGAGGAGCTGTCTGATATAAGAGCTAAATAATACAACCGAGTGGTTCAGAAAGCAGAAGCGATAGCCTTCAGAGCCCACAGCTGGCGCAGTCCGATAATATTTGAAGGTGCTCAAATATGCTCAGTAAGATTAACAGCACGTTAAAGGTACCTCGGCGTCTCTGAAAACCGTAAAAGTTGTTAGTCGGAAGTATAATCACTATTTATTATTATTATTATTATTATTATTATTATTATTATTATTATTATTATTATTATTATTATTATTATTATTATTATTATTATTTATACTATAGTAATGTATAAAGAGAGACTGGGTTTGTTTATACGTAATGGGTAATCTCAGAAACTAATAGACCAATTTTGAAATTTCTTTCACCTTTTGAAAGATAATATTATTCCGGGTAACACAGGCTATGTATCATCCCGGAATATAAAGGGTCCCCGCGAGAACCGTGATGTAAGTAAAAAGCGACTGCAGTAATAAATCTCAAAGTTTGTACGTTTGCAAGTCTGTGTTTTTGCACGTAAACTTCACTTGACTGATAGAGCTCAAATTTGGCAAGTTTATAGCTGATACCTTTGGTTAACATACAGGTTACTTACTATTACGTTATCTTTTAAGAGGGCTATGTAGCGAAAGAAAATGTGAAGCAATTCAGAGGAAAACGTACACTTGCAACTCTTAAAATTAAATACGCCAGCCCTATTGAATAACGGAGCGCATCAAGTGTGCTTGCCAGAAAAATGTTTATACGTTGTTTTTTTTTTTTTTTTTTTTTTTTTTTTTTTTTTTTGCTTTACGTCGCACCGACACAGATTGGTCTTATGGCGACGAAGGGAGAGGGAAGGGCTAGGAGTGGAAAGGAAGCGGCCGTGGCCTTACTTAAGGTACATCCCCAGCATTTGCCTCGTGTGAAAATGGGAAACCACGGAAAACCATTTTCAGGGCTGCCGACAGTGGGAATTTCTACCTATCTCTAATAGTTTTCGAGAAAAGGTTGTTTTGCTGTGTTTTGATGTATGCTTTGTCCTTGGGTCTATTTGTCTTGATTTCTTTGACATAAAAACTCCTTGGTGGACCGTGCTCAAATTGTCAACCACATAACTGGAATCTTTGGTAAACATATAGGCTAATTACTATTACAGTGTATCTTAAAGGAGCTGTGCAGGGAAATAAAATGTGAAAATTTAAATTTCGTGTGACTATTTCTAGCCGAGTGCAGACCTTGTAAGGTACACCCTGCGTTGAGGGTGGGTGGCATCTACCATGTGTAGGTAACTGCGTGTTATTGTGGTGGAGGGTAGTGTTATGTGTGGTGTGTGAATTGCAGAGATGTTGGGGGCAGCACAAACACCCAGCCCCCGAAACGTTGCAATTAACCAATGAAAGGTAAAATCTCCGACCCGACCGGGAATCGAACCCGGTACCCTCTAAACCGAAGGCCAGTACGCTGACCATTCAGCCAACGAGCAGCTCTTTTCAGGCACACCCCCGATGGTGGTGAGCTGCATGTGCCATTTCAACCATTTCCCGTTTCTGGCAGTAACGGGAATCGAAACCAGGCCCCCGAGGACGGCAGATAATAATACTAACCGTTACGCTACGGAGGCGTACATAAAATGTGAAGCAAGTTATAGACAAGTGTACGCCTGGGAGCCTTAAAAGTGAATAACCTGCCTAAATGGTTAGTCCCATTAAATAATGGAGTCAGCGAGTGTACTTAAAATTCGATTTCCCAGAAAACGTTTCTGAGCATTTCCTTCGTAACTCTCTAACAATATTACAGAAAAATATGCTTTTTTTGTGTTCTCTTAAGAGGGCTACATAGGGAAATAAAATGTGAAGCAACTCAGAGGAAAACGTAAGCCTGGGACACTTAAAGGTAGAATAAGCTGCCTGAACGGTTTGTTCTGTTAAGCACCGGGGCAAAGCAGGTGTACTTCAAATTCGATTTACCAGAAAAAAATGCATATGAATTTTCTTCGTAACTCTAATTATCTATACGATATTTATAGCTATATATCTATCAGTCTATCTATCTATCTATCTATCTATCTAGCTAGCTAGCTATCTATACTGTACTTTTATATCTACACTAATATATAAAGTGAGACTGTGAGCTTGTGTATACGTAACAGATAGCCATCTGGTATGTGAAATCTCAGGAAGTAATTACGAAATTTGACATGCCCACTGACAAACTGAGTTAGGATGTACGCTAGCAAGAAGAATTTTGATCTCTGGCATTAAAACTGCATTCTCCATCACTTCGTTGGTTTTTAGTAGAGCTATCGATTTAATTGATTAATCGAACCTATTGACGGATTAATATACAAATCCGATTAACCGATCAATGTGCTTTAGCTGATTAATCGAACCGATTAAAATTGTAGTGTGTTTTGCGCGGCACAGAACTTGTTATATTGTATTCTTATTTGCCATTTGGTGTGCTAGCCTCAGCTTGTTGACGGCTGATTAAAGTAAGCAGATGTTCATGTCTTTCTTTCACCGGACGAGTTGGCCATGCGATTAGGGGTCTGCAGCTATGAGCTTGCATCCGGGAGATAGTGGGTTCGAACCCCAGGCAAATGCTGGGAGTGTACCTTAATTAAGGCCACGGCTGATTCTTTTCTCTTTCCTATCCATCGTCGCCGTAAGACCTACAGTATCTGTGTCGGTGGAACGTAAAGCAAATTTTAAAAAAGTCTTTCTTTCAGAAAAGTAAACGCAATAATACCTCCTTTATTGCTTCTTCTAAAATTTGGGTTATGACCGGGGACTGGATTTTGTTGGCATGTCATATTTTAATTGGTGCACCATAGACATAGCTAATGTACATGCAAATCCTGTTCATGGCCCCCAGATTATAGAAATCCATGTTTATTTGGTCATGTTTTGGTCTTTTTATATTTTAAGTATTTTTTCGCCTTTTGTGTCATTATTTTGACATATTTAATTGTTTGTTTTTCTTATTGGCAACTTTTAGGCATTTATCCATTTTTACATCATCCAACCAGTTTCTCTATCTGAGTACCTACTAGAAACTTATCGTGAGTGTTCATATTCGGAAGTTTAGAGTACGATTATCTTTATAAGAAATGTATTTTCCTTTCGAGATCATTTCCAGATTTTTAAAAATATGAAATAGTATAAGGTAAAAATTACAGAAAGTATAAGTTGTACATATCCAAGAAATGTACCTAATTTAGTTTTTGACAATAAACAGTTGGTATTTTGGGTGTCAATTTTTGTTAGTTTTTAGAACATTATTTGAGAATTATTTAAGGTCATTTTATAGGTCATCTTTTATCATTTTTAGGTCAACAAAATCGTGCCTCTCGTTATGGCCTTTGCTTTTACGAAGTATTGGAAAGGAAATACCGGACAAGCTATTTAAGTATATTTGCGGACCCATACAAAAAACAAGTCAGTCGGCACAATGGGTAGGCGTGGGAAAGGCACTTGAAGGGACTGTCGTTAAGGAATTTCCAGGTAATGTGCGAATGGATATGTACCAATTGCTAGAAAGACACAGCAGAAAAATTGACAACTTAAACCTCAGTTCGTGTGTAATTGTTATTCAGAAAACAGTAGGCCTATATATTCACATTCAGTGTTTGTGAACTTCGGTTACAAATATGCGTTATGAATCGATGCGAGGAAAACTTGGTGAAAGTTTCGGATTTAAACTAAACGATTGTAGTAAGGTGACAGACAGAAAAACAGTGTTTTTAAAGAAATATGGAAAATCGTTCAGTTATACTAGAAGTACAAGCTATCTTCAATATTACCTTAAACATGTTCATCATTTCCAGAAGCGTCTCGTCTTAAGGATCACACAAGCACGTGAACACCCTGGTAATCCCAAACAATTGGAATTTACACGATATTGTATGATGAGAACAATGTTTTTGTACGCTGAGAACGTACCGTATTTACGAAGTTGTAAGAGCCGATTCACGTCACGCGCTACGCCAGATGAACTACAAAGTTGAGGGGCAATGCTGTGGGTATAGCGAATTCTTCTTATTCTTCTTTTCTACCGCTTTTCCCACACCCGCGGGGTCGCAGCTGCGAACTGTGTCGCACATGTGGATTTGGCCCTGTTTTACGGCCGGATGCCCTTCCTGACGCCAACCCTATATAGAGGGTGTTGCGTGTTTCTGTGGTGGTTGGTAGTGTAGTGTGTTGTGTTGTGTTGTGTGAATATGAAGAGGAAAGTGTTGGTACAAACACAAATACCCAGTCCCCGGGCCAGAAGAATTAATACGAGGCTATTAAAATCCCCGGCTCGGCCGGGGATCGAAGCCGGGAACCGAAGGTCTCAACGCTGACCATTCGGCCAATGAGTCGGACTGTGGGTATAGTGAATATGAGCACAATTTCCTGTGTGATCACTGATCACGGTCCGTTGGTCTGCTTCTAATGCCGTTTCCTTAAGTTCTTCTAAAAAATCCCGAAGATGGCAGCATGAATCGCGTAGTCCGTGGTAGTGGTTAAGGCAGAGGGCTGCTATCACGGAGTGGTTAATTATTAGTCGCAGATGTAGCACAATAATTGCGTAATGAACCAAAGAGGCTTTTAGCTAACTGCTTGCTAACAAGGTACATTTGCACTTTCAGCTTGTCTAGTTGAAAATATTAATTAATTCCTACAACTATATTGTCAATCCGACAATAGGATAGGAGTATATATTCGTTGGAAGTGTAAAGGTGGAGGGGTGTTTCACAGCAATATTATCGGTATGTAAGTTGTTTTTAAATTCCGGTTGTTAACTTAATATTTGTGTTCACGTTCGTTTATTCTATAATGCTACTGACATCGCAATGGCTGTCGTTAACGTTAACGTACGGGCAACTTATACATCGTTTTTTTAATCTACTGTCTACTCTGTGAGCACACCCAAGTGTTTTAAGCACGCGACGTCACTGACCCTTTCCAAAGTGTATCTCCGTCTATCAACGTCACTACTAGTTCATGTCAGTCAACGTTGGAGCATCTAATAGTGAAGCCTGTGTCCTCTAATAAGGAAACTGAATATATGAATAAACTACTGAAGTGGACTGTGCAAGATAGTAGATCGGTCAACAGTGTTGTAGTGTTCTCACACTTACCACCTTCCCTCTAGAGACACTATAACAATTCGGTGTGCAGCCCACACTCTACAATTAAGTTAAAATAAAGCTATCAAGGATGCTTATATCGAAACATTACTTTCATAGTGCAGAAAAATAGTGCGACATTTTAAATACAGCCTTTATCTAGAAAATCAACTTGATAAAAACTTAAAAACAAGGCCTTGATGCACGTAAATTTAATAAGGACATAATTACTTGATGGAATAGCACATGTTTCATGTTCGAGAGCCTACTGACGTGCTATCGACCCACTCTTCTAATATCAGACCACTAACAACAATTGAAAGTGTGATGATAGACAAGATGATAGTATGTCTTACGCTATGTTTCATAAATATCAGACCTCCTTGGTGGTAGCAAATTTGTGGCAGGTAATGTTGTATTGCCTGCAGTAACACACTTATCTTTACGTTGCTCCAATGTCGATCCTGGGTACCCAGCTAGATTTGAAAGTACTCTTGTAGAAGATTTATTGGCTGGAATATAATGATTTAATTAATTAAAATACATACCAAGAATGTACTGCTCTCAATCCTAGATTTAAATATCGTATATATATTGCAAAAGAGGACCGGGAATCTGCGTGGAAAAGAATTTCGGAGAGAGAAGTGAACGTAGTATAAGTAAAACAATAAGACCATGCAGCAAGAAGAGGAAACTGAATTTTGAAACAGAAGAAGACGAACAGAATTCTAGTCATGCCATTTCGGTTTCAAGTTTGATGCCACTTGTGACGGAGATTGCAATCTAAAAGTCGTTGGTGGAACTAGAATATGACCTCACAGTCCCTCTGCTATGGTGGAAAATACGTTCAGACCAGCTTCCGCATTGCGCATGAATAGTAAAAAGAATCGCTTTGTATTCCAGCTACTTGTGAGAGAGTGTTCAGTGATACTGGAAATATACTCGTAGTTGCTAAGAGAAGGACGGCCCTTACAGTAATTCTGAACATATCAATGTACTGGCATGTCTGAAGTCCTGGGACAAAGAGGTGTGACTGTAAGTAACTGTCAGCTTCACAGTTTCAAACGTTGTCTCATTAAATCATCAATATTGAAATATATTTAAAATATTAACATAATAGCTTTTTAATATTTTATTGCTTGCATGCCACCAGGACAATTAAAATTTAAAATGTGAAACCAGTTTTCTTCTTTGAAGGATGTCGATTTGTAAAAATATACTATGTCCGGTGTTTTTCTCCAACTTATACTTTGTAAACCCGATCAAAATTTCAATCGACCGACAGCTCTGTATTTTTTAATTTAAACAAACTTCCATGAATTTACTAGCCATGAAATATCTTCTTTAGACAAAAGCTGGGACGCTGCCCATTGAAGTGTCAGTGAACCTATTCCCATCCCTGTTCTACATCCAAACAAGCACAGTTACGTACAATACAATAGACCTCACAATAAGACTATCTACACAAATGCAAAAATATGAGGGAAAAGGCGATCCACAGATCATATCATTTCCATCATCATCTTGATGCAGGAGGTAGCGTGTCTGCCTTTCACTCAGAGATTACGCGCTCGATTCACAGTTCGACCAAGTTCTGAGGGTTGGGACGAGACCACAAGAGAAGCTGTCGGTCAAAAGTGGTAGTGAACTTGGTCAAGAAATCCAAAGAATACAGCTGGAATCATCACGCTGATATTTCATTGTTTACAGGTCAACTGGCTAGGCAGCATGTATCTTGAAAGACTCAAAGCACCTCGAGCTGTTTGGTTTGGTTTTGTGAACAAGGCTCAGTCAACGAATTAGCTCTTTCTGGAGATTGGTAGTAGAGTGGGCTTCCGGATCCAAAGACGGGTTTAAACCCGGCAGAGGTAGTCGGATTTGTCAAAGGCGGAGAAACGCCATTCGACCCTCCATTTCGTACAATGTCGGCATGTTGGTGACACATTTGTGGTTTATCTGACGAACTGATTACAACTCTGCCATCGATCGCCCAACAGAAATCCGTTTCTCTGCCATCTGGTAGAGTAAAACGAAACGTCGAAACTGACACGCAGGCAGCCTAAATGGTGTCAAATCAAAATGGCTACACGCGGTAGCTGAGACCATACGGTTGTTTATTATTATTATTATTATTATTATTATTATTATTATTATTATTATTATTATTATTATTATTATTATTATTATTACCCAGTAAGTTGGCCGTACGGATAATGGCGCGCAGCTGTGAGCTTGGGTCCGAACCGCATTGTCGGCAGCCCGGAAGTTGGTTTTCCGTGCTTTCCCATTTTCATACCAGGCTGTACCTTCATTAAGGGGGGACGTGCATGAAATACATGTGCAAATATAATCATTCACCAAATCCACAATTTGTAAGGTACATAACTGAAATTTAGTACAGAGGTTAAGAATGGTTAAATGCATCTCTTTACTATTTTTCGTAACTTAAGCAAAATTAAATTGAAGCGTTTTGCAATTTATAAATTTTATGACCCCGTGATCAACCAAGGTACCATTTTCTCATACACTTTTCAACAAATTGTCAGGAAAATTGTGCAGTGTAACCTCAATATGTATAGAAACAACTCCACAGAAGCATTTTTAAATAAAATGATATTTAATTAATTTTATGTTTAATTATTTTGTAAACTGAAAAAATATCCCTAAAAAATCTATTTTTTTCTTGTACATCTCGGCGTACAGGAATGATATTAAAATTTGGCCCTGTGTATATGTTTGTTATGCACACAGCAATGGGGATGCCAAAAATCATGGCTCTATCTTTCCCAGTTTCTGAGAAAGGTGTACTTTAATAACGGAAATGGTGATTCTGAGGAAATGCACTTTAAAGTTTATCTTACTTTTTCCTTGCAATTCTGTTTATTAAAAGGCTCCAGAGCTGCAACGTATGATACAGTTCTTGTATTTAATGGCGGAAACTTAGTGTGGATGAAGGTATTAGGCTGTAAGGTAGGAATTATTTTCAGACATCTTGAGAAAAATAGATTTCCAGGGCCTCTCTGCAGCTTCAAGACTTCTCTTTTGGTTTCTTGTTTTCTGCCTTCTTTGCTTTGCCAGGTCTTCAACTGACTTTTCAGCTGCAGAGAGGCCCTGGAAATCTATTTTTCTCAAGATGTCTGAAAATAATTCCTACCTTACAGCCTAATACCTTCATCCACACTAAGTTTCCGCCATTAAATACAAGAACTGTATCATACGCTGCAATTCTTACAACTGTAGCAGGTGAAAATATGGTTTTAGGGCATCGTTTCCTTACGAGTCAATTTAGAGTTTAATTTGGATTTGGGTTTTGCCAAGAACCACTTTTTGAGAAGTTCAGGATCGGCCAGAAACCTGTAAGTGGGGTTGACAACATCTAGGATACATTTTGGAAGCTTCTGCTTGTGGATGTAGGGTTTATTATCCCTCTGAGCCTTTAGATATTTACAGCAGCTAATGTGGCACAGATTACGAATTGGTGGTTCATCTGTTTACACCATGTGAAAATATGTATCCGATACAGTTCTTACTTCGGACCTAACCTCATTCCTGGTTTGTTTCTCATGTCTTGTGTTCACCAACTTCTGCAAAATCTGTTTATCCAGTCTTGTAAACACTCCTTGTGACCATAGCTTTATTGAATGATGAAAGAATCGAACACTCGCGTAAATCTCCGTCAGTAGCAGAAGGCAAGACAAGAAATTATTGCTTCTTCATAAACAAGCAGCTGGTTTGGTATTGTTTCTAAGATGCGGAACACAGTCATAGATGATATATAAAACCAAAGAGTATGTATCAGAGCCTTCTAGATGTAACCCGTGCAAGTTTGCTTGAAAGAAATCCACGGAATCGTTCTTCACCGAGCTAGTATTGAAGTAATGCTTCACAAGTGGGCGTGGCAGTAAGGTCGCGTCACACATTTAATTATTATCTTTCAGGCAGTTCGGATGCAATTTCATCCTTGAAACTTTGGGAACATATTGTCAATGAGTTCTACTATTAAATAAAAGATAAATTGAAAATTGACATTTTGGGCCCATTTCATGAACGTCCCCTCTTAAAACCACATGAACCCATAATTCTACTTTGCTAAGTATTGCAACTACAGGATGCAACTACGAGTGCAACCGTAGTTCTTTATTGCAAGCTCGTCTCACGTTCCGTGACGTGACAACTCATAGTGGGGAGCGAGCCGCCACCCATTCGAACGAGGTCGGAACATTTAGGCAGACCTCGGGTAATTAATAATGAAAGTCTAGATAATAACCATCATTGCGACAGAATTCCGCACTATTATTAACAAAGAAATAACTAATTAAGAATATTAGGAAATATTTGATGAAACTAAAGTCGACAGGGCAGAAATGTATTTAACTGGGCCTGGAGAGAAGCTGGCATCTATGTTGGCCGTGAGGGAAACACTTTTCAAGGACATACAGAAAAAATGAGCGGCAAACCTAATGCACGAGATTAATTACGTCCGTGAAGGTAACGGGAAAAATCAACAAACAACACTATCATGAGTGGAAAATTAGGTGGAATTTTTGGGGTGAGTCTCAAAGAAATCGGTCCAGTGGTAATCAAATAGTATGATTGCACCACAATACATCACGCCAACCAAACCGTCCTTGAAAAGGCTTTAAATACCCCCTCCTCAGACAGCAGCTTACTTACTATTCCGTGGTCCGAGTGTGTGGACCTGCATCAGGCAACATCGAAAGGAGGGCTTCAAATGGGCTAGAATGAACTTGTAAAATTTCTAAAGTCAGTTGGCTCGAGGGAGAATAATTTACCAAGCGGTAAATGGTGAATGAAGTCTAAATTAGCTGTTGATACAGAGTAGTTACATCTATCATGATCAGTAAAGAAAATAATTAGTTGAATTATTATAGAGTTCCCGAACTTCTCAAATGGAAACAGCGAATTCATAGCTAGCTTTCGTGAATTACTGTGGCACGGTGTATTTTTGTAATCGGTACAGGGGAACTGTAGACTGGCGGAGATAAGTTTCGGGTTTCACGGTCAGTCATATCTTTAAAAACATCTAGCAGAGGGGGAGATGGAGATTTCCACAAACTATGAGAGTTGAGTTATCGGTAAGAAGAGAAATGGTTTTCACTGTTATATGTGTCTAGAATAATTTATTATTTACGTTTGCTGAATCAAGTAAAGTTCAGAATCTGTGTAATGTACCGCACCTAATGTTTTCTATACTTATTTAGCAGAATATGCTTGTTAGACTATTACCTGATATAGAATTCACATGTCTGTCATTTGATAATGATAACATTTCTCTGACTTGACATCTACCTCTTTCACAGTTAGACAGATGGCGCCTCATGCCGCTATGATTTCCCAAAGCATTTCTTTCGATCCTAATTTGTTTGTTTTGCTCTCTGAGAAAGAAAAAATGTGAAGCCTTACTAATGAAGATGGACAGGCTATATTATGAAACGTGTTTCGTTTCATATAAATGGCATATTAAGAAAGATTCACTATTTAACATACGTAGCTATCTGCCTTGAGCTAACGTACTGAACCCGAGTGACTTAGGCCCAAAGTCAATCATGATTTGATTTATGAAGGGAAATAGAACATTTATTGAAATACAGAAGTGTAGTTGAAAATATTTCATCTGTGTAGGAACACGACAGACTGGAGCCTGACGGATTAGCTCGACACAACAACATTTAGCTGCTTCACAGCAGGGGAGCCCATTAGTTGGCGACCAGAAAAATACAAGTACACAAATAAGTCTTGGTCAGAAAGAGAAGGGGGTAGTTTGACACAAAGGAAGCTTGCAACATGAGTAGTGCGCTGGGATATTTTTGGCGGACGGAAACTTCCGCGACGTCATGAATTCCAGGAAAGGTTGAATGGAAAAGTACAGTGGTTGCGAGGACATTTGCTAGCCTAGGTTATCGCAGGTGGAAATTTAAATCACGTGACCACTTGCAGGCCAATCACGAAAATTTAGATGGAGACTCAGGGATACCATCTTAAGGAATGATGGATGAGATATTCTCGTAACTTCAAAAGTAATCAGTAATAAATTATTGTGAGTACACGGATCGATGTAATGAACTTATTAGATGTCACGTATAGAAAAATAATCGCTAATTATTGGCGAATTAAATAAATTGAAGGCTGGATTTCTTGGAAACCAGACAGCTTGAATGTCGTTGGCTGGACGAAAACCACGTTGTAAGGGACGCTTCCAAAGGCGCGAAATGTGAGGAGCTAAATCCACCCGTATCTCCTAAATCTATTATCGTCAGGAGTTCATATTTAATCCAGCAAATAAGCTAGAGGAGTGGATTAACTTGATATAAGTTTTAACGTCCAATTCGGAGTGCAAGTGCCGATATTAAAAATCCACCCCCTCCCTCATGGGTATGACGTCAATGAATCCGCGAGGGAAAGCTTCATCCATATATACGGGCGCAAAGGATATTCGACACCACACAGTAACTCAACATTTAATGGCGCGAGCATCCGCCAGTACTTATAAAATGTGATCGCGCTCAAGCAACATGAACTGAAAGTAGTTAACTTAGGACAGTGTTTGCCAGTTATAAATATCATAGTGAAGTCAATTAATTGCATTGTAAGAGTGAGTAATATAAATTGCACCGCAATAAGTACGTAAATAACATACTGTGTGACGAACAGTACTTTGGGGGAATAATAGCCTGTACTTTGGAATATCGCACCGCTATCGTGAACACTTCAAGAGGGCCGTATGAAACAGGCGTATCGCGTCGGACGACATAAATCGCGACGGGCGTAAAATTCGACACACCGTCGTACGTGTCCATGTCCATGTGTGCGGTAATTGGACAAAGCTTAAAACAGTGTAAAATATTAAATTTTTGGGTCTAGGGTATTAATTTGTTTTATAAAAGTAAAGTTTTCAGTGTTAACATTGTCAATGGTGAAGTATTGTGATAATTAAGGTATTAGTGTAAAAATGGTAATGTGCCAGGAAATCATTTGTGGAACTACGCCATTAAGAATGGAGGAATAATACGGCGGATAGGGGCCGAAAGGAGCCTCTCATCTGCCAAGCTGCAATGGATTACCAATAACTAAGATGAGTACTAAAATGTAGATAATATTTGGGAAATGTTAGCGTGATTCGAAAAATGGGAATAATTTGATTAGACTTGGTTACCTTCTGTAACAAGATGAGTCGCTTAACAACCCCATCCTAAATTTGTAGCACGGACAGTATTAAATAATAACAATGTAAATAATCGGGTCTTTTTATGTATTCAGTTTGTTGTAGATGTAAATTTTGTAGATATAGGGTAGTACGTTAAGTCATGCATGCATTCATATTTTCTTTGTAGTCAATAATATTTTTTTAACATTTGATTTTGTTATCATAGTCTAATAGACCCGATATGTGCTTTTCTGTTTGTCATTTTAACGAGTTATGTAATGACATTGAAGGAAAGTCCAGCCTTGTCATGCCAGTGGGGTTTTGTTGTTGATTAGTGTGTTCATATTTTCAAAGTGAAGTTGTTCAATTTGTGAGAAGCGATATTAATAATAATAATGATTCATGAGATATTGGAAATTTTAGTGAGCAGTGCGTAATAATAAAATTTAAGTGATCAGGTGTTGAGTTTATCGGGAATCATTTAATGACGGGATGTCGTTTTTAATTCGGAAATAAAGTGTGTGGTAATTTAACTTGATAAATTAATGATATTGAAATGTAGATCGGTGCTAATAATCCGTACATGTTAGTGAACGTGTGGTTTAAATTACGGTCCAATTTTTTTTACGTATAAATGTCGTGTCTTAAATTTGCAATTCAGTAGCCGGAACACGTAGGACTAATATTACGAAACCATGATTGTCAAATTTTGGTAAATATAATTTCAAGATGTTACGATTATTTGTGGAGAATGAATTAAGGCGTAGATCAAAATGAGATAGAAAAATGTTAAAGAATCTGCAGTCAGATAATAAAAGGTCGTACGATGTCAGAAGTGAATAAATAAGTCAGTTGATAATTCTGTGAGAAATAAATGAGTCAAGGAATATTGAGATAGAAAGGGATATAAATTCCGTACGAGAGACACTTAGGATATTGAAATGAGTGTAAGGTGTACGGGCAGTGTCACAGAGAAATACTGAGTTACGTAGCGGGTAGAATTCGAACCCGTGACAGTATGTACGAAATAAATAGACTGCACCGCTATTCGTCGAGATACTACGGATCTAAGGATAATGAGAGTTCAGATTCCACATAAATGATCGGATATTGTAATCATTGTAATGACGAGTGATGACAATCATGATGCCGTGATAATAATAATAATAATAATAATAATAATAATAATAATAATAATAATAATAATAATAATAAATATTGCAGATAAAGGATTGGACCGCCTTAATTAAATGAGCGTTGATAAAGATATTAAACGGGAATCTAAATGATAATATGCAACCGATAATAATAATAACAATGTTAGGACGATGTCAAATCGTCGCGGTCAGATTCATAATAATTATCATAATAATAACAGCAATGATGTCGTTGGTTGATCAGTGAAATAATTGTAATTGCGACCGATATCTTAATGCAGGGTGGCGGAAGTGACCGGTTCAGTAATAATAATAAATCTTGAGTGACATTAATAATAATGATAATATCTCGAGTCACCTATTCAATTAATAATAATAATAATAATAATAATAATAATAATAATAATAATAATAATAATAATTTCAAGGATGATAATTTCGGGGATGAATAAATATTCTGACGATAGTGGATTAATTAATTGGTGACAACATCCCTCTACTCGTATGTTTCAATAATATGAATAATACATATTATAGTCATTTGTTACCTCGTTATCATACGGTTTCCGCATGGGACGAGTTACAGTAATACTTAGTGTGTTTGTTTACTTCGCTTGCGATGCGAGGGGAGGTCTTCGGCACGGTATTTCCCACCGCTTCTCGTTATCTCATCTCTGGCAGTATTCTACTGAGGCTACTTTGTAACATTTCAGATCATGTGTAAATAAAATATAAATCCTAATTCAGTGGTATGGCATCAGCTGGACATCGTAAGATAGGAACTGTCCATGTAATCCATTTTTCGTAATTCACGAGAAACATTACCCAGTCCGAGTACCGGTCTCGGAAAAATGTATATAGCCGGGGTACGTCATCTTAGTTAAATCGAGAAGCCGACCGTAATATGGGTTATGCTCGGGCTCCCGATAGAAGGAAGCTATATCCTTGAACAACGGCTCGATTCAAAAAGTTATACTCCACTTGTAATTTCTTTCAGAAGCAACCCAGCAACATATTGATACCATTTGCGGTATAGCAAGTGCATGACGAATAGAAGAACCAAGTGTGATGACTCATCGAGTTCAGGCGCGCCCCGCCAGGCAGCGCTAGAGTATGGTATGTCCACAATACCGATCAGTTAGCCTTAGGAATGGTGACACAGGAAACGTATTATTCCGTAACTGATAAATATATACACTGCCTTTTATAAAAAAAGAAAGAGAGTACAATTAAAATACCACGGCAGAGAACAATGAAAAAATATCATACAGGGAAATAAGAGCTACGACCTTCATCACATGTTGCGAAAAGCACAAGTTATTAGAGTGTACATATACATAAATAACACATAACTCCCAGCATATTAAAACAAACACCAACTCAGTTTGTCCGTTACTGGACTTTCGAAAGCTTGCGTGAAGATTTCGCGGATGTTCGAGACTGTAAATCTCGCCGGATTTCTTTAATTCTGAAGAAAAATCGGCACTTCAGATAATGATAAACAAGTCTGGGGATTACATCTATAACATGTTGAAGACAACAGCCCGCTCCTGAAGGATCAACTGAAATTTTGTCTATAGAATGGATACAATCAAACATATTTCGCCTCACATCGATTTTGAGTTCAGTTTTCACGAATTACTTTCTCGGCCTAGAAAAGAATGTCACATATACTTTTCGAAGGGCGTATTAAAACACTTCATTATTGCTTGAACCGGGGTCTGTTATTTCGGAGAGAATTGAAAATGTACTTTGATTATTGTAACGTAGAGAATGGGCACACAGCGAACACTTAATAAACTTAGAAAGAAGTAGTGGGATGTTGTTACTTGGGTAGTAAAATAATAACTAACGATGGCAGAAGGACAAAATAACATGCAGACTAGCACGAGCAAAGGAAGAGCTTTCTCATGAAAAGAAATTTACTCACTTCGAACACTGATATAGCTATTAGAAAGATGATAATTGTTGTTTAAAGGGGCCTAACAGCTAGGTCATCAGCCCTTAATGGTACTAGGTGCAATGAAATGCAAATTCAAATTAAAACTTCAAAATGTATCGACTAGAATCTAAAACGAATGGTGATGGAAAGGTCTTTTCGGCATCAGAAAGCACACTAGAATAATAACCCAAATTTTGATCAACATTAGACTGATCTTTTAATTCTCCATTCGCTGATGCACTCCCATCTTCAATCTTGTTTCTTATTTTCCTAGTGGTGTCTAGATTATTTTTCCTGTTGGGAGTTTCACGGGACTTAATCTCACTTCAAAGGTATTTCAGCAAATTAGGGAAAATGTGAGACACTGCTCCTGGGCGTAATTTCCATCTCACACGAGACATAACCACTTTTTCACCATACACGACAAAATGATCTGATTTTACTATCAAATCATCAGAGAAATTCTACTATTACGCGTTAACACAGTATCCTTCAGTGGAATAGCTCTGGCCCATTTTTCAAATTTATTTATATCTTTCGGTGGTGAAAAGAATCTTAATACCATTAACTACTCTACCATAGCCTGACTTACAGCCAGGCACAAAACAGTACCGCATGTTGAACTATTAATTTAATCGAGCCACATAACACACGTGCTTTAAGTGCACAACACACAATGAACTGAGTTTAGGAAATGAAAGCAAAGAAAATTCAACTTATAGACTTGAAGTATCTCGCACAATCACATCTCCCGCACTTTCCTACACATAGTTTGCCGGTCTACTGAAGCACGTGTTGGACACCGTCGTTTGCAGTGCTCCCAGTGACGGGTCCACAAAGTACCACGCTATAACGGTTGAGTCATCACACTTGGTTCTTCTATTCGTCATGGCAAGTGATTTGTTTATGTAACATGTGTGGAAATTTAAATATCATTGCCAAATGTATCAAAGTTTCGTACGTCGGATGGCGTAATAAACTGCTCCTTCTGGCAATTATTTCAAAGGGAACCATTCTCATAATCTTTTTATTGTAGTTAGATGATACCCTTTTTAAAGTTAACTGCAACTTCCTAGTCCTATCATAGAGTCCTTAAATTCAAGTTTACAATCGAGCTTTCCCCATTTTAATTTTAATTGCTCCGTTCATTCCCGTGTTCTATTATGCCTCTATATTTATATATTCATGGACTTAAAATAATGAACCGACACCCCTGAGATAAATGCTAGTCTGGGACTCGGGAGGTGGATGGGTGCAGTACATGACTGATTAATACATGCGGACCTTTTTCCAAATATTTATTTCTCTACTTCCTTTAGGTTGCCACAGTTATGCTAAGCTAGTGTTCATTCTGATCCCGGTTTTGTTCTTTTCTCCTTGCTCTGATTGTGGAGAATATATATTCACTGTTCCCGGATATATATTTACGTATCTGTTTCTACGTAGGGACGAAAATGTAGCACTAACCGGTTTTAATTTACGTGTGTGTGGTGCTGTTTGATTACGACGTATTTGCATTTGAGACCATGCCTTTTTCTCTCCTCCTGCGACGTTTTGGTTGAGCTCATATAACGACGTGTATTTATACGCTACTTGTGAACAATTCATGTTCGCTACCGTGGAACAATATGAATGCGTCCCATTGCGTATTTGTGGTTAGACTATTGCTATGATTGGGTGAGGTTTGCCTTGTATTGAGGTAGCCCTGATATTTGCATCTGGACTCTCAGATCGAACTCATGGACCTCTGAGTCACTTATCTCATGCTACTGCGGTTTCGTCGCGGTGTGTCTTGAATCTGTATTTATATTGCCTTATGCATCTGGTCTCTAGGTGTGCTTGTATGAATGTAAGGTGGTATTATTTTTTGATGCCTTATGTATGTTACTTTCTGTTTTTCTGATATGCTTGTCTATTTGATTCCTTTATCTCTATTTCTGGCTGGTTTAGCCGTTTTATTTTCATATTTCGGGATCTGATATTAATGTTTTCCATGTCGCCTTTGACAGTGTTTATTTTCGGTATAGCTATGGCAAAGCCCCTTGCCATTTTTTCCATGTTACCTCTTTGGGTGTTGTAATAAAAAAATTTGGTTGATGTGCTTCCTTTTTTTCATCTTTAAAACTTCCATGAGGAGTTACTCTGTGGGGATTGTTGTTGGTGATGCTTTGAAAAGGAAGAGAGTTTTTGCCTTGTTTTGTCCGGGGACAGTCGTATTTGACTCTCGAAGATATAATATTTTCCTCCTTCACGAGAGAAACGTTTTGAAATAAATACAACATACCTTCTGCTGGTAATGTCTGAATACACTGACTGACAGAGCAAATGCAACACCAAGAAGGAGTGGTCAGAACTTTATGCCAATTGCAGGGTAGACTGACGTCACTGAGGTATGCTCATGATGTGAAATGCGCCGCTGTGCTGCGCACGTAGCGAACGATAAATGGGACACGGCGTTGGCGAATGGCCCACTTCGTACCGTGATTTCTCAGCCGACAGTCATTGTAGAACGTGTTGTCGTGTGCCACAGGACACGTGTATAGCTAAGAATGCCAGGCCGCCATCAACGGAGGCATTTCCAGCAGACAGACGACTTTACGAGGGGTATGGTGATCGGGCTGAGAAGGGCAGGTTGGTCGCTTCGTCAAATCGCAGCCGATACCCATAGGGATGTGTCCACGGTGCAGCGCCTGTGGCGAAGATGGTTGGCGCAGGGACATGTGGCACGTGCGAGGGGTCCAGGCGCAGCCCGAGTGACGTCAGCACGCGAGGATCGGCGCATCCGCCGCCAAGCGGTGGCAGCCCCGCACGCCACGTCAACCGCCATTCTTCAGCATGTGCAAGACACCCTGGCTGTTCCAATATCGACCAGAACAATTTCCCGTCTATTGGTTGAAGGAGGCCTGCACTCCCGGCGTCCGCTCACAAGACTACCATTGACTCCACAGCATAGACGTGCACGCCTGGCATGGTGCCGGGCTAGAGCGACTTGGATGAGGGAATGGCGGAACGTCGTGTTCTCCGATGAGTCACGCTTCTGTTCTGTCAGTGATAGTCACCGCAGACGAGTGTGGCGTCGGCGTGGAGAAAGGTCAAATCCGGCAGTAACTGTGGAGCGCCCTACCGCTAGACAACGCGGCATCATGGTTTGGAGCGCTATTGCGTATGATTCCACGTCACCTCTAGTGCGTATTCAAGGCACGTTAAATGCCCACCGCTACGTGCAGCATGTGCTGCGGCCGGTGGCACTCCCGTACCTTCAGGGGCTGCCCAATGCTCTGTTTCAGCATGATAATGCCCGCCCACACACTGCTCGCATCTCCCAACAGGCTCTACGAGGTGTACAGATGCTTCCGTGGCCAGCGTACTCTCCGGATCTCTCACCAATCGAACACGTGTGGGATCTCATTGGACGCCGTTTGCAAACTCTGCCCCAGCCTCGTACGGACGACCAACTGTGGCAAATGGTTGACAGAGAATGGAGAACCATCCCTCAGGACACCATCCGCACTCTTATTGACTCTGTACCTCGACGTGTTTCTGCGTGCATCGCCGCTCGCGGTGGTCCTACATCCTACTGAGTCGATGCCGTGCGCATTGTGTAACCTGCATATCGGTTTGAAATAAACATCAATTATTCATCCGTGCCGTCTCTGTTTTTTCCCCAACTTTCATCCCTTTCGAACCACTCCTCCTTGGTGTTGCATTGTCACTGTCAGTCAGTGTATATGAATATCATCTCTCCCTATGTAGCCATATAAAAGGGAAATATGATGGTTTCTGTGGAAGTAAAAGGCTTTTATACATGTTAATGCTATCCTCCCTGAACATGTATATAAGTAACATTTATATTCTTTATGTATCATTTTATTTGTGTTTTGCTCATCGTATCCCTGCATCAGCCAATATTATGAAAATAAACTCCAATCTATGTTAAAACCATTTCTGTCTTGGGTTCTTGCCTTTTATGTGTAATTCTTTTATATAAGAGGCCCGAGTTCAGCTCCTGGTTATCATTTAGCCAGTTTCGACCCGTCCACACTTGAAAATCCTCGGGGTAGTGGGTGAGTAATGTTTAAGAGAAGAGTGTGCTCTGCGATTATGAGGGGCTACATACGAGATTTCTGGCGTAAAAATGAGGTCAAGATAACGCCATGCCCATGCCCACGACGCAGTTACAGGTCTTTCTAATTTAAATATCATGTTTTATAGTTAGAAATGTACATGTTTGTCCCGTAAAATTAACCTGTGGCGTGTGTATAATTAATGTATTACGATGATTGAGGAAGTGTCTTGTCGATATCTACGGTGGAGGCGAGTTGTCTATTATTTATGTCGGTGCGCGAGACTTTAAATGTGTTTAAATTTCTTTAGAAAATGTAGATGTAGAAGTTTTAAATATTGTAATGAACAACAATGAAATAATGTTCGGGCCGATAAAAGTTACAATAATGATAACGATAAAATAGCCGTTGTGAGCGTGATAAAGTAAAATATAAAATTATCCAATAATAATAATAATAATAATAATAATAATAATAATAATAATAATAATAATAATAATATTCACACCAGGATAAATTTGAGATGATAAATTATGTGTTCAGCAGTAACGTCAAACGAGATTTGTGGTTTATATCGAAATCCAGTGACGATTAAAGATATTAGCAGGTACAACTTAGACCATGTTTCGGCATAATTCTAACTAGCCAGAAGGTGCTTCCATAATAGCGTTGCATCCTTAGCGGCATGAATGTAGGGGCTGTCTCACATGGAAACCTAGTTAATGGAGACTGATCCTTACTGCTTAGCCGCGCGTGTTCAAGTTCAATGAACTTTTGTTCATATTTATTTCATTTTCTTTACTTTTAGATTTACTGTCCGGGTGTCCGATATATTATGATAATGCCGTATGTTGACACTTAGTTGATTTATGTAGGATTTACACTACGAATGCGGTTTCGATTCGTTAGCTGTTAATATAAGATATATTTTATTTTCACTTTTTGTTATTCACTGTATTTTATGTGAGACGTTGATCTACCGATCATTTGTAGTTTAGTTTAATGAGACAAGTGTAGATAGGCGGATAGTCGTAGTTATAGAATATTGGAAATATTTCCTTTTATTTGTGTTAAACTGTGGATTTGTAATTTAACAAACTTAACGGCGTAATTGTTTTATAACCTGAAAGCTGGTTTATTAAGAACATTTTCAAGTGATTTATGACTTTTCTTAACTTTAGTATTTGGCATTTCTTCTAAATGCATAATGAATTAATGTTTTCCTGCATTTCGCAGTTTTGTTCCTTAAGGACGATGGAACGGTAAGCTCAAGGGTTCACACGGCCACTTCCTTCCCACTCCTAGCCCTTTCCTATCGTCGTCATAAGACCTGTATGTGTCTGTGCGACGTAAAGCACCTTGTAAATATTATTATTATTATTATTATTATTATTATTATTATTATTATTATTATTATTATTATTATTATTATTATTATTATTATTATTATTATTATTATTATTATTAATCAATGCATTCACTGAGTGATAACTATTACGCTCGTTCATCTGCTAACGACAAGTGGTTGAGTTAACCGCGACCATGTTATATTTAGATGTAAATCTTTTCTGACGGCACGGCAATTATAACAAGAACGAGCTGTTGGAACGGAGCCAACTTCCCTTACCGTCCCATCGTACACGTTTTATAAGCTCTCAAACATTCTCTTCATGGTGCTATTGGAGGCCAAAGTGATTATAAAAATCATTAAAATTTCGCCAAAAAACAAACAAAAACCTCGCAAACAAAAATCTACCGTAGAGAAGCAACTTACAAGTGCCCTACCAACTGATGTAATCGCAAGCTCTGAGAAAGTAAAATTTAATACTGAAGCGGTTGCACAGCTTCTATAACTCACCGGAAAAGGTAGTTTAACCCTTAATTGGTATCACATATTTCTATAACGTTTTTGGTGTCATGGTGAGTGTTAGACCCAAGACAATTGCTACTAAATTAAACACGGTTTCCTTAATATTGTTTTTGTTTATTGACCCTTATTTTAGTAAGAACATCTTCAATTACGGTACGTGACAGCAAAACTTTGAAGAAAAATACAAATGCAGAAGAAACTCATAAAATTAAACTCCGAAAAAGTACACCTTACTTGTTAACTCAAAAATCTAAAAAAAAAAAATGTGGTTAATTTTCTTGCTATGTCAGTCTTTTCTTATAATGACCCTAGAGTCAGTATTGAAAATTACCGGAAAACTCAAAACATAAATTTACTATTTGATGTCCAGAATACATTTGTTTAGAGTGCAGAATTTCCCTTCACAGGGTACGCTACCAATTTTTCATGTAAATAACTACAAATTTAGTACGGCTCCAGAATGATACGGATTTGCCATGGAATATCTAGTCTTGCCATCGTTAAAATTCACAAATGTTATGCTCCTATACCCTTGAAATAACTTTGAAATACTTATATCTGTGTTTAGCGTCTATTGTAAATCCACTGAACACTAAATTGTTGATGGATACTGTAATACTATCCGTTCAAAAGTTTGCTAGAAATGTGTATGTACAGTACATAACAGAATGCTCAAAAAGTTTTGCATATTCTGATTTAGTGCACTTCGCTGTCTGTATATACGCAGATAGGAAACGACATGCAGTCAACTATGAAAAAGCGAAAAGATCCGCAATAAAAGCACAAAGTTGGTAATGTGGGATTTTAAGCAAAAAATTATCGTTCATTGTGTGACAGATCAGAATAACCTCGCGCTCTGAGGCATGTTTGAACAAAACGAGGCATACTCAACACGAGAGAATCCAACTTGTTTCGGAGCAGATTATCCTATTCTTGGATAGCAACTTCAGTCAGTTGATGAATGTTAGCAGGAGGATTAGGATGGTGGGCAATTTTTCTCTTCAGTTCGTGCTATGCATGCATGTTCAATGCAGTTCGCGTCAGCGAAATGTGCCGGCCACAACATGCCTTGTGTCGCAAGGAACTGACTGACCACTCCAGGTCGATGGGCACGAATATTATCACCCACAGTGGTAGCAAATCGACAAGTTGGGGAATGTTGTCTCTGTACACCAGACCAGGCATGTTACTCTGGTTAGTAATTAAAGGTGTAGGTCGACCATACATGATCCCACCCCAAGACATGCCGGAACCCCTTTGCTCCTGATGATGCTTAGGGATGAAGGGCTCGTTCCATCTCTCACCAGATCGTCTCCAAACTCCAAGGCTCATGTTATATGGACGCAAGCTTTATGGCTACCTCGTAGGGCCCGGATGTTTATGCAGTAAGTTAATAGGTTAGAATGCAAACTTACTGAAACGAGTAATAAGTAGAGTCTACCCGCACGACGGTAATGATATGAGGTTTGCATAAACATTAGGGCTTTGGCCCATTAGAACTCCCTAGAGCTTATGTTACTCCCACTACATTACGTTAGAGCGGGCTAGTCGACATTTCCTACTAAATAATTTTGTTAGTGTTTATGCAAATCTCATAGCATTACCGTCGTGCGGGTAGACTACTTATTACTCGCTTCAGTAAGTTTGCATTCTAACCTATTACTGCATAAACATCCGCGCCCTATTCATCAGTAAAGTACGCAAGATTCCACTGTTTCTGGTTCCATGGGCCATGAGTTGTTGTCCACCTCACACGAGCTGCCCTATGGTGTGGTTTAAGAAAAGCTTTTGGCACACCCCTCCTTGATATCAGTGCTCAATCGTGCAGCCGATTTTGCACTGTCTGATCTGACACATTCATTCCAGTGGCCCGGAAAGCAACATCGAATGTACCGATCTTCCCCGCGAGCGTACCGTCCGTTGTCGACCAGCAACCGTTTCTGTCTCATTCACTTTTTCCCATTCTCCGGAAACATCACTCTGCCTCACTTCAACACGAGTGGCGACATCCACTTGTCGCCATCCATCTTCTATCAATGTCTCAATTCGAATACGATCAGTAGCAGAAATGAGTTTTCTTGCCATGTTTACCTCAGTCTTAGATGTGCTATCTATACACCACCGACCTTACAGTTGTTGTTAAACTGACCGACACGACAAATGTCTCCTATTGGCCAAATATCGAACCTGGTCTGGGTTTAGAGTCATTATGTGCCTCGGACATTGGCCTTCAGTGTATTCTGTACACGTCTTTAAGGTACCGTGACATTTACCGTGTGAAATCGTGATATTTAAACAAATAGGCAATGTATATTAAAAATGGCAAATGTTAGAGACCATGCCTAAAGCAATTACTTATGAATATTCACCACAACCTAACACTGAATTATAAACCAAACAAATGCCACATTATACTTGTTATGGTAATACTACCACCACCACCGAGCTCGATAGCTGCAGTCGCTTAGGTGGGGCCAGTATCCAGTATTCGGGAGATAGTAGGTTCGAACCCCACTGTCGGCAGCCCTGAAAATGGTTTTCCGTGGTTTCCCATTTTCACACCAGGCAAATGCTGGGGCTGTACCTTAATTAAGGCCACGGCCGCTTCCTTCCCTTTTCTAGCCCTTCCCCGTCCCATCGTCGCCATAAGACCTACCTGTGTCGGTGCGGCGTAAAGCAACTAGCAAAAAAAAAAAAAAAAAACTATCACCGTAAAGATATTTTTTCTCACAATGTCGTGGAAAGGACAGTCTTCTTTCTATGTGAATTCTCACTCTTATTTCACTTTCAAGAGAATTTAGTCCCCGGTATTTCCCTTCCCAGCCCTAGTCCCCAATTTCCTATGAGCGCGCGCACTTTGACCACGATATTCCACGAGCACAGTCGAGAACAACATACTGTAAGCTGAAGGAAGAGTGGGAGAGTTCGTTCTTCGATAAGGCAGTCATCTTAGCTAAATTAATCGGAGTTATTTTGGAGATCTGTAGTTAGGGGTATCGTGCCTGCCTCCTACATGGAGTCCTCGGGCTCGATTCCCGGCCAGTAGGAATAGGATTCACTCACAAGCGGAACCCATAGCCTTGGGATCACCGATTTCGTTCATACTTACGGAGGTCGAACTACGTACTGTATCTGTGTATGTGTTGGCAATTTATATGTGAGTACATTTAGCACTGCTGCTGTAGCAACCTGCGCCCATGACTTCCGTGCAGGTTTCTCTGGTTTAAGGCCAGCCAGCGTTTCATTCTCACTTCATGTTTTCTTTTCTCTTGTTTCTTTAATCTCTCAGTCCGGCTCCTTGGCTAAATGGTTAGCGTGCTGGCTTTTGGTCACAGGGGTCCCGGGTTCGATTCCGGCAGGGTCGGGAATTTTAACCTTAATTGGTTAATTTCGCTGGCACGGGGGTTGGCTGTATGTGTCGTATTCATCAACATTTCATCCTCATCACGACGCGCAGGTCGCCTACGGGAGTCAAATCAAAAACCTGCATCTGGCGTGCCGAACTTGTCCTCGGACACTTCCGGCACTAAAAGCCATACGCCATTTCATTTTTTAATCTCTCTTTTTCCTCTTCCGTGTAGACTAAGGAATGTATTAATGTACTTGACCATTTGACGAATGATGAAAGTTATTGATTGTGTAAATTGATTTGTATTGACAGGTGGACCCTTATCAGACCTGTTTTTCATAGATTCTTAAATCATTAAGCGACTAAAAAATGTCCAGATTAAATGTAAACTGTACCAAAACTCGTGTACTATCGTCCTGTTTTACCTCCAGTAGCTTGACAAATCTTTATTTTTTTCTGGAATTTTTTAACCACTGCTGCAGTTTTGATAAGAGATGAAGACAAAGTGAAACAGTCTATGATTTACAATCAGGTTGTGTTTATGATACACTTTGTATTTAATCTGCACATTTCCTAACGATAAGTCCTGCCGGGCTGAGTGGCTCAGACGGTTGAGGCGCTGGCCTTCTGACCCCAACTTGGCAGGTTCGATGCTGGCTCACTCCGATGGTATTTGAAGGTGCTCAAATACGTCAGCCTCGTGTCAGTAGATTTACTGGCACGTAAAAGAACTCCTGCGGGACTATATTCCGGCACCTGTGTCCGAAAACTGCAAAAGTAGTTAGTAGGACGTAAGCTAATAACATTATTATTAACGATAAGTTCACGAGGAAAGGGAAAAGAAATAGATATAAGAGGAATGAAAAAGAAAAAGAGAGAAGAAAAGAAAAATGAGGCGAGCGCGCCTCGAACACGAGACGCCTGCGTGGAAGTCAGGGAAGCTGACAACTAGATCAGCGGTGCTACAGACAGTCACCCTAATTGCCAACAGATACGCAGGCTGTTTAATTTAAAGGCCCATTTTCTTGTCAATTAAGGGCCAATAGCACAATACTACCGAAACGTATCTGTTTATTTTTGACGTAGATCAACTTCCCCAAGTATGAACGATATCCATCACCCTGTAACACTTGTCAGTCTCGTGAGACCAACTGAAGAGTTGTCTAATACGAGAGGTAGCGGAACTGGTCAAGAAAGCCAATCAGTATGGCTGAGGATGTCGTCACGCTGACCACGTTACAAGGTGGTGGTGATTACTATTTTAATAGGAAGTATAACTGACCAACCATCCTCTATCAACAGAGGTCCGACACTTCGAAAAATGAAGGTATCGGCTACAGAAAGCTAACAGCCACGAAGGGCCTGAAAATCGAAGACTCCTTAGGCCTCCGTACATAATACCGTCGGGGTCGGAAAAGAACAAGAGCGATTAAGGGAGGTCGGATAGGATAGATGAAACAGAGTAGCCTGGCACAAGTAAGTGGAAGCAATACCAGGACTCAGCTAAGGGTGTCGTGGTCACCAACCGACGCTTCCAAGTTAAGAGCCCTTGGCGCCCGTTTTAGTCGCCTCTTACGACACAGGAGATACCGCTCCACCCACAGAGTGGCCACGTTGCAATCCAATATCTGCAGGCCAACTGACTTGGCAGGTAATGAGCTGTTGCACGAAAGGTTTGCTTGTTTATTTCTTTAAGGGATGGGGAAAACAAGAGGCTGGGCTAGGATTTGGAGGGAGGTGATCTTAAGTTAGTACATTCGTGCATGACCTCAGATACAAGAGGAAGACCATGGATAACTACCTCGAAGATAGACAAGGGCCTACTTAATTGCTCTCACAAGGCTCAGTGCATCCTGTCCCAACCCCACACCAGTATTTAAATATCCGATTGCGAATAACTGTATCTGACGTAACTAGGAACTGAACGCAGAATTTGGGACTCGGGCTTCAATATGTACCCCAGGACCACGAAGGTAACACGTGGCATTGTAATTACCGTCCTTCATGTTTACAACATTGGCTTACATCGTAGGAAATAAAATGTTCATATATTATGTTGCTAATCATAAAGCCGTTGAATAAACATTTTCTTTTAGTTCAGTTCATGAAACTCATCAAAGAACATAAATTTTATCGATATCTCACTCGGTCAAAGGAATGAGAATGCAAGTGGTGGTACATTACACGTGATTTCATGCAGAAAGTCGTGTTTTTATGTAACCTGACATTTACGTCTACTCCTTAGTCTTATTTCCTGATTAGGGGGTCGGGCAGAGGAGTGATGAAATTATATAACATGTTTTTACGGTCGGATGCCCTTCCCGATGCCAACCTCAGTTGAGGAGCTTCGGGTATGAGTCATGCTCGCTACCCCTGGACCATAGGGCTGTCAAAATTCAGACTCATCGGGGCTTAAGTGCGATGGTGGTTACAGAGGTCAAGGAACAACCAACTGAGCTACTTACTTCGACTTTGATCTCAGGTCAAGGAAGATTTCCTCCATAATTTCAAGATGTCGGAATGATTCCTTGTAAGAGTTTTGACAGAACCTCTCCGCGTTCTGCATTGCAAAATCCACTCAAAATCCAGATTGTCCGACAAGAGAACAAATGAGAATCGTGCTAATGAAGATGAAATGGAAGATGGTGAATTAAATTGGGTAAGGAGCAGAATCAGCCGTGGGTTATGAATAGGGTTCGTTTCCCGACTCGGATGGGAATATTTTTCCTTGATCTGAAAGCAGATCCAAGGTCCACTCTGCCTAGGTGAGTACAATTGAGTAGATATTTGATGGTGAGATAGTGGCCCTGGTCTGGAAAGCCAAGAATAATAGCCGAACAGATTCGTCGTGCTGACCATGCGTCAGAGGCTTCGAGCTGAGTAGCAAATCAGTGCTGTGGCGTCATGGAGTAAGTATGTTAAGTCTGAATTACAGTTATTAGGGTCTAAATTAAAATGTTATTTCTAACAGTAAGGCAATGTCGTTGGGAAGGGGGGGGGGGGGTTTCTCACTAGGCGATAGAGGCCTTCTCCGGTAATACGAAAGAATGTGGCTTCGATTCCTCATCAGAAAGTTTTGTAATTAAAAAACAAGAGGAGGATCAACCATGGGGTTGTGAGTATATGGTTAATTTCTGCGGACAAAGGTGACTAGGCATCGAGCAAACTGCTCCGTCCCACTTGCTACCAAGATTACGGATACTAGAAGATTTTATCTTTCCCTCCTCCAAGGGCCTTTATGGTCTATGTCGTAAGATGAGACGATAGATTCAGCCGTCCACTATCCGTAACCTCGGCACTGAGATAGAATTGTTAGCTCTAAGCGCCGCCATCTTTGTCCACCCATCACTGTAGAGTCGAGCACCTCTCTAGCAGTGAAAGTCTCGAATCTAAATTTCTCGACTTCCTGGCGGGGAATCGAACTCACGTCCTTCCAGTTGAACAGAGCACGTCTTTGCAAGTCAGTTTCCGCGACGATTGAGTGTCATATAGGAAATGCGAACTTCGAGTGTGTGAATCATTTCGGTTCGTTAAGGTCTGTATTGTCTCAGGATAGCTAGTGTGAGAAATAGCAGCCTATCAAATAAAAGTAACGAAGAGAACTCACATGACTGTAATATTCTGGAATTGAAGGCAGTGATGATTGTTACCTTCCAGGAGATTATCAGCCCTTTGACATTAACTTAAGGAGGAAGAGTTTTAACGTCAAGAAAAATGGGAGTATCGTCTAGAGAGAGGACAAGGCTAGGGAGCGTGAGAAAACAAAATACTCACTAAGCCTAACTAAAGTAAAATGGGATTATGTGAGGTAGTAGAGAAAAGTAGCTTACCCAGGATAATGATTGACTCCGCAGGGAGATTTTTTTTTTGTTAGTAGTTTTACGTCGCACCGACACAGATAGGTCTTATGACGACGATGGGATAGGAAAGGGCTAGGAGTGGGAAGGAAGCGGCCGTGGCCTTAATTATGGTACAACCCCAGCATTTGCCTGGTGTGAAAATGGGAAACCACGGAATACCACCTTCAGGGCTGCCGACAGTGGGTTTCCAACCCACTATTTCGCGAATACTGGATACTGACCGCACTTAAGCGACTGCAGCTATCGAGCTCGGTGTGCGTGATCTTAGAGAATCGAATATTATGACCGACAAAAAAAGTACATGGCATTCATAGATCTAGAATTAGTGTTGATTGGACCAAGTTATTTAGGATTCTGAAGGTGATCGGGATCATATACCGAGAAAGAAGGATTATCTACAATCTGTACAAAAATCAGTCTGTAATGATAAGAATCGAGGGCTGTAAAATAGAAGCAGTGAGACAGTAATGTAGTTTGACCCCTCTCGGTGTCGATGTTTATATATAAATATAGGCGGTAAAGGAAACCAAAGAGGAATTTGGGAAGGGAATCACAGTCCAAGGAGAGGAAATAAAAACTCTGAGATTTACCGATGATATTGTTATTTTATCTGAGTCTGCAGAAGGTCTGGAGAAATTGCTGACTGGTATGAACAGAGTCTTGGAGAAGGAGTACAAGATAAAATAAACGAATCCAAGAAACAAAATGACGGAGTCATATGAGGCGGGATATATTAGATTAGGATACTTATGAAGTCTTAAAGGGAGTAGATGAATAGTTACTGTCAGAAGTAAGGATGATCTAAAAAGCAAGGAAGACCATTCATAAGAAAGAACATGTATACTGGAATTAGAAAAAAGTTTTTAACAGCTTTCTTTCTGGGTCGTGGTACAGTATGAAAAAACCATGTACAATAACTAACTCGGAAATAAAGGGACTTTTTTTAAAAGCTGTTTGTTCGGGGCGTCGACCCATGTGGATCTTTTGCCCCTACTGGCACCATATTGTATGAACCTGCGTGTAATTGTAATGGCGGTAGTGTGGAATGTTGTGTGTGAGGAAAGGAACATTAAGGATGTCACAAATACCCAGTCCCCAGGCCAGGGATATTAATCATTGCAATTAAAAACCCCTGACCCGGTCGGGAATCGAACCCGGGGCCGCCGGGTGACAGGCGGACGCGTTACCCCCTACACCGTGGGGCCGGACAATAAAGGGAATAGAAGCTTTTGAAATGTGGTCTTACGAAAGGACGGGGAAGGTGAGATTGGCAGATTGAATCACGAATGAAGAGATACTGAAGTGCACTGTACAATTCAGCCACATTATTATTATTATTATTATTATTATTATTATTATTATTATTATTATTATTATTATTATTATTATTATTATTATTATTTTGCTAGTTGCTTTACGTCGCACCGACACAGATAGGTTTTACGGCGACGATGGAACAGGAAAGGCCTAGGAATGTGAAGGAAGCGGCCGTGGCCTTAATTACGGTATAGCCCCAGTATTTGCCTGGTGTAAAAATTGGAAACCACGGAAAACCATCTTCAGGGCTGCCGACAGAGGGGTTCGAACCCTCTATCTCCCGGATGCGAGCTCACAGCTGCGCACTCCTAACCGCACGGCCAACTCGCCGGTGTTTTTAAATTATTATTATTATTATTATTATTATTATTATTATTATTATTATTATTATTATTATTATTATTATTATTATTATTGCCGGGTTGAGTGGTTCAGACGGTTGAGGTGCTGGCCTTCTGACCCCAACATGGCAGGTTCGATCCTGGCTCAGTCCGGTGGTATTTGAAGGTGCTCAAATACGTCAGCCAGGTGTCGGTAGATTTACTGTCACGTAAAAGAACTCCTGCGGGACTAAATTCCGGCACCTCGGCGTCTCCGAAAACCGTAAAAAGTAGTTAGTGGGACGTAAAGCAAATAACATTTGTTATTATTATTATTATTATTATTATTATTATTATTATTATTATTATTATTATTAAATCTATGGTGAAACAACCCATTAGCGCTTTGGCGTGCCAATACAACTACTACCCAGCCAGATGGTCTGCCGACTTCAGTGCTACGTGGTCAGCATGACAACATTCTCAGCCGTATTGATCGGCGTTCACGACCGGGTCCGCTGCTTGTCATATCAGACAGCTCCTTAGGTGGTCTCACGTGACTGAGTGAACCTCGTTCCAGCCCTCAGTTTACAATTAAAATACTTACACTGGCCGAGAGTCGAGTTCAGGGCGTCCGGTTAAGAGGCAGACACTCTAGCCCTACACCACGAGGCTGTTATTATTTATTTTATTTATTTATTTATTTATTTATTTATTTATTTATTTATTTATTTATTTATTTATTTATTTATTTATTTATTTATTTATTTATTTATTTATTTTTTTTTTACCACACAATTGTAACGGCGATTGGATTGAATGTTTTTCAGATTCAAATATTCACGCATCTATGGATCAGTCTTTTAAAAATGCTGCATTTCTAAAACAGCAAGCCGTTGCAAATGCGATGGAGAAATTATATCCTCACTTAGAACAGCTTAGGGCTTAGTTACTCACCTTGGCAAACAAAATATTACGTAGTAGTCTATCTCACGTTCTTGAAAGAAGAACGACATATTTCAGTTCTTCCTTCTCACGCAATTTCTCTTCTCGAGATTTTAAGCCACACACATGCAATGACTTAAAACGTAACGAAACCGGCCATGTTGCTGCTGATTGTGTTTTTATTGTGTTCACTTTACGGAAGTCACTGTCACTGAACCAGTGTACTACGTGTTGAATGCCTTCTGAACATCTGAGTTATTCTTTAAATATTTATTGAATACTTGTGTATATTTTGCAATTGGGATTTTGAATAATAATAATAATAATAATAATAATAATAATAATAATAATGATAATAATAATAATAATGTTATAGGCTTTACGTCCCACTAACTACTTTTACGGTTTTCGGAGACGCCGAGGTGCCGAAATTTAGTCCCGCAGGAGTTATTTTACGTGCCAGTAAGTTTACCGATACGAGGCTGACGCATATTTTAGCACCTTCGAATACCAGCAGACTGAGCCAGGATCGAGCCTGCCAGGTTGGGGTCAGAAGGTCAGTACCTCAACCGCCTGAGCCACTCAGCCCGGCTGGGATTTTGAGGGTTGTCCCGAGACCTAACATAAGTTAGAGTAGCCTGCCGGGATAACACATCAAATCCATTTCTGGCTAGAACAACTTGTTACTTTCATTGACCCGTCTGTCCAGACTTTGACAATAGGAAAGTGACCGAGGTCTGAGGAATGCGAATAATGCCAATCCCTCTTGTGAATGCTGTTGTAGGGTCGGTTGATGTACAATACGAATTTCAATAGGCTGGACACCTCTAGCTCAGTGAGGCAAGTAACCTCACTCCTCATTTCCTTAGTAAGCCAGTGATGTGTAGAATATTTATAACTGTTGAGGATCCAACCAGCCTCCGGGCTGAGAACTCATAAACAAATGCCACGCTCAGAATAGCTACTATCAGCACCTCAGGCCGTCAGAACATGCAGCTTCCCAGTCTGACATTGTTACATTTTGCTATTCTTCCTCCAGTTCTTGATTTAAATACACATCGAATAACAGAAGACAAGTATGTCTGCGAGATTATAAAAATATTAAATTGTATTACGTCTCACTACTTTCTTTTTCGGAGACAGCAAGGTGCTGGGAATGTTTTACCGTAGTTCTTCTACGTACTGGGAAATGGACCGACGTGTGAGTGGCGTATTTGAGTATCTTCAAATACCAATGCCTCGAACCCTCCTCCTCGAACTCAGTAAGCCTACGCTGTATCATGTCAGTCGGGTGATATATATATATAGGTTCCTCCTCTGGATTCAGGGTGGGATATTGAAAGAAATTCCCTTTAACTCGATCCATAGTCATCATAAAATGACAAAACCATATTTAAAACAGTGATGCTGATGATTCACAATACAGTAAAATAAAATGACAGTCTGTATCAGCTCAAATTAAAATATTTTGGTATAATCGGTTTTGGTAAACTAAATTCCATCATCAATAAAATGCTTGATATTTTCATTTAAAACTTTAAAATACTCACACAAAATAAATTGTTGAATAAAGCAACATTGGTGACCAGTTCGGTTTAGACTGCGAAGAATTGAGAAAGAAAGAAAGAAAGAAAGAAAGAAAGAAGGACGTTCTTTGTTATTGTAATTCCTTGTTACTTGGATCATTAATTCTTTCTTTCTTTCTTTCTTTCTTTCTTTCTTTCTTTCTTTCTTTCTTTCTTTCTCTACACAGACTAAATCGAACTGGTCGCCAGTATTGTTTTATTCAACAACTCATTTTATATGGATATTTTAAAATTTTATATGAAAATATCAAGCATTTTATTGGTGATGGAACTTAATTTTCGAAAACCGATTATAACAAAATATTTTAATTTGTGGTGATACAGACTGTATTTGTTTATTGTATTAATATAACTTCCCGGCCTTCCTCAATTTTCGCACCGCTTAGCTATTAATATATTATGGAAGCCTATACTGCACAAAGTTTCTCACAAAAAAGATCATGCGAATCTTTACCTAGAAACATTATACAAATCATTAATAAAATAGGTTATCAGATTTCAAAAATGTAATAAATAATTCCAATCTTCAAAAACAAATAAAAATTACGCTGCAATGAAATGAGTTCGTTTCCAAATGTTAGGGCCTATATTACTCTGTCTCTCTCTGGGAATGTGTCTTAACGTGTAGTAAATAATTATAAGTTACATTCAAGCTTTGATATAAAATCTAGGGAGATATCTTTGACATTTTCTTTCTGCTTTTGTACACGGATATTATAAAAACGTCGCTGACTAGTAAAGGAATCTCACATATTTCGAGAGGTTAGCCTATGTCATATAATCTCTTTTCATAAACAGAAATTTTGAATATCCTATTTATTTCCGAGTGAATGTCATACTACTGCGTCTTGTAAATAACAGCTTACATCCACTAGAACAGCTGCGGTCCACTGTTCTAGGCGCTCTTTCATGTTATCTGCTCATTTTTGTTAACTACAGCGTAACCAAATTTGATTAACCGGGATACTATTTTTAACGACTGATGCATATTGACAAATAGCTCTTAACCCACAATATAGAACAGTGTGTCCTGTTAACGTTCTCACGGAAGTAGCTAAGATCTGTTGTCGAACGCTCAATCGTCTTAAGGATAAAACCACAACATGTCCCAGTGTGTTTTGTTGTCGTTCCAATTGTCTGTTGTCGAGCGCTTGTACGTATTATTAAGTGTTAAACCAGATCATGTTGCAGTGTGTTCTGCTACAACAACTCTATTGACAAGCGCCCATCTGTGTTTTAAAGCACAGCATATCGCGTGTGTTTTGTTGACGTTCCCACTACAACAGCTGAGACCTATTGTGTTAACCACAACACACCACAGTGTGTTCTGTTGATTTACCATTATAACAGTTGAAGTCTGCTCATTCATGTTAAACCACAATATAACGCAGAGTATTTTGTTGACCTACCCGCTGCAGCAGCTGAGGTCTGTTGTCAAGTGCTATGGTCGCCACCGCCCCCGAGGACGAAGACGTACTAGGTCCCGCCGTTAGCTCAGGCGCCGCCCCCAGAGGCGTGCTCGACTTGAACAGCCGACTGGCCTCCACTCGCCGCTGCAGGTTCTGCAAGGCTCGCGCCTCCTCTCGTCTCCTGCTAGGCCGCGGGGCATTGATCCCACAACCCGGAGCGAACTGCACCACGGGTGGCTGTTGCTGTTGCTGCTGCTGCTGCTGCTGCTGTTGTTGGTCCAGAAGACGACGACTCGCCGGGCACCGTCTGTCGTCCATGGCTCACTGGAGCTCTCGGCCAGCATCCCGGACTAGCTACAGTAACATCGATTGGCTTCCCTCCGCGCCTGCGTACTCCGCCAGTCTAGCCGTGGAGCGTTCCCGTCGCTCCTTCTCAAACTTCCAAAACAAGTTTTCACATTCCTTTTCAGCCGAATTTTGAATATTCCATTTAATTATATCCAGACATCTTCGTTATTTAAATTAAGTCTCTATTTTCTCAATATAAAAGATTAAACGCTAAGAAGAAAGCTTTTAGTTTTACGTGACTGTTGATATGGTGATCATAGCCATGAAACTTCCAGTTTTACGGCAATCCGAACCACAAGGACATGACTTACCATTTCAGAAATCTCACATGCCTAGGAGATTCGAACTACGCTCGCCTTGGTGAGAAGCTAGCGACGAGGCCACTCAGCTGGACAGTTAGCCTTCGGAGGTTAAGTCTATTATAGATTTAACTTTCACCGTTTAATCTAGAGTTCAAATTTCTATACGTTCGTGTAAAATTTTGGGCTGAACAAGTCTGATGGGGGAATGACTAAATCTTGTTTCCCTTGGCGCACATTTCTCGACGGTGTGAGACAGACTTCTCACATTGGCACTACCTGGGACTTCCTCAACACACCGGACCTAGGTGAGTACACTTCCTGACAAAAAAGAAACCTGATGTGACTCTTGTACTTTGTACACCTCGTCCCATAATAAAATATTTGCTGTGCCTTTTAATATGTATTTACCAATAAACTTGCGTGTGGCAAGTTAGGAAAGTGACAAGCAATGTTATCATTTAAACTCGCTCTGAAAGCGTAGAAATGCTCCTTTTTATTGGTAAAGTGTTGATAAACCTCGGTGTATTATCCAGCCAAGAAATCCCTAAGATAACGTGATCGTTCCTTGCGATCGTGCTTGTAGTCGGAGAGTTGGGCTGAGTGGCTCAGACGGTTGACCACAACTTGGCAGGTTCGATCCTGGCTCAGTCCCGTGGTATTTGAAGGTGCTGAGACACGTCAGCCTCGTGACGGTAGATTTACTGGGACGTAAAAGAACACCTGCGGGACTAAATTCCGGCACCTCGGCGTAAAAGTAGTTAGAAGGACGCAAAGCCATTTGCATTACTGTACTCGGAGACTTTCCTATTTTCAGCCAATTACTTTTTGTGTCAAGACTTGTACAAGCTCGGGCGGTATGGTCTGTATAGCGACGGGGTGAAGGTTAGCCTATATATACACTGATGACCAATAGAATTAGAGATACTTGGGCAGTTACGTGTAGCACCCCTGAGGAAAATGATTGACTGAGTCTCTTACAATATACCGGAAGTGTGGGAAGTCATACTGTTCCATGACCACTGCACAGCTGCCATAATGCACAGAGATTGTTCAGAGCAGTGTCAACGGCACGCACATCCCTCTCTACAGTCTCCAATTGAAATGAAATGGCGTATGGCGTATAGAGATCCCAGGACGGCTCGCCAGGTGCGTGATGATCAAGACAACACATACACCCAGCCCCCGTGCCAGGGGAATGAACCATTTTTTTTTTTTGCTAGGGGCTTTACGTCGCACCGACACAGATAGGTCTTATGGCGACGATGGGATAGGAAAGGCCTAGGAGTTGGAAGGAAGCGGCCCCAGCATTTGCCTGGTGTGAAAATGGGAAACCACGGAAAACCATTTTCAGGGCTGCCGATAGTGGGATTCGAACCTACTATCTCCCGGATGCAAGCTCACAGCCGCGCGCCTCTACACGCACGGCCAACTCGCCCGGTGAATGAACCAGTGATGGAACTCCTGTGACCAAAGGCCACCACGCTAACCATTTAGCCATGGAGCCGGACAGTCTCCAATTGAAGATGTGCTGAAGAGTAAGTACCTAGTTATGAATATATATAGTTATGAATATCCTTCCTTATAACGAAATACCTGTAGACGGTTTTCGGTTATTGGATGTAGATAATCGAACTGCTCTTCCTATAAATACACCTATTCGGAAACTAGGAAAATCAAAAGGAGGATGATATTAATCGAACGGTTATGGAAATAATACATGTTTGTACAATGATAATAAGGGTTATAGCAAGGGAATGACTGGCTTGTATAAAAATTAAGAAGATTGAAAACAAGGACTCTTAAGGATAGATCTACATTGGGCTAATCACATAAATGGCATTGTAAATAAAGGGTACAGATTTCTGCACATGGTTATGAGGGTGTTTAGGGGTTATAGTAAGGGTGTAAAGATAATAATAATAATAATAATAATAATAATAATAATAATAATAATAATAATAATAATAATAATAATAATAATAATAATAATAATAATGTTATTTGTTTTACGTCCCACTAACTATTATTTTAAGGTCTTCGGAGACGCCGAGGTGCCGGAATTTAGTCCCGCAGGAGTTCTTTTACGTGCCAGTAAATAAGGGTGTAAAGGAGAGGGAATATAAGTCTATGGTAAGACCCCAACTAGAGTATGGTTCGAGTGTATGGACCAATACTTGATTCAAGAACTGGAAAAAATTCTAAGAAAAGCAGCTCGATTGGTTTTGGGTGATTTCCGACAAAAGAGTCCGGCTCCATGGCTAAATGGTTAGCGTGCTGGCCTTTGGTCAAAGGGATCCCGGGTTCGATTCCCATAATTGGTTAATTCCGTTGGCACGGGGACTGGGGTTATGTGTCCTCTTCATCGTCATTTCATCCTCATCACGACGCGCAGGTCGCCTACAGGTTTCAATTCAAAAGACCTGCACCTGGCAAGCCGAACTTATCCTCGGACACTCCTGGCACGAAAAGCCATACGCCACTTCATTTTTGCGACGAAAGAGTAGCGTTACAAAAATGTTGCAAAGTTTGGGCTGGGAAGACTTGGGAGAAAGGAGACGAGCTGCTCTATTAAGTGGTATGTTGATAGCTGTCAGTGGAGGGTTGGCGAGGAATGACATTAGTAGGCAAATAAGTTTGAGTGGTGTTTAAAGATCACAGTATGAAGATAAAGTTGAAATTCAAGAGGACAAACTGGGGGCAAATATTCGTTTGTAGGAAGGGGAGTTAGGGATTGGAATAACTTACCAAGGGAGATGTTCAATAAATTTCCAATTTCTTTGCAATCATTTAAGAAAAGGCTAGGAAAACGGATAGGAAATCTGCCATTTGGGCTATTGTGCTAAATGTAGATCAGTGGTGATTGGTCTTGAAGTATTGAGGTCGGGCGACCCTGTACACCAGCCAAGCATTCTCTTCTCCAAACAATTACAATTTGGGAGCGACAGTGTGGTGCATTGCCTTACTCTACATACAAGTATCCTGCAGTGTGCTGGAGGTGAAAGTGATCCGACAGTAGCTTCTTGCATCGTTCGTCAGCGAGGGACGTTGTCAAATGTACCATAGTTCCCATTTCATCTCACGTGAACAATCCCCATACGATGATACAACCCCCTCCGAACTCAACTGTACTATGCTGAAAAGAGAATTAATTGCCTTGAGCGCTTGAAGACGCACTCGTAACCGGCAAGGAGCATGTGAAAACTGGTACACTCGTGATCAGAAGAATCCCGGGTGGAAAGGAAAACAGGTAACGTTTAGGCGTATATTTTGGCTAACCCTGAGGATGTAGGAGAAGCAAGGGACGCAACATCACATGTGTTCGTCTTCCAGGAGGTGTGGCTTGTGATATTACGCAGTCGGAAGTCACTCCCAACTCCATTTTCTCGGGAACGGATTAAGATGTTTCTATGGCTATGGCCGGGCTGAGTGGCTCAGACGGTTAAGGCGCTGGCCTTCTAACACCAACTTGGCAGGTTCGATCCTGACTCAGTCCGGTGGTATTTGAAAGTGCTCAAATACGACAGCCCCGTGTCGGTAGATTTACTGGCACGTAAAAGAACTCCTGCGGGACTAAATTCCGGCACCTCGGCGTCTCCGAAGACCTTAAAAAGTAGTTAGTGGGACGTAAAGCAAATAACATTATTATTATCTATGGCTATACTGGCTTCCCCAAATCAAGGAAAACTAGTAATAAATAATTTAATTGTGAAGAAATCTGCACGATGTAATCCCGTCCCAATACGTATGGCATTTAAGTGTCTGATCCGCGCTGACAGTAACTAAATAGGAACGGTTTCTCAAACACCCTTGTGTCTCTGTTTAATGCCAGTTGAGGATAAAATGTAATAATAACAATAATACATATATACATCATCATTATACACCGTTATGGCATTCAGCGTTCAGTCTGAAAGCCTCTCTAAATTTACTAAACGTCGCCACAATCCTCTATTTACAACTAGTGCTGTGGCCTCATTTAGTTCTATACATATCTTTAAATCGTTAGCAACTGAGACTAACCATCGTCATCTTGCTCTCCCTCTCCATTATCCTCCTCCTTTCACCTCACATGACCCCGACTACCAAAGCCGGTTTATGCGTAGAGCTTCATCCACAGAGTTCATTCCTTAGATTTTATCTCCACATTCAGAGTACCCTCCTGCCATTGTTCCCACCTGGTTTTACCAGCAATCATTCTCGCTATTTGCATGTCTGTTACTTCTAACTTATGAATAAGATATCCCGAGTCCACCCATCTTTCGCTCCCATTAAGCAAAGTTGGTCTGAAAGCAGACCGATGTAAAGATAGTTTCGTCCGGGAGCTGACTTCCCTCTTACAGAATACTGTTGATCGCAGCTGGGAGCTCACTGCATTAGCTTTACGACACTTTGATTCAATCTCACTTAATACATTATCATCCTGAGAGAACACACAACCTAAACACTTGAAATTATCTACCTGTTCCAGATTTGTATCACCAATCTGACATTCATTCCTGTTGAATTTATTGCATACTGACATCAATTTAGTCTTCGAAAGGCTAATTATCATACCGTACTCACTGCACCTATTTTCAAGTTCCAATATATTAGACTGCAGGCTTTCAGTACAATCTGCCATGAAGACCAAATTGTCAGCATAGGCCAGACTGCTTACTACATTTCCACCAAACTGAATCCCTCCCTGCCACTTTATACCTTTCAGCAGATGATCCACGTAAACTACGAACAACAAAAGTGTAAGATTACAGCCTTGTCTAACCACTGTAAGTACCCTGAACTAAGAACTCATTCTACCATCAATACTCACTGCAGCCCAATTGTCAATATAAATGCCTTTGATTGATTTTAATAATCTACCCTTCATCTCATATTCCTCCAGTATGGTGAATATCTTTCAATCAAAACCTACTGGTCTGCATTTAGGGCAGCCGCCTAGGGCAGATTCCCTATCTGTTGTTTTCCTAGTTTTTTCTTAGCCTAAATGATTACAAAAAAAAAAAGCAATTTATCGAACATTTCCCTTGGTAAGTTATTCCAATCCCCTAACTCCCCTTCCTATAAACGAATATTTGCCCAATTTCTCCTCTTGCATTCCAGCTTTTTCTTCATATTGTGATCTTGCCTACTTTTAAAGACACCACTAAAACTTATTCTTCTACTGATGTCATTCCACGTCATCTCTCCACTGATAGCTCGGAACATACCACTTAGTCGAGCAGCTCGTCTCCTTTCTCCCTCGGTACCCTGTCATAAGCTTTCGCTAGATCTACGAAACATAAAACAACTGTCTACTCCTCTCGTAGCATTTTTCAATTACCTGGCGCATGCTGAAAATCTGATCCTGACAGCCCCTCTGTGGTCTGAAACCACACTGGTTTTCTTCCAACTTCCTCTCAACCACTGATCGCACCCTCCCTTCCAAGATGCCAGTGAATACTTTGCCTGGTATGAGATACATCGATAGTTGTTTCAATCATACCTGTTCCCTTGCTTATAGATAGGTGCAGTTACTGCTTTTGTCCATTCTGAAGGTACCTTACCAACACTCTATGCTAATTTTATTACTCTATGAAGCCATTTAATCCCTGCCTCCCCACTATACTTCACCACGTCAGGTCTTATTTAATCTATTCCTGCTATTTTACGACAATGGAGTTTATTTTCCACTTCCTGAAGCGTAATTTCACCATCATTTCCCTCCTCCCCATGAGCTCGATTGTTCGCGACACACCAGGAAGACTTCCTTTTACGTTGAGAAGATTTTCAAAATATTTCCCCCACCTGTCCAGCGATTCCCTGAGATCTATTATGAGTTCACCTAAATTACCCAAAACACTGTTCACTTCTTTTTCCCCCCCTTCCTAAGATTCCTTATTACTGCCCAGAAAGGTTTTCCTGCTGCTTGACCTAGCCTTTCCACGTTATTACCAAAACCTTTCCACGACTTCTTTTTTGGACTCAATAACTAATTGTTTCGCTCTGTTTCTTTCATCTACGTACAATTCCCTATCTGCATAAGCCCTTGTTTGGAGCCATTTCCGATAAGCCTTCTTTTTACTTTTAAAACAAGTTGTTTTCATCAAGATGTTCGCTTTTTCCCATTTTTACACACAGTTGTTCCTATGCATGCCCTTGCTGTTTCTACTACCGCATCCCTGTATGTCACGCATTATCTTTCTATATCCTGAACCTGCTTAATGTCTGTTCGGAACTTCTCACTAACCATATCCATAACATACTTCTGTCTAATTTCTTCGTCCTGGAGATTTTCTACCTTTATTCGTTTGCAGACAGATTTCACTTTCTCTGTCCTAGGCCTACAGACACTTTGTTCACTACAGATGAGATGGTAATCTGTATCATCGAAAAATCCCCGGAAAACCCTTACATTCCTAACAGAATTCCTGAATTCGAAGTCGGTTATGATATAGTCTGTTATGGATCTGGTACCCCTACACTCCTATGTGTAGCGGCGAATCGCCTTATGCTTGAAGAATGTATTCGTAACTGCTCAACCCATAACAGCACAGAAGTCCAGCAAACTCGTTTCATTCGTATTAGCTTCCATATCTTCCCCATATTTACCGATCACCCTTTCGTATCCTTCAGTTCGATTTCCAACTCTCGCGTTGAAATCGCCCATTAGCACTATCCTATCCTTGCTGTTCACCCTGACTACGATGTCACTCAATACTTCATAAAACTTGTCAGCTTCATCTTCATCTGCACCCTCACATTGTGAATACACTGAGACAATTCTCATCCTAATTCCTCCAACTGCCAAATCTACCCGCATCATTCGCTCATTTACGTGCCTAACAGAAACTATGTTGCGTGCAATATTGTTCCTGATACTCTGCCTTTCCCTTTTTAACACCCGTCAAGTACACATTATAATCTCCTATCTCTTCCTCGTTATCTCCCCTTACCCGAATAAAACTTACTGCTAGCACATCCAGTTGCATCCTCTTTGCTGACTCAGCCAGCTCTACTTTCTTTCTTTCATAAGCCCCGTTAATATTGATAGCTCCCCATCGAATTCCATTTCGTTCGCCAAGTTGTTTCCAAAGAGTCCCTCGTCTGTCAAATGGGAGTGGGATCCCGTTACTCCCATAGGTCCGAGGTTTGCTTAAAATGTTCTGAGCTCGGTAAATTCGTGAAGCCGGATGCCACCCTACTTACACATAGTCCAAGTGAGGATCTCTTCTCAAACGGGTTAGAGACCACCGGTGGATGGTATAGTCCTAGACGCCTGGGCACAAGGAAGGCCATGACTCAGAATATGTCCGAGATGCCCACTCCCATTCCATAGCAACTGGTAGCCCGACTCTCAGGACCACTTATTAGGCCACTCAGCCGTTGCCCATTGTTCAGGAACTAGGACGTGACTACCGTGACCCACGCGATGAACCATTATAATAATAGCAATAGCAATAATAATAATAATAATAATAATAATAATAATAATAATAATAATAATAATAATAATAATAATAATAATAATAATAATATTGTGAAACCACGGAAAACCATATTCAGGGCTGCCGAAAGTGGAATTCGAACCCACTATCTCCCGAATGCAAGCTCACAGCTGCGCGACTCTAACCCTAGGGCCAACTCGCCCCGTGACGGGTATCTCATGTAATTCAGTGTTTCCAAACTGCTAAAAACAATCGATTTGCATACAGACGTTAAAATGCTTTAGTAGTCGGCGACTGTTATAAGTTTTCAGTGCTTTTATTCTACCATCTTACTACAAGACACAGTTTGGTTTTAGAAAAGAAGATATCAGGAAGAGAGCATGGAGGGCTTTAAAACACTCAGAAAATCTTGGCAACCTAAGAAGACAACTAGGGGGCAAGACAGCTATTTTAGAAGCCAGAAAAGAAAATCTTTTCTTATTAACAAAGTAATGAAGAACCATTCAGTTTCCTTTTTCCCCTGATTAGCTTCCACCAATTATTTAAATGGCTATAAAATTATTAATTTTGTGAAAAACTAGTGCAAAGATTATACTCTACTTTTCATTTTAAACAAAAACAATATTATTTTCTTGTGCAGGGAGGGTTCATTTTATTTATTAACTTTTTTCTTGTCCGCCTCTGTGGTGTAGTGGATAGTGTGATTAGCTGCCACCCCCGAGAGGCCCGGGTTCCATTCCCGGCTCTGCCACGAAAATTTGAAAAGTGGTACGAGGGCTGGAACGGGGTCCACTCAGCCTCGGGAGGTCAACTGAGTAGAGAGGGGGGGGGGTTCGATTCCGTCCTCAGCCAACCTGGAAGTGGTTTTCCGTGATTTCCCACTTCTCCTCCAGGCAAATGCCGGGATGGTACCTAACTTAGGGCCACGGCCGCTTCCTTCCCTCTTCCTCGTCTATCCCTTCCAAACTTCCCATCCCCACACAAGGCCCCTGTTCAGTATAGCAGGTGAGGCCGGCTGGGCGAGGTACTGGTCATCTCCCCAGTTGTATCCGCCGACCCAGAATCTGAAGCTCCAGGACACTGCTCTTGAGGCGATAGAGGTGGGATCCCTCGCTGAGTCCAAGGAAAAACCTACCCTGGAGGGTAAACGAACGAACTTTTTTCTTACAAAATGCACTCCTTCGTTTCTTTGAGACATTTTGCTATATTATATTATGAGAATATCTTATATTTATTTATTACAAGTCACCTGTCATTATTCTTTTTTTTGGATTGTGAAGAATATTCTTCATTTACATGTATTTGAAATGTAAGCATTGTATCTGTCTGTTATTTTCATCTTCTTCTTCTTTATCTGTTTAACCTCCAGGGTTGGTTTTCCCCTCGGACTCAGCGAGGTATCCCACCTCTACCGCCTCAAGGGCAGTGTCCTGGAGCTTCAGACTCTGTATCGGGGCATACAACTGGGGAGGATGACCAGTACCTCCCCAGGCGGCCTCACCTGCTATGCTGAACAGGGGGCTTGCGTGGGGATGGGAAGATTGGATGGGATAGACAAGAAAGAGGAAAGGAAGCGGCCGTGGCCTTAAGTTAGGTACCAACCCGGCATTTGCCTGGAGGAGACGTGGGAAACCACGGAAAACCACTTCCAGGATGGCTGAGGTGGGAATCGAACCCACCTCTACTCAGTTGACCTCACGAAGCTGAGTGGACCCCGTTCCAGCCCTCGTACCACTTTCCAAATTTTTGTGGCAGAGCCGGGAATCGAACCGGGGCCTCTGGGGGTGGCAGCTAATCACGCTAACCACTACACCACAGAGGACCCAGCATCTCAAAATGCTTTATTATTATAATAGCTGCCCTATAACGAAGGAACTCGCCATGCTAAGGGAGTGTCATTATAAGACCACTGTAGTCAGCATAAAATCTGAATGAATGGCTTAAGCTGTATAAGAGTCAGGTAACTTGCCGTATGAGGCGAGTATTCTTTCCAAACCCTGGCAATATCTCAAATAGGCCTATACATTCAGTTGAGGGTATATACTGCCATTTTAAGATCACTGTTACGGTCAGTGTGCCACAAAGGACTCTGTCGCTTGTAGCTGGCGCATTGGAGGACTACTTCACTTTTCAATTCTAAACTCGTCTTTCTTCACTTGGACTTCTCATTTAATTCATTGCTGGAGTATCATAACAACTAAGCTACTTAGGACGAGAATTAACATCTATCGTCTTTCGACTGGTTACATGGACATCGTTTTCTTTACCGAGCGAGTGGCCGCGCGGTTTCCGTTTTAGTTGCTTTACGTCATACCGACAAAGTTAGGTCTTATGGCGACGATCGGATAGGAAAGGCCCAGGAGTTGGAATGAAGCGACCGTGGCCTTAATTAAGGTACAACCCCAGCATTTGCCTGGTGTAAAAATAGGAAACCACGGAAAACCATCTTCAGGGCTGCCGACAGTGGGATTCGAACCCACTATCTCCCGGATGCAAGCTCACAGCCGCGCGCCTCTAACCGCACGGCCAACTCGCTCGGTCACCTTGCATTTAGGAGAGAGTAGATTCGAACACCACTGTCGGCAACTCTGAAGATGGTTTTCCGTGGTTTCCTATTTTCACACCAGGAAAATGCTGGGGCGGTACCTTAATTAAGGTCACGGTCGCTGCCTACCTTTCTTGTCGTCGCCATAAGACCTATCTGTGTCGGTGCGACGTAAACAAACTTCCTTTAACTAGACTCAAGGCTTCATTTCGATTCCAAGATACCTTTTCGGAACACTATTGAAAAATGATCTTTTGATGTTCAGCTACGCGACATGACGATAAGTCTATGGACACGAGACTGGCGTATTTGAGCATCTTCAAGCACCATCGAAATGAGCCGGGATCGAAGCCGTCAAATTGGGCTAGGAAAGTCAGTGCTTACAGCAATACTGAAGCCATTTCGTCCATCTGACTGTTAGTGGTGGTGGTGGTGGTGGTGGTACATATTCAAGAGGCACCTCTCCCACAAACAATTGAATATATTCTTTGTACGTCCATGGAGACACCTCTCGCACGAGATGAGCACGTAACCAGCTACGCTAAAAGAAGGTCAAGAAAGGAAGTAAAGGAGTAGACGGGCTGAAAGTATGAAGAAAGAAAAAAGAAACGATGAGACCTGGAGAAAGAAAGAAAGAGAAGAAGAGGAGAAAGACCGAAGTACGTACAGTACATACATCTTGTATATTTCATCGTTTAGTCTGCGAGTCTCTGTAAATTAACTAAACGCCTTCACAATCCTCTGTTCGCAACTAACTCTGCGGCTTCGTTTAGTTTCACACACTTATCACCAAATAATTTAAAACTGAGTCTATTACTACTATTATTATTATTATTATTGCCGGCCCCGCGGTGTAGGGGTAGCGTGCCTGCCTCTTACCCGGAGCCTCGGGGTTTGATTCCCGGCCAGGTCAGGGATTTTTACCTGCATCTGAAGGCTGGTTCGATTTTCATTCAACCTAGGTGATTACAATTGAGGAGCTATCTGACGGTGAGATGGCGTCCCCGATCTGGAAAACCAAGAATAACGGCCGAGAGGATCCGTCGTGCTGACCACACAACCCCTCGTAATCTGCAGGCCTTCGAGCTGAGCAGCGGTCGCTTGGTAGGCCATGGCCCTTCGGGGCTGTTGCTCCATGGAGTTTGGTTTGGTATTATTATTATTATTATTATTATTATTATTATTATTATTATTATTATTATTATTATTATTTCTGTTTAACCTCCAGGGTTGGTTTTTCCTCGGACTCAACGAGGTAATTATTATTATTAATTTTTTTTTGGTAGTTGCTTTACGTCGCACCGACACAGATAGGTCTTATGGCGACGATGGGACAGGGAAGGGCTAGGAGTGGGGAGGAAGCGGCCGTGGCCTTAATTAAGGTACAGCCCCAGCATTTGCCTGGTGTGAAAATGGGAAACCACGGAAAACCATCTTCAGGGCTGCCGACAGTGGGGTTCGAACCTACTATCTCCCGAATACTGGATACTGGCCGCACTTAAGCGACTGCAGCTATCGAGCTCGGTAATTATTATTATTATTATTATTATTATTATTATTATTATCATTATTATATAATTCACAATTTTATAATTGGGTTTATGAGCTTCTTCGGTACAATGTACATGGAAGAAGTACCATTTAGTACATACGCACATATGATTCATACATATCGGTATATACTTACATTGTTGGCAAATAAACTTGACAGATATTTACTATACCGTACATAAATGGTCAAAATTATTAGTGGACGATTTTCATTAGTCCTCTGTATATGGTGGATGGTTCATGCCAATAAACTTTCTTACTATATGGCAAGTGGCCAGGATTGCTGGTTTTTGTAATTCTCTGTAAGTGAGAGGGTGGAGATTAAGAGCTTCAATGCTCCTGTGTAGTGTCTTTGGTATAGTACCGCTATATTCAATCACTACTGGAATTATGACAACATTATTGAGTTTCCACATGGTTTTTATCTCTGTGGCCAGATCTGTGTTTTTGGAAATCTTCTCTGTATGTGTTGATTGAAGGTTGTAAGTATTAGGGCATGCTATGTCAATTATGAAGCAGATTTTCTTGTTTTTATCTACAAAAGTTATATCAGGTCTATTGCCGGTAATAGTTTTATCAGTGATAATACTTCTATTCCAGTAAATTTTGTAATTTTCACTTTCCAAGACTGATTGGGGTTTGTACTTCCAATATGCTGTGGTACAATGGATTAGGTTATTTTGTCGGGCTAATTTCTGGTGAATGATTTTTGCAATTTGGTCATGTCTGTATTTGTAGTCTGTGTTTGCCATTAATTGACAACCTGAGGTTATGTGCTGGATGGTTTCTGGAGATGTATTACAGCGTCGGCACAGATCTGAATAGACAGACGGGTCATGCAGTATGTGCTTTCTGTAGTTCCTTGTGGCAATGACTTGATCTTGTATGGCGAACATGAAGCCCTCTGTTTCTGGGTATATATCCGAGTGTGTCAGCCACACATGCAACCCTTGTTTATCGATATATGACTTATTTAACTCATTTAGATACCGTTCATGAAGAGGCTTCTTTTTCCACAGAAAAATCTTTTCCTCATTTGTGAGGAATGACATTGTAAGTGAAGCCGGGGTGTTCAGATTGAGGGGTGTAAAACCGTTATCTGCTACAACCATTGCACTATGTAGGGCAGAGGTTTCTGATTTATGTTTGAAGTAACATTTTAGTGATGTAATTTGTTCGTTGTGTAATTTCTCAAGCTCTATCAGTCCACGACCACCATCAGAACAAAGCAGAGTAAGTCTTTCTGAGGCTGATTTTGGATGATACATATTGTGTTTTGTCAGTAACATATTCGCTTTCGTTTGAAGATCCTTCAGCTCAGTTGTAGTCCACTTTGACTCCAAATGAGTATGTGAGAACAGGTATAGCAAACGTGTTGATGGCCTTAACGATGCTTTTTCCTGTGAGCTTAGAACGCACGATTCGTCTTACTCGTTCAATATACGTCAGTCTCAATGCCTGTTTTGTGTCCTTGTGTTGAATCCTTGCTGACTGGTTATATCCAAGATATCGATATGTTTCATTTGTTGTCAGTGGTGAGAAATCTGTTGCTTGAGAGTGGATGCCCTGTGCCGAGAAAGAGCCCCTCCTAATTGTCTGAGTAGCACATTCATCGAGTCCAAATTTCATACAGATGTATGTGGAGAAGTTGTGGATAATTGATACAAGGTTGTTAAAGTTGTCTTTGTGATTCAGCATACAGTTTCAGATCATCCATATACAGTAGATGTGAAATTGTGTAGATTGTTCTTTGCTTATTTTTGATAGTGAATCCATATGTTGTTGAACTCAGTAAGTTTGATAGTGGGTTCAGAGCAAGACAAAACCATTATTATCATTATTATTATTGATGGAACAATCATTTTTATTTTTGATAGTGAATCCATATGTTGTTGAACTCAGTAAGTCTGATAGTGGGTTCAGAGCAAGACAAAACCATTATTATCATTATTATTATTATTGATGAAACAATCATTTTTCACTTTTTCTGGACTGGACGAATGTAAAGGAGAAAGAATTGAAAAAAAGGTAGGAAAAGAGAGATATAAAAGGAAAAGAAATACAAAGGAAAACAAGAGGAGAAAAATAGGAAAGCATATTAATGCAACCGAGCCCAGTGACGTAGTCGATTCGTCATTCTCCTGTTCCCGATTTCGATCCTGGCTCTTGTTGCATTTGAGATTATTTAAATGCAGGAACTCCGTACCTTTGGCTTGCAGGACGTTAAACAACTCATGCAGGACAGAATTCCAACATCCTAGTGTCTCTTAAAATCTACTAGAATTGAATTATTATTATTATTATTATTATTATTATTATTATTATTATTATTATTATTATTATTATTATTATTATTATTATTACATCATTCTATTTTTGAAACAGTTGATTTATCCTCCCCAGGGACTTAGGCAGGAACGCTTCCACGTTTCTCCTGTGTCAACTTGCGTGGTTTACCTGAAACTCTAGGCAAGATACATTTTGTGTTCAGGGTTGGCAACCCTCCTAAAAATATGAGGGTGGCACCTACTGTGCCCAGTCATAGGACAAAGCAAAACAGCTATGAAGTTCCGTGTGTCCAGAGTCGTGTGCACGACACGGTAGAGTGCGGACGTCCTTTGTGGCGGTTCTAGTTTGTTCTGTGTGGTTTGTTCGGTCAGTGTGTTCTGGTGTTGTGTATTTTCCTTTTTAATTTTGGTACGTGTGTGAGAGAGGATAGTCACTGGTTTATGTGTTAGATGTAATTAACACTCCTGGCCTAGAATGGCGGAGTCAAGTGGGGGAACTAGTGTTGAGAAGAAGACTGTCTTAGTAGATAGAAGGGATATCCCTATGGAGATATTGATAACCTATAATCCGGTTCAAATTCTATCCTACTCAACGCGGCAGCTCTTACTACAGTGTTTAGAGAACCAAATTTATATTATGAAAATCATATAGGATCTTTGTGTTCGTTGAATCCAGTGCAGAAAATAAAAAGATGGATAGTATACACCCGATGGCCTTTGGAAAACTATTTTTGATAGGAAATGTATAGGATCCATCAAATTTCTAGAAGGGATAGGAATACGGTCCAAATAGAATTCAAATTCAGAATAAAGGCTAATCCTTTCCTTCCAAATTAAATTGTACAGGAAAAGCAGCTCAAAGCTTTCATCCCATCTGTCTGTACTTATAAAGTGGGAGTGATTAAAGGTGTTGACAGGGAATTGACAGAGGCTGAAATTCTAAAATACGCTGAATCGTCGGTATCAATAGTGGCAGTTCAATGTATGAATAGGCGTTCATGGCAGGATGGTAAGGTCTCTTTCATTCCTACAGGCGCTCGCTGGTAGAGGCTTTACGTCGCACCGACACAGATAGGTCTTATTGCGACGATGGGATAGGAAAGGCCTAGGAGTTGGAAGGAAGCGGCCGTGGCCTTAATTAAGGTACAGCCCCAGCATTTTCCTGGTGTGAAAATGGGAAACCACGGAAAACCATCTTCAGGGCTGCCGATAGTGGGATTCGAACCTACTATCTCCCGCCTCTACGCGCACGGCCAACTCGCCCGGTCCTACAGGCACGATCAAGATCACATTCAACAGTCAGACCCTATTTCAATATGTTTCACTGTATAGGGTAGGTCCCTGGTTGAAGCCCTTATTTTCCAACCTACTATATGCAGAACATGTCAACGGTATGGGCATACAGGAATAATTGTCGAGCCACAAGTCCTCGACGCGCCAATTGTGCACAATTCCATGAGACTAAGGATTGTATTGATTCCCGACTACAGTGCTTAAACTGTTCCGGGGAACATCAAGTGGGGTCAATTCATTGCCTCGAGTATAAACTCCAAAGAGAATTTTAAAAAAAGATGGCAATGGAATGTAGTACTCCTCAAGATTCATCATCTCCTACGCCAAGGAAAAGGAAATTCACGGTGGTAGTACATTCTTCAACGCCCAATCACGATCGTACACCATGATTTAATGCAGGGGGTACCGTGATATTCTTGATATGGCTCCCTTCACCAGGAGTGAACCTACTCCCATGTCTTCCACCTCTAAGGAACTTTCAAAGGTTCTTCAAAGTAGCTTTGATAAAGTTGATGGCACTTTAGGAAAAAGCATATCTCTCCCTTTCGGCGACAAAATTTAAGCTATCTCTAATAAACTATCCGCCTATATTTGGGCAACGGAGCCTGATTCAAAATCGTCCAAGATGCTTATAACTATGCATGTCACTTCTCCGCTCTTCAGCACAGTCTGTACCTAAAACATGCTCATTATACAGTGGAATGCACATAGTGTACTAAGTAAGAGACATTTATTGTTTTTGCTCATTAACTCACATAAACCACATATAATCTTGATCAGCGAAGATTGGTTGTCCACATCCAGCCAATTTAATACAATGTAAGTTCACTTTTCCACATATTCCCCAAGTGACTGCAAACAATTCGCGGAACGGTCAACGAACTTTTCGATTCCGGATGCGTAAAATTCATTTCCAACGCTATGTAACCACACAGCTGCTTTCATCTCTTCATCGTTTCGGAATCGTCGTCCACCGAGATCCTTTTCAGCTTACCGAACACAATATGATAATCACATGGCCCTAAGCCTGGACTGTATGGAGGATGCTGCCATACCTCCCACTTGAATCGCTGCGATAGTTCGGATGTTTGGCGGGCCGTGTGAGGTGTTGCGTTAACGTGCAACAAAATCTCGGTGGACGACGATTCCGAACGATGAGGAGGTGAAAGCAGCTGTCTCCAGTCAGCTACATAGCGCTGGAGGTGATTTCTACACATCCGAAATTGGAAAGTTCGTTGACCGTTCCGAGAAATGTTTACAGTCTCTTGGGGACTATTTGGAAAAGTGAACTTACATTGTATGTTGCCACAGCCCTGCTGCCTATATGTAGGTGGTTTCATAAATGGCCATAACTTGGAAGTATAGCTTACTTTTTGATTCACCCTCATAATTGTACCAGACATGACAACCATGGCTATTATGGTGCTTGTATTTTGGTATCAAATCAACTAATATTCCGTTCTATCCCCTTGCGTTATAGAATTCCGGGTACGCAAGCGCTTGCTATTTTAGTTTAAAATATTCATGTAATTTCTTTCTACTGTCCGCCAAGAATACAGGGATCATATGCCAACTGGAAAAATTTCTTATCTCAAATTCCTCACCCTTGTATCTTTGGTGGAGACTTCAACTGTCATCATAATAGCTGAGGATGCGAGATATCTTGCCCTAAAGGAAATTGCTAAATTAGTGGCAATTTATAATTAACATATTTTAAATGATGGTTCACCGACTCGGATGACGTCACCTCTTCAACATTAAAGCGCAGTAGATTTAATAATAGTACTAGTTAAATTTGGAGGGGGGGGACATGAGGAAGACGGGATGTTGTTAGTAGGTGACTGGAATGCTAGAATAGGCGACCTATCTCCAACATATACCAAAGAGGGGTGGACGATGATGAGGGGAATGAGGCGTAGTGGAGATAAAAGAATAGTTATGGGTTAAAATTGCTAGAATTATGTGCGACAGGTAACCTATATATTTTAAACGGCTGGTGGGACAGAGATAGGAAAGAGAAACTGACGTACATTACATCTCAGAGGGGAAGAGCTATAGACTTGGTAGTTAGTTCGGAGGATAGTTTGGAGAGAATAAAGAGGATAGAAATAAGGGACTGGGTTGAATCCTATCATGCCCCGTTATGTGTTAAGCTGTGAAGAAGTAAGAGGGAGGATGAAGAAGGAGAGAAAAGGACGGGTATAGAGAAGGGCAAGAGATATATTAAATATAAGTGGTCAGTGGAAGTAAAATTTGAATTAGACGCTCTTATAGAAAATGAATTACATTTAATCAAGTGCGGATGGGAGGAAGATTAAGGGAGGATAATGTTGATAGACCGCTGGAGTTAATTGAATATCCAATAAGGAGGGTATATGAGATAGATTTAAGAAAAGACAGGAGAAGACGGGTGGTATAATAAAGAGGGTAAGGAAATGAGGAAAGTAGTCATGAGGAGGAAGAAATTGTGGCCGAGGGAGCAAGCAGAGTTGATAAATAGGGAGTACATATTGAAGCAACCTGAAAGGGTGTGGGATAGAGTGAATAAAATTAGTAAGGGTGAGGAGGTTTGACAAACCGAAAATTGACTATGATTCATGGGTGGATTATTTTCGTAAATTATTAGGAGGGATGGGTAGGTGGAGAGAAACAACAGGGGAGAAGGGGAGTAGATGTACGGATTTATGAGTTGGATAAAGGGATATCAGGTGATGAGGTAATGGAAGTGATAGGGAAACTGAGGACCAGGTCGGCAGGAGGAAGAAATGGAATCAATATTTTGGAAAAAATAGGGATATATAGACAGATGATAGAGGGCATAGAAAAGTTGTTCAACAAGATTTTCGAGGGTGGTAGGTTCCCAAAAGAGTGGCAAATTGGGATCACATGCCCAATCTACAAGAAGAAAGGTGAGAGGAATCTTCCGAGTATTTATAGAGGAATAACTTTAATGGACTCCTTGAGTAAGATTTATAATAATAATATGATAAATTTCGCACAATGTGCATTTAGTTCTTACAGAAACTTGTCAAAGAGTTTTGTTTTTTGTTCCACAGTATCAGATGATATCGGTCACAGTAGGCCCTGCATAATTTACACTCGCAGTTATCGTCCGGGTCATGGAATTTATCCGTTAGGCATATCCGATTATGGAAACCGTGTACGGCAAATCCTGTCAATACATGACGTAGGTCATATGAGTAAGATTTTTACAGGTATATTAGCGAACAGACTGAGAGACTGGCCTGAAGTGTATGGCGATTATACTAAATTAAGAGATGTCTTGCCACTGCATACTTGAAATGATTCGAGGAACATTATTCTGCATGTTTCCGTTTCCTTGAACTGTCAGCGGGTTATAATTAAATTCATAATGCTGCCCTGTGTTTTCGCAATAGTTCCGTTGTGCGCCGCTACTACTGACCTCCTCTGAGTGCCTGACTGTATAGTGGAGCCACCTAGATGGGTTGACAGAACTGAGACGGTTGCTTGTCAACTCATGGGCGTGCTATAATGAGGAGTGTGGCATTTGTTTGGTTGTTGTCGATCGTTAAAAGGAGCGTCCTCCCTTGCTGTGCTGGTGAAATCTAATATATAATTTGATTGAAAGAAGAAGAAATGGTGCTGCAGGTCGACCCCGGTGAGGTTAATCCCCGATCGGCGTTATGCCGAACAAGGGAAAGGTTTTATTTTTTTTATCGTAATGGTTTCCTGAAAAATTGTAAGTACATCACCACTTCTTCCTAATCTCAAAGAGAAATGATCTATTCAACCTAAAGTCCAACTGCGGAGGACTTCTTCTGGATATGGACTACTAAATTATGTTTCTTGTGCTGGATTACTTCGTATAATGAAATTATATTTGGAAAGTTACCGTACTGTGTTTCGGCCACCATGATCTAATAGATTTGTTCTAAGTCATTTGGGGTGTGTTTTGATGTAAGTTTAATGAAAATTTTGAAGAATAAGTTTGGTTGCGTGACTATTTCTAAAATTTTTAAAATTATGTGATTGTAAAAAATGTACATATTTTACTGGGGCATAATAATCTTGTAACTCGTTAACTGTAATGTCACGAAGGTTCATTCTGTTATTAAGTGAAGAATGTTTTTACCCAGTATTTTCTTAATTATGGTTTAATTTATCAAACTCCGAGCTGGGGGTAATTAATGAGCCATAAAATCGTTTCTTTTGACTAGCTCAGTCCTTGAGTAGCCATATTGTTTTTTCGGGTGTCACGTGATGTGTTCCCATGGCCACTCTTAGTAAAACATATTTGTGGGTGTGTACTATTTTCATTTTGACATTTGACGTTCCATCATTTATTATTGTTTTTCAACATATGAAGTATGACCTTTGTGAACAAAAAGATTCGTGTGGGTTATAGTTGCGGGCTGTGAATCCCAAATGTGTCGGGTGGAGATGTTCTCTGCATAACTGATATTTAAACATTATTATTTCTGGAGAGTTTGCCGTTTGGAGATTGCTTGAATTTCCTTCTGATTTTATTTTTCTGAGGCTTGCTCTCGTGGAACTTAATATTGCTGACCGTTGGGTTGGGAAGGGTTTATTTCGTCTGGAGATAGCCATAAGAGACTCTTTTCGGCTCCCGAAGTTTAAAACCAAGGGTGATCTAAGATTACAGAATTGTAAAAAGAAAAAAATACAAATCTCGTTTTGATAATTGATGAATAGGTTGTGACTCAAGAACTTAGAATTTAATTTCATTTGTTTGTGGATGTGTAAAAAGGGAATTATTTATTACTTCTATCGTATTGATCTTAAAGATTAAGTGAATTCGTAATAGTTTTTTTTCTTTTGGATCTTTAGTTTGTGTGGAAGCCTAACTAATTAATTAATTTCGGTTTATTAAAGCTATAATTTTCTCATATACAGTGTTCTCATTGAAGTCAGTATATTTGAATTATATTCTTCTAATGATTCATCCGACCTCTTGGGTCTTGTATGCTCACATGTTTTCGCGACCTCTTGGACTGTGAAGGTAAGTTTGGTTTTAATATTCTAAATTCTGTTTGTCCTTGGTCGTGCAACACCTATCGCTTGAAAGCCAGGAAATTACGCAATAAGAACAGTCGATACTGCCAATTTTCGAGGATGGTTTTAGAAAGGGCAGAAGGTGATAGATAATATAATTATAGTTAAGATAATCTTAGAGAAATATCTGAATAAGGAATGAGGTATACAGCGTGATTCAGCCCCCTTCCAATGTAGTTTTATACAACCCACAATATTCATTCTGTCCTGAAAATACCTGCCCTGTTGATATGCAAAGACAACATAACCGGATATCTTCGTATTTACCGCCTCACCGTGATAGGACGCCGTAATGTCATATTCGTAGTAAACACTGGAAGACGTGCGTGTGCTTTCTAGATCATATGAACCTGACACGCCAATGAAACACTGAATTGATATTGTGATGGCAGTAAACCGAATACTTGCAATAAGCTGCCGACTGTGCCGTGCAGAACCGTATTGTAGTTAGTAAAGGCGTGGCGGAGCGGGCTTGCATGTCAGGTCGGAGGTTCGAGTCCGCGGCGAAGATTACAATTCTTTTGAAATATTTGTTTAATACGTACCGCACGCAATGTACGTTCAATACCAGCTTTCATGCAAAGTGAGTGTGAATGAATGTGTTTGTGGTCCTAAGAAGGGCCGATTAGTTAGCAGGACGGACACACGGAAATAATAGGAACACAACTGCCCTGACAATGCTTTATCGCAGCAAATGCTCGATGTGATGACTGTTTTGGTTCATGCACATTCGGGCCAGGTGTCCAATAGATCGTTTTGCACGCTGAAGCATTCCAGGTGTAATTGCTCAGCAGGCGTCCGTGATGAGTTGCCGGAGCTGGTGGGGGTTTTCCGACGCTTGAGTGTAAACGACTTTCTTCAAATGTCCCCACAAGAAGTATAACGGCGTTAAATCCTGTGATCTGGCGGGCCAAGAAACAGAGCCTCCTCGTACTATCCATTTTCCTGGCAGTTCCTCGTTCAGATATTTACTAACGGGCAAAGTCGAATGTGGTGGAGCTCCATCCGGTTGCAACCACATCGTCAAACGATCGTGCCCAGGCACATCCTCCAGCAGCAGTGGGAATTCCTGACGCAGAAAGTACAGGTGGTGTGGGCCCGTCCAATGGCCCTCAAAGAAATAGGGTCCAATCAGGTGATACCCCAAGATTCCACACCAAACCTTCACTCCCCATCGTACTTGATGGACCGCCTGTCGCACCCGGTGAGGATTGTCCGGACTCCAATAGTGCATGTTGTGGCGATTGACGTTCCCATTATTGTGGAACAATAACAAGATGTGCGATACGAATGCTTTATCATTGTTCAGCCTGCCTAATAGCAACCGACAGAACTCCATTCGAGCTTCGAAATCCCACCCGTGGAGCTTTTGATGTAGATCAAGGTGGTTTGGGTGAAGTTTATGTTCATGCAGTATTCGTCAGACGGACGACTGGCTGGTGTTCACCTGTCGTGCAATCGCCCTTTTACTGATATGTGGATTATTAAGAACTGCCTCCAGAACGGCCTCTCCTGTTTCACCCGATGTAACGGGTCTATTACGGACTGACGGCTGCTTGGAAGTCACGCCTGTTGTCCTTGGGCGTCTTTCAACAAGACGGAATATCGTAGCAGCTGGGTGTCGCCTGTCGGGATACCGTTCCTGGTACAAACGTAGTGCCTCGCGCACATTTTGTATTGCTTCCCCATAAATGAGAAGCATACCAACGTATTATTCTGTGGAAAACATACCGATGACAGCAGAGATTACAGTACATTCAGGCCTTAACCAGCGGAGTATGCGCAGGGCACAAGATGAAATACAGCGTCATTCTACTGTTTGAATGTGGTAAACGTGAATTTGTGTTTTTGTATTCAAATATTATACCGTTGCAAAAATATCTGAACGATGCAGGATTCGAACCGCCTCTGGCACATTCTGTCGATTACTAGGCGAACGCCTAACTGCATACGCTACGCTACACTGCTAGAAACGTGCTGGTAGTACGACGAGAGCAGAGTATATACGCCATCCGGTTCGGTGTTTTAAGACATTAATTGCTGCACGGTTACCTAGTTTTATGCATTGATTCCCCTCTTCGTAACACCCGGTCACGAGCCATGCCACATTATCATAGTCACATGGTAAAAGGGCGTTGCTATATGATTTCAAGGCGTCGTGTTTTACAAACGGATTATATAATATTTCACTAGGGTTCAGAATCGTGTGCAAAATGTGCTCGCTGAATATTAGTACCGTACAGTACGCCTGCAGGGGATTAGCACCCCTATAACCGTGTGCACGATAGTAGGGCTACAGCAAACGGTATTGAAAGGGGCTGCTGAATCACGTTGTATATAGCTGCCATTGATTTTGGGAAAGCTTTCGACACAGTGAATAGAAGCGCGTTAGTATCAAAATCAGACAGGGTGGGAGTTTCAGGAAAGATGATCCGAGCGATTGAGACCACTGAGTCTACTGTTGTGTTAAACTGGAAGAAGATATAGTAATCGACCTGATTGAATGTAAGATTGGATTGAAGCAGGGTTGTAGACTATCTCCGATTCTATTTTTATTATTTATAAATGATAGTTTGCAAGGACACGGAGGATAATTGGGCGTGCCCAGTTTTAGGCGATCAAGAGATCCCAGGGTTGATTTTTGCTGACGATGTGATATTAATGACTCTAACAGGGTGGGGTTTACAAAGAAGTTTAAATGCGGTCTCAGAGTATGCAATTAAGTGACCCCTGGAAATTACTGTAATTGCAACTAGACGAAGGTGATGGTAGGTCGAAAGAAGAGAACGAGAAAGGAAAAGGAAATCGGTGGTCCAGGAGGAGATGATTGAAGAGGTAGATAAATTGGAATATCTGGGGGTTCTTACTGTTCCGGGGTATCTGTGGAACAGCAAAGGTGAGAGAAGGTGCCGGGGTGAATAGGTCTAACTACCAAATCAAAGTTAATATAAAACTTTAACAAGGTTATATTTTCTAAGTTTTAACAAACAAGAATAACAAAACTTTAACAACAATAACAACGGTATGGCAATTTAGAACCAAGACTTATAATGATCCAAGACTTCAACCTTTAAACATTCTTGGGTTAGCAAGCCTTAATTATACAATTCTGAGCTCCTAGTTCAACTTTAACCCAGCAACAAATTGTTCAAAAGGGCAGAAAACCCCTAATACATGGAGTGCTTGCTCACAATTGGAATATCAAGCCTCCCTGAGGCACTTTTACAACACAGGAAAAGAGCTGACACGCTCTCAGTTTTCTACGCCTATTCAAGGCAATAACAGACTATCCAATTACTTGCCATCAAGACACACTTACAAAAATGAAACGGGGGTATCTTGTACCCAACCTACTGCAACCTGCGGCAACAGTGTTTTTCTCTTCACTTTGCCCCATGTATGGGCAACAAATTTAATGCAACCTATTGGTGGCCTCGTAGTCCTAATTCTTACCAAGGTCCAGGTTGGACTGATAAAAATATAGGTATCACCATGGCGCTGTACTTCCTCATACTTCACCTCAAGTTGTAGTACTAATTTAATATGATGTTGCCCGTGCAATATTTCCACTTACATGTTGCTAATTAACTATGCGAAATCGGGGATGGATATACCAATCAAACGCGGTGGTTGCATGTCCATATTAAGTCAATATCTCAGGGTAAAAACATCTATATATATTCAACAATACTATTTACCTTCGCAAGTTCCGTTGAAGAGGGTGTATAGTTCAATGTGTTACTCATTTACTCCGAAATCCTACCGTAGAATTAATATAAGCCTTTAAATATCATGACTCCGAAATATCAGCCTAAATGTATCCTTACAACTAATCTTCCTATCTCTACCTTTGAAAATAAACGCTAGAATAAACTTAAAACTAATTTATTAGCATGCCAATATTATAATTAACAAAATAATGATCATCTTTGGTAATAGAGGAAAGTAAATCAAAAAAAATCACATATTATTTTTCTTGACAACTAAAATTGACGAATTGACATAATTAAAATTGGGCAGGTATCTTTAATTCATCTGGGCAATTATTATTTTGTTGCGTGACCACACTTCATCATTTTATTTCAATATGGGGACAACTAGGATTTACTCTTTATTAAAGGAGGGTGTGGTCTTTCTTTCCTTTAGGTCTATTTGCACTACTCTTTGGAATTGGTTTGGGAATTTGCGTATTGACTTGTTTATGGCATGAGATAAGTAACTCTTTCCAATGATGGCTTCAAAATGCCATTTTAAGTATCTAAAAGAAATTAATCCTAACCATAAATATAAATTCCAACATCCTATATATATTAAAAATGTGTGCCAAAAATAAAATTAAATATCTTCATTTACGAATGCCATCGCCATGTTCTTCAACCGTCATGACCTGTCAGAATCGTACCGACCGATTAATTATTATGTGTATTTTCAATTAAAATTACTCCTTCAACTGCCTACTAATTTTACCATTTTCAGGTTAACGCGTGCTCCACTGCTATATATTCATTATATGAGACGAATATATTACTAGGCGACTATATCTCTATTCTATATACACTTCAAATACGTGTAAATTACGATCCATCTATCTCCATATTCCATATAAGTTCGACCAATAGACCATTTAATCTCACTGCTTCACTTAATATATTCACGTATCTAGGCCTTAATTTCACTGCTTGCCTCATTTTCAATCGCAACATAACTGTAGCTAAGAATAAATTCGCACCTATTTCCATCAATCATTTACTTACACAATACCTATTCAACATCTCAAATCTCCAACAACATATTATCATTTATGCATTTAATTACTGCGATTCCTCCGCATACAACAATATCTCTACTCAGATTCCACGTAATGTCTACCACGTCGCAGTAAAAACATTCCTTTTACTTAAATATCTACTCAAAACACCGCAAGCTGCTACTGTTTATTTCAACTCATCGTAAATGTAGACGATATTGGCCTAGTTATTCAATCTGGTCATTGGGTAGCCTAGGTTTATTATTATTATACTGCACTTCACTATCTTAGCCTTGCCTCAGGGGGGGCCATTCCGGGAATGGAAGCTGCCATTGGTCGCTCGCGCGTGACGTCAACTGGCGGATAGCCTTGAGACAGCGCATGCTGTTGCTGTGTAGGTTGCGAGAACGTACTACGTTCGTAATTTACAAGTTTTAAAAATGTGTAAAATAAACACAAGTACATGGCATACAAAATTAATACGGTAATACGGTACTATATACAATTGAACAAGTTCCACGGCCACGATGCATTAATTTAATTTAATTTGTCGTAAACCGAACATACCTGTATGCAGGAGAGTGAAGGGTATCCTCATTATTTTACTGGCTGAGATGCAGCCCACATCAGATTCTTCTTTGCGGCATATTTCTTTGCTGCTTGCAACTGCCTTTCCTTATTCAAATGCCTGATACGGATAAATGTCCTCGTCCTTGTATATAAATGAATTATATTTTCATGCACCTGAGGAAACTTCGATTTAATAACTGAAGACAAAGTTTTAATCACTTTGTCACACTTCGAACTGTCATGTCCATGAAAACCAGCAAATATAATTTCGAATTGTTTGACTGTGTTCACCCAATCCTTTGTCGGAGTAAAAAGGCCCCCTCGAGAAACAGTAGATATCCAGGAATTAGAACTTGCCCCAGGAATCGGGCACATTTCAGTTCGTGATCCCAAGGATTTATCAATCGCTCGGCATTTAAATGCGAGGTAGCCCGCCATGTACTGGACAGTATCGGGAGATACGTCCTCATTATTAGAACAGTTCTGCCCTAACTCGTGGACTTTACTCAGTAACTCTTCTTCGTCTTCTTTAATGTCTTCAATGTCAGAACTACGTATAATATTCGCTGGGCGTTCTTCTGTTACTTCAATGCACAGTTCACTACTTATGAATTTGGAGAATTCCTCATCTGTTTCCTCGTCCCGTGTTTCAACATCTGCCACAGAAGTACGGTTTCTTTCTTCAGCAACTGATGTACTTCCTGATAAGGGTATGTCATTTGAGTTTCCTGTTAAGATAAGAAGCCGAATCCTGTGTTTCACCTCAAGTGCTGTAGGGTTGTTATAAAAGGCACCAAGACCTCGAATTCTCGAAAAATAATTTTCTAGACAGTCTTGATTTAGTCGAGATGTTAGGATGTATCTTCCATTCTCTTCTCGGATTTCTTGAAACAGTCCCAGAAGTGATGTGATGGAGATGAGAAATCCCTTTTGAAACGGCAACAAACTTTTTCTACGTCCAAAGCGCATGCCACGGCAAACATCCATGAACCTTCTTAATGTATTCTCCTGGCTCGCAAGATTGAGACCGAATCCGCTACGGAGAGGTGTACCATGGTCAAAGGGAACTCGAGAATTCAGAACATCGAAAACATCATTCACTAATTCAAAGAAAATGCTCTCGCGTTCCTTACCTAGAACATACTTCAATGCTTTAGCTGTACGGTGTGAAAACAAGCGCGCAGCCATTCTAACATTCTGTCGCGCTCGACCTGTGACACTGATGTGAGCTTCTGATATGTGATGCGTAATAGATAAATCGCCTTTCTGGCTATCTAATACGTCCTCAATTATCTTCCTCGTTATCTCAGTTCCATCGGGCAAAACTACCCCCTCATCTAAAAAGTGGTTTCGAAGGAGCTTAAGTAAGTGAGGCACGTCATAAAAAACCCAGATCTTTCTTTCCTTGTCCGCTGGATTTATGAAAAAAGTTTTTGATGTGTTGACGCAGAGTTCGTTCCACACTTTTGAATTCTTTGCCCCCATATCACACGTTACCGCCACGACATGTAGCCCTAAATCTTCAAACTCTCATTATTATATCTTGGAGCAATTCGCTGTTCATTGTCACATCAAAATCGTAATAAAGTGGTTGCTTCCAAGATTTACACAAACCGCGAATCATCACAACTTGAACATTGCTGTGAGGTCCTAAAATTCTGTCTTCCGAGGCATCATAACAGATACGGCCATCTATGTTCATTTCGTCAAAGCACAACACAGTTTTTTTATCTAACTCGCTAAATGTACGGGCCTTAACTTTCAAAATTGAAAGAACTTCTTCCGAAACACCCGGATTGCACTTAAAATTCCTAGTCCAATTCTGAAGCGTAGCACGACACGGCAAAGGAATGTTGCGCTTTCTTAAATAGGTATAAGCCTTTCGAGAAAGGGCCTTTAAAGTCAGTGCGTTGGCAATATCCTCGGAGCTCCATCTTACTCGTTTGTTGCCTCGTAACAAGCAGCGAATTTGTCCGGGAGTGAAACACTTAGACAGAACACTTTCCACTTTCTTCCTCACGACACGTTCTTTCAGAGTTCTGGATAATTTCCTCTTGTTTGGCAACATGTGCCTTACAGCTTTGGCCTTTTTAAGGGCTGCATCACACTTTTTTAAGGCAATTTCTTGAACTGCATTTTTCTTCTTTAGGACTTCTATTTCTGTTTTCAGTCTTTTAATTTCTTCGTCTTTCAGTTTCATATCAGAGAGTTCACAGATGGGCTCTGTATTTGTGACTTGGTCCAGTTTCCTTTTCTTCGGGGATATAGACTCCAAGGTTGCAATTGCTCTCTTACGCACTTCTCTACTTTGATGCCGTTGAACACGATCACGTACAGCCTAAAACGAAAAAAAGAGCAACTTGTAAGAAATAAGGTAGATAATTGCCACAGTTCCAGGTTTCCTGTTCTATTTCTAAGTAACATAACACGTGTAACCCCGTGGGTCTTATACTTGAACGCCGATGATGTTCTACGTGTCCTAATCCACCGACTGACCTCACGAGGCTAGTGAGACCCTGTACCAATCCCCCATGCTAGATTAAATTACTTGGCGGAATCGGGGATCGAACCCGAAACCTCGGGGATAGTAGTCACTAACGCTGCTATTACTACACCAACGAGGTCGGCTGTTTTATTTCTAATAAATGAGGAATCATAACTACCTATGAATAAAAAAAGTCATTCGAGAAGATAAAAGTTAACAAATGAATACTCTAAATCAAGGTTAATCAGTTCAACAGTACTTATGTAGAAAAATCTTTAGAATCCTTACCTCTTCGACTGCTTCGCTATTCGTGCCACATTCAGCTGTACGCACTTCTCCGTGCCAATTTGGTAAATGCTGTGATGGAACTGCATTTGCTTTTAGTTTCTTATTTAGCGGTAAACCGAGCAGCTCATTCTTTAAATCACGCTCGTAATCCTCCGGAAGGAAATGAGCTGAGCATATACGTGCATTGTTCACATTAATTTCATCGGCACGCTTACACCGCGATAACCATTCTCTCTGTGTCATTGCATCTTTAGGGAAACGATGATACATTATACCACTCGTCTTACGGCCATAATTGTTGCAATTTGCAACTGCACAATTACTGTTGTTTTTACTCATGGATGACAGCTTCTCTCACAACGCTTTCTTTTTACTAGTTCCTCACGCACACACTCACTAGTTACCTCCTTTTTCACTCACTCCTAAGTCTGCCGGGGCCTGAGTTATCCGCCACATGACGTCACAGCGCGCAAAGCAGTGTGGGTAAATTCTCCGCTGAACGAGCGGGAGTGGCCTACCTTATAATAGTCTACTTACCTTGGCCTTGCCTAGTTTAATATATGACGTTCTCGTAAGCATATAGGTTCAAAAACATCAATTCTCTTCCCGATACTGCTCACATTAACCTCATATCAAACTTATGAGCACGGCAGTATATTACTACACATAAATAATACGTATCTGTGGTTATTTTCTCCGGCATATGCCTTAGAATTCACACAATGGCACAAACAGGTCATATCTTTGGCACTTCAGCATTCCTACAATTATACTACACCAAATGAAATACTTTATAGTTAAATTTACTAGAACGTTACTTATCTCTGGCCATGTTATGTCCGACTCTGCTTTCTTCTTGCTCGTCACGGCTTCTCGGAACGCTTAGCCTTGCACTGGATCACGTCATGCTGGATCTCTAGGTCTTCAGGCTTGAGCTTACGATGATCTGGTCAGCCTCCCTCCATCGCTTTAGGCTAGCTCCATTTCGTGTCCAATTTCCATGCAACGAAAAGACAATATTAAATTGATAGAATACATCTTAATTTTCAGTATATAAAGCTTTTCCAAGTACTTTCTCTAATTGTATATATATTTCTTTTCCTCTAAAGATACTGCTCAGATTCAATCTTTATTTTCATAAACTGGCTCTTCCTTGGTCTTTTTTATGTTGTCTGAATAATGTTCTTTAAATCTTATCAATGGGCAATACGTATAATTTGATGAAAATTTGGCCGTTTATTAAGTCAGTGTAGGCCTTATTTACGAATGCCGTATCCCAACACCTCTTCTTCCGTACAGTATTTGAAATCTTTTATGCGTGTTTCCCTGCCGTTTTTATGTATTTTCCAGTGGTTTGTTTCTGGATTCTTCCTTCGTATGGCTCCTATTATGGTTATATTGATTATGTCAGCTAATCTTCTGGTCAAGTAATCGCAATTCACAGTCCGTTTACGACGAAAACTCTTCTTGCCAAAGTAGATAATAATAGACCGTTTTTCAATTTTTTTTTTACGTATAAATGGTTCATTTCTCATAGAGTTTCCTTTCCATCTCGCCAGGCACTGCCTCCTAATTGCGGTCAACTTGTCACAAAAAGTTATTCCGTGCATTCTTAACGCTTGAAGCTGATCTGCGCCATTTTTCTTCCGATGTATATTCATGTAAACTGACGTCAATCGTAACGTAATGGTACACTACTGGGCCTAAGCAGAGAAAGAACAGGTTAAGTAAATGGCCCGAAATACAACAGGAATGGAGGCGTGTGCTTTCCCTCCTAAATACTCATTTTAAAACCTAAAAGGCACTAGGCCGAAGACGCAGGGGCTATTCCCAAACTATGGAGGTGACCCGTATAAGAAAGAAATTTAAACATTAGGGAAGAAAAGAAAATCAGTTACCAAAACGTAGTCACCTCAAATCAAAATGAAGGGGAGCTCGAGGGGGTAAATCACTCTCTATCCCCGATTTACAATTAACGATATTTACATAAGCCGGCAGAAATTTACATTACAGAAAGGTAGGTTACATGGCAAAAGTTTCGGACCTTTCCCGCGGGTTAAACCGCTGAGCTAGCAAGAAATAAGAATGTTAAATGGCCATTACCATACTGAAGACCTATTGCCAGATGAAAGAGGCGCTTCCCGCCCCCTGCTTTATAACCACACACTTAGTAACACGTAGATTAAGTGGCCAAGAGGTGTGAAAATCAGCAGTTTATAAACCCTCGGGGAAGGTTCGAGACCTTTCAAGAATAATTAAGCCACACCCTCTCAATTTTATTGGATACCTTACATATACACACCAAATAGAAGCAGAAGCCGGTGATTGGCTGAAAATTAATTACAGAAATTCTGGTTTGGCTAAATTCGAAACGGGCGAAAAGAAAGGTAAATATTGCCAACCGACAAATGAATGAACGAAATTTAGTAAAGAACAAACTTATGAATACAAAATTTCGTCAAATATAGTTCCTTCACTTCTCACCAGGGTGCATGATAGTTTTACGGCAGTGACATCTATGAGAGAATGTCCAAACTTCTAGATAAATAGTAAACAAAAACAAGTCGAAATTCACACAGTGACATCTTCAGAGGAAAGGTTTAAGTAGATCCCGTTTAAGTTCAGTGTTTCTCCAGTAGATGAGTTCCAATTGGCGCAAGATTTAAACGTACGGTGTAGAGGTGTACCTCCTGGTACAGACCTCCCCCTTCTCCCAAATGTCCTACCAAGGGGTGACACAGAAGAATTTTATTTAAAAAATTATCATTAGTTGAAGAAAATGTCTAATTCCTTGCAAATAGATTTGTGGCAGAACATGGAAGAGACATTAATAGTTGGAGAAGAATTGATTTGTAGAAGAATTTTGAAGAACGTAAAAAAAATTCAGTTTTTTGAAGTAGTCAGGAAGCAACTCGTTAATCTTCAGCTTTATAGTGTCTCTGTTGCTGCAGAATGTTAAATACATATGAATATTTTTGATGGCAAGTACTGCCGCCGCTGCTGATATCCAGTTGAGGTCGCCCGGACCCCTCAATTACCCTCAGACACACCTCTCCCGCTACTATGAGAGGGGTAGTCGTCGTGAAGGACGCCGCAGATCAAAAGTATATGCACAGTCCCCAGATGAGATGGCGGTTGGTGCGCCGCACTTCAGCCTTTGCCGGGAGATGGGCTCCGGCACGCCGTACACAGGTAGACATCACGGGAGTGGAGTGGGCCCGTACCCCACCTCAGTGGAGGTACGGCGACGAACGGTTGCGGGGACAATGAAACAGTAATATCTCGGCGACAGCAAAGTTTGTTGGAAACTTGGGAATGGAGGGTACGAACTTTATTGGTGAGGCAGAGGGGTCAGCGGCGTGGAAGACGATTTGCCACTAGTGTGGATTTGCAGGATGCGGGGGCTTGGTAGTGGCCACAAAGGAATGGACAGCTGGAAAACTGGAGGGAAAGATCGTACATTTGTATACATATCAGATAAGACAACAAAAGTGCAGAAGGCCAAAGATTTAGAGAAAATCTAACCTTCAAAGGTCCAGCAAAAGTTTAGTAGCACTGAACAAACAACAAACAAATTATACAGGTTTTACTTGGGAGATATGGACTCTAAAGATCCTCTCGGTTGCTGGATTGCTCACTCATAATGTGACAGGAGTCAGGAAATCTAAAATGATGCATAGCCCATGAAATGTGCGGGCAAGCTTGCCCGCGGGAACGAAGTTTCTTACCATGACTTGATCTCCTACCTTTAGATTGGTGGGCATCCGTTCACGATCATATCTTTCCCTAACCTTTTCATGAGAAACCTTAAGATTGGCCTTAGCCTTATTCCAGAGATCTCTAATATTACCTGAATCTATTGAATCAGGTAGAATATCACTAAGAGACCAAAGGTTAGAGAGTGGCGTGTTGGGTACAAATTTAAACATTAAGGAAGCTGGAGTGAACTTTTGAGATTAATGAACTGCCGAATTCAAAGCGAAGGCCAACCAATGCAGGGACGTATCCCCCCTGAAATGATCATCATGATTATAGGCAATAAGAGCCGATCTCAGATTACGATTGACCCGCTCAGCCAGAGATGGTTGAGGATAATACGCCGAAGTAGTTACATGAGAGATAGACAGATCAAAACAGAATTTACGGAAGAGATTGGAGGTAAAGGCTTTAGCATTATCAGAAACCAAGTATTGACACGGACCAAAAGAAGCAAATATGGTATTTAAACAAGCAATCGTGGACTGAGCGGTAGCCAGCTTAGTCGAAAATAACCAGGAAAATCTTGTGAAACCATCTACACACACGAGAATGAATTTGTTGTCATTCCCCTTTGATTGGGGAAGGGTCCTACGTAGTCGATGTAGAGTCGTTCCATGGGGCGTGACGCTTGATGAGAAGATAGTAGGCCTATCTTAGTGGACAAGGTGGGCTTACTGAGCAAACAAGCCTTACAAGCTTTTACCAATTCACGAATTTCACCGTCCATACCTTTCCAAATGAACATCTCTCGGATCTTTTCTCGAGTTATGAAGATGCCTAAATGCCCCCCTAATTGGGTCTCATGGTAGTACTTGAAGATCATAGGTACAAGAACAGCTGGAACCTCAACTTTCATCTTCTTATCATGCCCATACGGGCAACATAAAACCCCATTCCTCAACACATAAGGGACATGTTCCCCAGAAGAAAGGGTTTCCATAATAGGAGCCAGCCCTGGATCTTCGCGTTGATATTTTTCAATATCTCTAAACATCATGGGAGCATCAGTTAGAATGACATTTACCCCAGAAGGTATGGACTCGGGAAGAGAAGAACTATCTTCCAACTCGGAGGTCTCCACATCGTGCGCAAACATGCAGCTTAGTCCGTCCACCACAACATTTTCAGATCCTCTTATATGCCTAACATCAAACTGGAATGCAGAATTTCTGATGGCGCAGCGGGCTATACGACCAGTACGACGCGGCCTAGCTAAGACCCAACTTAAGGCTTGGTTATCTGTTTCCAAGTCGAACTTGACGTGTTCCAGATAGAGGCGGAACTTAGTGCAAATAAGACTGCCAAACCTTCAAGTTCATAGATGGAATACTTGGCTTCTTCAGCCGATAATGTCCTAGATGCATAGGCGATGGGTCGCCTTCCGAGTTCAGTCTCTTGAAGAAGCACTGCAGCCACCGCCGACGACGACGCGTCGGTTTGGACGATGAATTTCTTCGAGAAATCAGGCATGGCAAGGACAGGGGCATTACAAAGAGCTAATTTCAGGTCTTCGAAAGCGGCTTGTTGAGAAGGCCCCCACTCGAATTTGACGCCTTTCCTACGAAGTAAGTTCAAGGGCACCGCTCTGATGGCGACGTTAGGGATAAATTTCATGACGAAATTCACCATGCCTATGAACCTGGCAATACCTTTGATGTCCTTAGGAGGTTTGAAATCACGGATGGCCTGTGTTCTAGAATGATCAACAGTAACACCATCGGGCGACACAATATGCCCTAAAAATGACATGGAAGGCTCAGCGAAAGCAACCTTAGACAACTTCACGGTTAACCCTGCCTTACGAAGGCAATTAAGGACCTCTTTCAGATGATCTAGATGTTCTTCAAAGGTCTCAGAAAATACGACGACATCGTCAAGATAATGGTATAAGTACTCGAATTTGATGTCGGAGAAGACCCTATCCAGCAGTCTCGTAAGCACAGCTGCTTCCGTGGGGAGCACGAAAGGCACGCGGTTGTACTCATACAAGTTCCAATCCGTGGCAAAAGCTGTCAGGTGTTTGGATTCTTCGGCTAGAGGGATCTGGTTATACGCCTGATTAAGGTCTAAGATAGTAAAGAACTTAGCTTTTCGAAACCATGAAAAACAAGAGTGAAGGTCGGGAAGGGGCACCGATTGTAACACCACCTTCCGATTTAAATCCCTATAGTCAATCACAGGCCTGAAGCCTCCTTGGGGCTATGAAACCAGAAAGATAGGTGATACGCCGACTTGGAGGGTCGAATTATACCATCTTTCAGCATTTGATCGATGATCTCCTTGAGAGCCTTCATTTTAGGAGGAGATAGCCTGTAAGGTGGAAACCTAACGAGGATCGAATCCGTAACCTCAATCTTGTATTCGATAAGGTCAGTAACACCAAGAGTATCGGAGAAAACATCTGGAAACGACTGACACAACTTACGAATACTCTCAGCCTGCTCCTCAGGTAGATGTCTAAGATCTAACAACATCTCATGCTGGGTAGGCGAAACAGATGAACATGACACAGAATTACATTTCAGTAAGGGGATTTTGAAATTACTAGCAAATTTGAAAGTACACGACTTGCTCTGAATGTCGAGCACTAGACCAGTAAAAGATATGAAATCCGCTCCCAATATAACGGGGCAAGGCAAATGCTTAGCCACAAACAGTTTAACTTTCCAAGTAAAGATAGCAATCCTAATTTTGGCGAAGATGAAACCTAAAATTTGTAATGGAGAAGTGTTAGCCGAAACGCATTGAACCAAAGACGGACAATAATCAGTAAATTTACAGACAGACTTTAATTTAGAGTACCGGTACTATTCAGCCGAAATAATGGAACACACACTCCCAGAATCTAATAGAGCAGTAATCGGTTCATTGTTCAACTCAATTTTGAGAAAAGGAACCAGTGCGGGGGTTTCCGCCGCAATCCTAAGACATTCTTTGGGACCTTCGAATGATAAATTAGAAGAGCCCTGACTTTTCCCTGAGCTTTCGTCCGGTTTAACAGGGGCTGAGCCTGAAGAAGGGGAGCACAATGACTCAGCCGATGCCACTAGTCACTTTTGACTATTTGCGTTGGTGGAAGTTGCACCAGAAGTTGAACAGGAGCGGGTGCTATTAGCATTCGGACAATTCTTGGCGATATGGGAAAACGAGCCGCATTTAAAACAGCCTTGGAATGTCCCGGCTCCGCTCTTTGTCTCATTGGATTTAATCAAAGGGCACTTGTTCCGGAGATGATCTGCCGACCCACAAGCATAACATTTACGGGTTGTGAAAGTTCGGCGAGGTGGAAGCCGAAAATTACTCGAAGACGGAGGGGGCTCCTTCGCGACACGTAAGGTGTCGGCATCCCTAACTCCTTCGGCTGAGACAGCCATAGCTTCTAATTCCACAAACGTTCGCGGACGTGACGCAAAACACAAGTATGACCTGTAGGGTGGTGAAATCCCTTCCACAATCGCCTGCACAATTTGATCTTCATGGAAATGACACTTTCAGTAATGGTACAAAGGGGCTCATAATCGGACTTACGGTACTGTTTCACGGCGTTAATATTTTCTGATATCGTGGTACTAACTTCCCCTTTTTTAAAGGTACCACCTTATTTTGTACACATACTCTTAAATCTACAAACATTATAAACTCAGCACCGTGATTATTTTGAAAATCGGAGAAGAACTTCTCGAAAAATTATGTATTCAAATGTGCTTCATTTGCCAGCAGAGGACTGGCCTGTTCGATTCGCGCTCCGTACGAAACACGAGCTAGCTGTTCACATAGAGTAGTGGCGATTGGGAAAAAGAAGGGGTGAGAGGAGAGGTGCACAATAATGTACAGACAACAAAAAGTGCAGTACTCGGGTCTGTAGAACCAAAAACGTTAATATTACTTATCTAGAATCACAGAGCGCGCCAGTAGCGGCGATTGGGAGTTAGAAGTGCGGGGGGGGGGGACACAAATATTTATAGACAACAAAAAGTAACCGGGTTTAAGGTCTGTAGCAGAGGGGGTGGGGCGAGGACATAAAAATTGAAAAAAAAACTACAAACTGGTAAGTTTTTAAATGCTGTCTGAACGAATTTCGACAGCGACGAAAAGGTTGAGTCTACGAAATTGAGTGTGGTCATAATAGTACTATGTGTAGTGGTTAGCGTGATTAGCTGCCACTCCCGGAGGACGGGGTTCTATTCCCGACTCTGCCACGAAATTTTAAAAGTGGTACGGGATCAACTGAGTAGAAGGCGTTCGATTCCCACCTCAGCCATCCTCGAAGTGGTTTTCCGTGGTTTCCCACTTTTCCTCCAGGCAAATGCCGGGATGGTAGGGCCTACCTAACTTAGGGCCACGGCCGCTTCCTTCTCTCTTCTTTGTCTATCCCTTCCAATTTTCCCATCCCCCACAAGGCCCCCGTTCTGCATAGCAGGTGAGGCCGGTGAGGCCGCCTGGTCCTCCTTCTAAGTTCTATCACCCAGACTCAGAGTCTCACGCTTCAGAACACTGCTCTTGAGGCGGTAGAGGTGGGATCCCTCGCTGAGTCGGAGGGGAAAACCAACCCTGGAGGGTAAACAGATGCAAGAATAATAATAGTACTATACAATAAAACTTTCATCAAAGGTACAATAATTCCACATGTATTACAATTAAACTGAAGCACGCCGTGATTATACAAAATTACAATCATTTAGTATTTGACTGCACACTAACAAAATAGCATAGACTAGATAGAGCTATATAGCCACACTGAATGAGTGAGACTGCCAGACTGATGAATGAACGCAGGAAGAGGGTGAATCAGACCTGTGTCCATGACCTGGGCAAAAAATATACTCCTGCTACCCTTCCTCACAGCACATACCACACGCTGCTGCGCTGTATGAATTGGTTAGCCGCAACGAACGACACTTTGTGCACACCAGATATATGCATAAGTTTTGCCGGTGTTTGTGATAAAGAAATCACTTTATTTTCAAGGAAATTTCATTTTTTTGTTTATTCAAAATATTGGCCATCGGTTTCTACTCACTTCGCCCATCTTTCAGGTAAGTTATGAATATCATGACAGAAAAGCTGCTTGTCTTTTGCGGCAAACCATTCGTCGAGCCATTTTCCAACTTCCTCGAAATTGCTGAACCACCACCACTTAATCTTAGGTAGCAGGAACAGGGCCGGGCAACACTCTCGACCACTTGGCTTGTAGAGTGAGTTTTCACCAGAGAGTTGTGTAATATTAAAATATCGTTTGTGTAAATGTATTTTTCATCTGAATGAAAACCTACAAGCTGTTTTCCAGACATTGACCAGGTCAGGGATGGAATGAATAAAGCCCCAATCTTGCGGCAAGGATAGGAATTGTGCCGGCTGCCAGCCCAGTCAAAAAAATATATTAATAGGGGATTGATTCTGTGTTTCGGAGCCAATTCAGATGTAACCGAAGGGACAATTCGGACGCGAATTGCTTTTCTCGGAAGGCAATCCGGACTCTGGGAGCTAGGTCTGATGAAGTCGAGCTTCTTGGTCGATGACACTTCCTTGCTCACTGCAGGCTCCAAGTGGCATGCTCGGCGAAATGTTTTAACCCCGGCCTTTCACTTCAAGATTCTCGAGGACTTCATTGATGTTTACCGAGAGCAGAGCGATTTGTTGGTGGAGAGACTGCAGCAAGAAGTTGGTCAAGAGGCCTTCGACATCTTCCCGTATGTGACCCTGTGCAAACTCGACATCATGTCTGGTAAGTACCCGCTTTTTTCCGACTCCCACACCTATTATCAAGCTGTTGACTCCCACTGTTGGATTATTTCACAGCAGGAATTACAGTCGAACCTCGATATCTCGAACCTCTATTACTCGAATTTTCACTATCTCGAAGTAACATAAATTTGCCGACCGTTTTTCCTGTTTTCGCACGTTTTTTTCTCTATTACTCAAAATTCGGGTACGCGAATTTCTCCATTTCTGGAAGAAAATCTTATTCCCTTCCTTGAATAAAAAAAGGGGGGCTGCCGGGCCGAGGCGGTAAAGGTGTGCTCGGTTCGCCCGGAAGGACATGGGTTCGAAACCCCGTCAGGAAGTCGTAAAATTTAAGAAACGACGTTTCCACTTCCGGAAGTGCATATGGCCCTGAGGTTAGTAGTATAATTGGATGGTTCTGCGCCACCTCAACCTCGGGCTCCCAGAGGCCTCCTCCACCTCCACCACAGCCAGAGGCCTCCCAGAGGCCTCCTCCACACCCACCACAGCCAGAGGCCTCCCAGAGGCCTCCTCCACCTCCCGCGGGAAATTTGAATTGGTAAACAAAGCCACGTGCTTTTTGACAGCTATCATCAACAACAACGCATCGCTAACCTCACTACTGCCATCTTGACGGGCCTAGACCTCAGTAGTACCAACTTAACCTCACAAGCGCGAGATTTGAATTTGTAAACAAATCCACGTGTTTTTTGACAGCCACGTGCTTTTTGACAGACAACAACGTATCGCAAACCTCAGTACTGCCATCTTGACGGGGCTAAACGTTAGTGCTACCAACTTAACCTGACTAGCGCGAGATTTGAATCGGTAAACAAAGCCACGTGCAGCTGTCATCCGCCATCTTTAATCCAGAGAGCACCGTGCTGCCCTCTTTACCGTAGTAGATGCAAATTCGTCACCTGTCATCCGCAGTGCTGCTATCTTAACGGGCCTAAACCTTAGTGCTACCAACTTAACCTCACTAGCGCGAGGTTTGAATCGGTAAACAAATCCACGTGCTTTTTTGACAGCTGTCATCCGCTATCTTTAATCTATAGAACACAGTGCTGCCCTCTTTAGCTACTTACCTTTGAAATGTGGTGGCGGATAATTTGAAAAATGCTTTTTGACAGCAGCCATCTTGGAGCACCGTGCTGCCCTCTTCTGCTAGATACCTGTGGTGGCAGGCAATTCCACGTGACAGCAGCCATCTTTAATCAAGAGAGCACCGTGCTGCCCTCTTTGTGGCGGTGGCAAATTCCACGTGCTTTACAAACTCTCGTGCTTTTTTCTAACAGCTGTCATCCGCCATCTTGCATCACAAGCCTCAGTGCTGCATTCTTTAGCTAGATACCTTTGAAATGTGGTGGTGGCAATTTGAAAAATTCTATGTGCTCTTGTTTGGAAATAAAACCACGTGCTTTTTTGACAGCTGTCATCCGCGATCTTTAATCAATAGAGCACTGTGCTGCTATCATGCGGGCAATTTCGTCAGCTGTCATCCGCCATCTTTAATCCACAGAGCACGGTGCTGCCCTCTTTATGACATGTAGTAGCTGGCAATTTGAAAAGTTCTGTTAGCTGTCATCCGCCATGTTTAATCAAGAGAGCACCGTGCTGCCATCTTTAGCTAGATACCTTTGAAATGTGGTGGCGGTAATTTGAAAAATTCTATGTCCCTTGTTTGGAAACAAAGCCACGTGCTGTTTTGACAGCTGTCATCCGCCATCTTTAATCTACAGAGCACCGTGCTGCCCTCTGTAGTAGCGGTCAATTTGCAAAAGTTCTGTTAGCGGTCATCCGCCATCTTTAATCAAGAGAGCACCGTGCTGCCATCTTTAGCTAGATACCTTTGAAATGTGGTGGCGGCAAATTGAAAAATTCCACGTGCTCTTGTTTAGTAAACAAACTCACGCGCTCTTTGCCAGCTGTCATCCGCCATCTTAAATCTTATTAGGTAAGACGTAACCCTTAGGTTCCATTCCTTGTTCTCAACATGAAACCATTTACAAATAAAGATTAATTTTCTACACATAACAAAGTACAAGCGTTCTTGCTGATAGCGATCGATGAGGTTGTTGCTCCTTTAGCCCTTTAGCCCTTTAGCCCTTTAGCCCATTAGCCCTTTTGTCCATTAGCCCATTAGCCCTTTTGCCCATTAGCCCTTTAGACAAGGAATGTGCAGTAAGTAGGAGGAAGAGTCCTTTCATCCTTTTTGCTCTTCTGATAAGACGGAACCCCTGGGTTCCATACCCTATCACGATTATTTTTTCGGCTCAGCATTTTGCATAGTAGCCCTCGCCTGCACAAGCTACATGCTTATAACCCACGTCAACAGATTGAAACAATATGTTTCCGAACCGATATTTCATGTTACATATTTATGTAATAACTTGTTCAACAGCTAAGGGACTTAAATGTAAGCAGAGTATTTCTTATAGCACTAGCGTTCTGTTTAATTTTACTTCCCGCATAAGCTACATGCTTGTAACTCATGCCAACAGATTGACTGATATTTCATGTTACATGTTTATGCGATAATTTGTTCGACTGATTTCACACAAGACGAATGATAGAAGGTAAATCATTTGAAGTTGTAAATTTGCTATATCGTTTACCGAGAGAGTTAGCTGCGCAGTATGTGTACAGTGTTTTTTATTTTATTTTTATACTAGGTAGATCATTGAAGTTGTAGTTTTGCAATATCGTTTACTGAGCGATTTAGCTAAGCGATATGTGCACAGTGTGTTTCCATAGTTTTTGATTTTACACTGAGCAAATCATTCAAATTGTACTTTTGCTCTGAACACATCAAACAATGTTCTGATCATATGTTGAAGTTAACAACATCGATTACAGTGTTCGATTCTAGTCTTGTTATGTTTCAATCTGATCTTCTTAGAACAAGGGTATCCCCTGACATGTTCTAAACACATGATGTATTGAGTACAGTGTTCGATTCTAGTCTTGATCACTTATTTTGTGTTCTGAACACATCAATCAATATTCTGATCACATGTTGTATCGAGTACAGCGTTTGATTCTACTCTTCTAATGTTTCGCAAGTCTAAACATGCACAATAATGTTATCGCTGCACACGCTTGCCTTCGCGATGCAGGTTTAAACTTGTTCGATATAAAACTATGCCTTGACATAAGAGGCGAAGGAGGAGGAGGAGGTAGAGAAGGAGGAGGAGGAGGAGAAGGAGAATGATAAGGCCTTAACAGCCTATGTATAGTCGCCATTGTTTAAAGATGACAGCTGTCAAAATAATTTTTACCGAGCTCGATAGCTGCAGTCGCTTAAGTGCGGCCAGTATCCAGTATTCGGGAGATAGTAGGTTCGAACCCCACTGTCGGCAGCCCTGAAATTGATTTTCCGTGGTTTCCCATTTTCACACCAGGCAAATGCTGGGGCTGTACCTTAATTAAGGCCACGGCCGCTTCCTTCCCACTCCCAGCCCTTTCCTGTTCCATTGTCGCCGTAAGACCTATCTGTGTCGGTGCGACGTAAAGCAACTAGCAAAAAAATAAGGAGCTATGTATAGTCACTATTTTGTGTCCGCCATCTTGTATAAGCATCCCTAGGACGTCTCAAGCCATCTTGTGTCTCATAAGAGCAGCCACCATCTTGTAGAATTAGATAGCTGCCAATGCCAAAGGGCTTAAGTAGGATCGAACCGTTGATCTCATCATTAGACTATGCTTTTCTTGTTCCTGATACTGCAAGCCTGGGTATTAGGGGGAAAACTTTTGTCCGTTTTGCTCTACGATGCACCGTTTTCGAGATATTTAACATTTTGCATTTAAGCCCCAAATTTAATGAATCGAACTAGCATGACACGTTAGCCTCTAAGCTAGCTTTCTTCATAAGAGCAGCAGCCATCTTGCGCAAGCACCCTTAAGGCGTCTCATAAGGACTCGTGTATAGCCGCCATCTTGCGTCCGCCATCTTGCGTCCGCCATCTTGCGCAAGCATCCTTAGGGCCTCTCTAGCCATCTTGTGCAAGGACCCTTAAGCCGCCTCATAAGAGCAACCGCCATCTTGCGCAAGCATCCCTAGGGCGTCTCATAAGGAGCCTTGTATAACCGCCATCTTGCGCAAGCATCCCAAGGGAGTCTCATAAGAACGTATGTATAGCGGCCATCTTGCATAAGCAACTTTAAGGAGTCATGTATAGCAACCATCGTGTGCAATTAGCGTCGAGAGATGGCTGATATAGAATTTTTGTTTTTAAATTATCCGCCACCATATTTCAAAGGTATGTACCTAAAGAGCGCAGCACTGAGGTTTGCGATTTAAGATGGCGGATGACAGCTGACAAAGAGCGCGTGAGTTTGTTTACTAAACAAGAGCACGTGGAATTTTTCAATTTGCCGCCACCACATTTCAAAGGTATCTAATTAAGATGGCAGCACGGTGCTCTCTTGATTAAAGATGGCTGCTGTCACGTGGAATTGCCTGCCACCACAGGTATCTAGCAGAAGAGGGCAGCACGGTGCTCAAAGATGGCTGCTGTCAAATAGCATTTTTCAAATTATCCGCCACCACATTTCAAAGGTAAGTAGCTAAAGAGGGCAGCACTGTGTTCTATAGATTAAAGATAGCGGATGACAGCTGTCAAAAAAGCACGTGGATTTGTTTAACGATTCAAACCTCGCGCTAGTGAGGTTAAGTTGGTAGCACTAAGGTTTAGACTCGCCAAGATGGCAGCACTGCCGATGACAGGTGACGAATTTGCAGCTACTGCGATAAAGAGGGCAGCACGGTGCTCTGTAGTTATAAGATGGCGGATGACAGCTGTCAAAAAGCACGTGGATTTGTTTATCTCGCGCTAGTTAGGTTAAGCTGGTACCACTGAGGTTTAGGTCCGTCAAGATGGCTGCACTGAGGTTTGCAATACGTTGTTGTCTGTCAAAAAACACGTGGATTTGTTTATCTCGCGCTAGTTTTGTTAAGTTGGTACCACTGAGGTTTGGGCCGTCAAGATGGCAGCAGTGAGGTTAGCGATGCGTTGTTGTCGATGATAGTTGTCAAAAAGCACGTGGCTTTGTTTACCAATTCAAATTTCCCGCCAAAATGCAAATTTCCCGCGGTAGGTGGAGGGGCCCCTGGGAGCCCGGAGGAGGAGGTGGCGCCCGAATCCGCCTATTATACTACTGAGGTTCACTCAGCCTACACCTAAAATGAGTACCAGGTTAACTCCTGGGGGCATAGGCGGCCGGGCGTAGAGCTAACCACTCTACCCCATCACGTGCCGAGGTTAACAATGGTAGAAGCCTTTACCTTCCATTCCTCCAAGGGCTTTCATGGCCTAAACGGAGGTGACTTTGCTTTGCTTGAATAAAAAAAAAACACTCTGCAACTCGAATTTTCTGCAACAATAACTTTGCAATATGGCAATTGTGGTTTGTGAGGAAGAGTTTTTTTTTCTTTTTTTTTTTTTTTTGCTATTGGCTTTACGTCGCACCGACACAGATAGGTCTTTTGGCGACGATGGGACAGGAAAGGGCTAGGACTGGGAAGGAAGCGATCGTGGCCTTAATTAAGGTACAGCCCCAGCATTTGCCTGGTGTGAAAATGGGGAAACCACGTAAAACCATCTTCAGGGCTGCCGACAGTGGGGTTCGAACCCAATATCTCCCGAATACTGGATACTGGCCGCACTTAAGCGACTGCAGCTATCGAGCTCGGTTGAGGAAGAGTTAACAAGTAAAGAAAGGGTTACAGTGATACTAGGAGCTAATATGACGGGAACCGAAAAACTAAAACTTCCAGTGATCGGAAAATCGGTGAAACCTCGCTGTTTCTCGGGTGTGAATTAATTAGCGGTCACGTACGATAGCAACCCCGAAGTCGCGGATGACAAGCTCCATTTACGAATCTCGTCCGCGTGGTATTGACGAAAAGTTTCCACGTGAAGGGAGGAAAGGTTAACTATAAGAAACAAAAGAGACTAACGGAATCTTTCCAAAGTTGTTAACGGTGGTATGTTTCCTGTTTCACTACTGTATGTATAGTCCGAGCACCTTTTATCGATATTGCTTTGTACGAGGTGAGGAGTAAGGAGGGAGTTCTCCCGGTTCCGGTAATACTGCCAACAGAATGGAAATGAAATCTGAATTGAATCGATAATGTGATCGATCGATATGAATTTTCTAAACATTTATTATCTTACGCCAACAACTGTGTCACACATACATTATTTAACATTATATAACATTTTTCGATGCGAATCTTGTTCCTAGCATGAATTCTGTAGTTTGGCTTTGCTGTGTAAACAACAACAGTACTAGTACGTATAGTGTACGCCAGATGTCACACAGGGATGCCTAAGCGATTCATAGTTTGTGCTTCAAAGGTTGCCAACACGAATCTCGAAGATAACCGAGGTCGACCGCTTCAGCACTAGGGTGTGCATGTATCACTAAAAGGTTATTTGCTTTACGTCGCACCGACACAGATAGGTCTTATGGCGACGATGGGACAGGGAAGGGCTAGGAGTTGGAAGGAAGCAGCCGTGGCCTTATTTAAGGTACAGCCCCAGCATTTGCCTGGTGTGAAAATGGGAAACCACAGAAAACCATTTTCTGGGCTGCCGACAGCGGGGTTCGAACCTACTATCTCCCGAATACTGGATACTGGCCGCACTTAAGCGACTGCAGCTATCGAGCTCGGTTCACTAAAAGGTGCGCGTACTATACTGTATCCTGTCTTCTAAAAAAATTGCTATAATAAGGGTTATACTGTAATTAAAGTGATGCCGTAGAATAGAGTTTATTTGTATATTTTTAAATATTGTTAAAAATAATCTATTCACTATAAACCCGTAGATACATATGATTAAATGATGTGCTATCGTGGTGCTATACACGCTCAAAAACGATATTCTCTCTATTTCGAAAATTTGCTAACTTGAAATAAAATTTAGATCCCGAGATGATTCAAATATCGAGGTTCCACTTTAGAGTGTCGGCCCTCAGATCCCGAGGTTAGGGGTTCAAACCCGGCACGGTTAGTCGAATTTTTAAGGTCGGAGAAAGTCCATTCGATACTCCATGTTGTACAATGTGAGCATGCAAATACTGGTGGTGAAATATTTAGTGTTTACTCGATAATATTCATAAAAATTGAGCCATAGAACTCCCGAAAGAGATTTGATTTACTCTGCCATCTGTTAGAGTAGAAGTGAACATCGAAATTGTCGCGTAGGCAGCCTAGAAGACATCACTTTAGAACGCCTGCACACGGTATCTGACAGTAGCGGCGATTGGGAATTAGAAGTGGAGGGAAGCACAACAATTTGTACACAACAAAAAGAATCCGGATCTGCGGATGTGGATGTGGGGGTGGATGTGTAGACATTTAAAAAAATGCTACAATATTGAGTTTTTGGTGCTCTAAGAGCGAAATTCAATAGAGACGTAAAGGTTAACATTCTATCAACTTAAGTGTGGTAATAATAGTTTTTTGGCACATTGACCCAATGCCATAGCCGACTAGTTACAAGCCGGAGTCATGTAAGTTTGGCAACGCGTAGCGGAGGCCAAGGTGAAAGCGCGAGAGCTATTTGTGTATGTTGATGTGTAGTGAACTTCGTCTTGTGTTTCGTTTTATTTTTCACGGATATGTTCGAGTTGATAACAAGGTAAGCATGAAGCTATTATCGAAATATGTGAAGGCGCAGCAGGGCTGAGTAGCTTGGCAGATTCGATCCTGCTCAGTCCGGTGTTCAAATACGCCAGCCTCGTATCGGTAATTTACTGGCACATTAAAAAACTCCTAGGGACAAAATTCCAGCATTTCAGCGTCTCCAAAAAACAGTAATAGTAATTATTGGGACATAAATCAATAGCATTATTGTTTGTGAAGGCACAGACTGAATTTTTGTCATACCAACTACAGTGGAAGCCGTTTATTGTAATCATGGATAATGTTATCAACCGTATTATATAATCACTCTTATGAAGTCCCGTACGGACAAATACTAAAACATTGAAAATCTTCCGTTTATAGTGATCATAAATTCGGTTTATGTTATCATATTTGTTTTCAAGGATTTCGTTCTCATGTATGCGACTATTATCGCGCCTTGCCTGAACACACTTACTTCTTCAAATATGAAAGTGCTACAGGCTGTAAAACCTCCAAGGAACAAGTAAGAGTTTTATGTTGTGCGAGTATGTCTGGTGAAAAGAAAAGACTGTTAGTGATTGGGAAAAGTAAGAACCCACGTTGCTTTAAAAGCATCAAGAAGTTTTCAGTGGACTATCATTCCAATTCTAATGCATGGATGACTGCCCTGATTTTCAAAGAATGGCTGCTGAAGTGGGATAATAGGCTGGGCCGTAAAATAGCTTTTCTGGTTGACAACTGTGCAGCACACATTGTGAATTGTGAACTCACGAACATCAAGATAGTTTCCTTACCGGCGAATACGACTTCATTCAATCAACCAAGCGATCAAGGAATCACTCACACCATGAAATGAAATGAAATGTCGTATGGCTTTTAGTGCCGGGATATCCCAGGACGGGTTCGGCTCGCCAGGTGCAGGTCTTTCTATTTGACTCCCGTAGGCGACCTGCGCGTCGTGATGAGGATGAAATGATGATGAAGACAGCACATACACCCAGCCCCCGTGCCATTGGAATTAACCAATTAAGGTTAAAATCTCCGACCCGGCCGGGAATCGAACCCGGGACCGTCTGAACCGAAGGCCAGTACGCTGACCGTTCAGCCAACGATTCGGACACTCACACCATGAAAGCGTATTATTACCATGAAATGCGCACAAGAATCTTAGAAAATATAGAGGACTCACATAAAACTAGCGCCAATGCCCTTGCCAAAACAACTAGCCTTCTCGTTGCCCTGCATCTTCTAGGCATGTCATGGGATTGTCTCAGCACATACAATAAGGAAATGTTTCCGGTATGGGGGATTTTTAGGAGAGTTACTAGAAGTAGACGAGGATGTTGAACTTTTGTCCAACAGATTTAACGGAAGATGAATTTCAGGAATGGATGAACATTGATGAGTGCATCATTACTGATGCGGAACAGACAAAGACGACTTAAATATGAGATAACGATACTGATGATGACGATGTTGCCGAAACTTTCCGAACACCAAAGAATGCCCTATATTTCCAAATGCATATCTTAGATTTTCCGTGTTGTCTCCTGTTCGCGAGAAAAAAAATAGTTGCCATGACTTATGACTCGGCCCTCGTAATAGCAGGAACTTCGCTGTAGACATGAGGGATGCGCATTACGAGCAGTATTCATCTTGCAGCAGCTCGTGTGCAAGGAAGAAGTGTTCCCCGTGGACGAAGGACTGTACATACAATGAAACCCGCCATAATCTCGCCACAGTTTATTGTGTGTCCCTGATGTCTGTGCAAAAAGTGCGAACGAAGTGGAAGCGTTTGCTCAGGGAAAATGGAATATTTTTGCCGAAGAATCTCGCACACGGAGTTAAATCCTGGCATTTTGAAACTGACACTGTGGTCCAGTCACTCGTTGAGGGGCTGTTTGCAGAAGTCCCAGAGTTGGTGGAGCGTATGTACTGTAGATACGTTGTAAAATATAGGCCTGTCTAGGCTTACAGAAGAGTCAAGTGTAATAATAATAATAATTGTTACGGCGTTACCCGTGGAGCAGAAAGAGGTGAAAGAAGGTGCTGGCGTGAATGGGACTAACTACGATATCAAAGTTAATTTAAAGCTTTAACAAAGGTTATATTTCTTTAGAATTTCAAAAATCAACAAATAACAACGTAACAGGTACAATTAGCAATTAAGCAACAAGGCAAGGAAAATATCAATATAGTGAATTCTACAAGTCCTGGGCTTCAAGCTCCTCGCTTTACGATTCTTGAGCTACTAACTCAAATTTACAAAAGAGCACACATTTAAACAAGGGCAGAAATCCCCTAATTCAAAGAGCACTTGCTCCCAAAATTACAACATCTAGCCTTCAAGAGGCATTCATTAATCTTACAAAAACTTTGAAAAAGAGCTAACAGGCTCACAGTTTTCCAAGTCTACTCAAGGCAACGTCAACTTACAATTCCTGGCCTCTCAAAGCACAACTTACAATTGGAAAATGGTTATACAGGGGTATTTAATACCCAACCTACTGGGCCTTCATGGAAATAGAATAACGGTTAAATAAATGGCCCGAACACAAAATGAATGGAGGCGTATACTTGCATTCCTAGATATGAACACTTAAAACCTAAGGGGCACTAGGCCGATGAAACGGGGGCTATTCCCAAACTACTGAGGTGACTCGTATATAAATTACATTACCACGTTACAGAATGAAAAACAGTTATGAAACGTAGTCACCTCAAACCAAGATGAAGGGGAGCTCGAAACGGTACATCACTCTCTATCCCCGTTTTACAGTTGAAGATTTTATAAAAGTTTTTTACATTAGCCGGCAGACCGTTACATTTTTAGAAAAGTAGATTACATAGTTAGCGATTCGGACTTTTCCCTCGGGATAAACTGCGGGGTTAGCAAGAAAGAAAGATGTTATATGGCCATTACCTTGTATATGTACGGCTGACCGATGAAAGAGGCCGCCCGCCTCCTGCTTTGACCCACACACTTAGTAAGATGACGATCAATTGGCAAAGAGACGTGAAAAGCCACAGTTTATAAACCCTCAGGGAATGTTCGAGATCATTCACGATTAATCAAGACACACCCTCTGAATTTTATTGGTAGGTTTCAAAAGTAACACTCAGAATCAGAGAAGAAGCCTGTGATAGGTGGAAATTAATTACAGAAATTAGTGATTGGTTGGATTCAAAACTGGCGGACAGAAAAGGTAAATATTGCCAACCCAAAAATAAATGAACATCAATTAGTAAAAAAAAACTAGAAATACAAAACTTCTTTAAATTATAGGTTCTTTCACTTCGCACCAGGGTGCATGATCATAATTTTAGTGGTGTCATCTGTGGAAGAATGTTCAAACTTCTTGATGAATGTCAAACAAAACAAGTAGATATTCACTCAGGTTAGGAAACTGCATAATAACAAAATTACATAATATTTTAGTGGTGACATCTTCTGATTAAATTTCTAAGTTGGTGTAGTTTCAGTTTCACTGTTTTACCAATAGAGGAGTTCATTTAGGCGCAGAATTTGAATGCGCGGCGTTGGGGTGTACCTCCCGGTAAAATAATAATGGCGTCTGGCCTCGGAGAAGCCTGGTGCGCGTGTTTTTCGAGTAGACGGTCTGTAAGTGACCTGCATGTCTCTGAAAATGCCTTGCTTAAGATGATTTCTAAGGAGGAAGACACCACAATCACCCAGCCCCTGAGCCAGACAAATTAACCAATTACCATTAAAATCCCAGGCCTAGCCGTAAGTCGAATATGGGACAATTTATCTCAAAGGTTAGCTATGGAATAGGACAAGATTCAAGTGAATATTGAAAAATATAACACTAAAATTATGAATAAACGTGCTATTACTCGCGTATGAATTACTTCATACCCACTCCATCTTCTGTTCAAGGGGGTCAACTACATATCGTCTGATATGAATTTCTCCAAAAGGTTTCATCAGCATCATTTCCATCAAATAATGAGGCAGTCCATTTTCCCCGAACAGGGAAAGGCATCTCTGCAACTTCCATTATCTCACGATGTGTCCAGCATCTTGTTGCTATGACAAACAAATCATTCCTGGCTAATACTTCCTACCTCTGTCCTTTGTAAGACACGGTGCTAATATCATCATCTTCTTCTTATGCCTTTCAGCTTTCAGTCTGTAAGCCTCTGTGAATTTAATAAAAGCCCCCAGAATCCTCTGTTTGTATATAATTCTAGTTCTATACCTCTTATTTTTAAATCGTTAGAAACCGAGTCTAGCCATTGTCGCCTTGGTCTCCCTCTACATCTCTTACCTCCATAACAGCATTATTCTCCTGGGTAACCTATTCTCCTTCATTCGCCTCACATGGCCCATCACTGAAGCCAGTTTATGCGTACAGTTTCATCCATCGAGTTCATTCGTAACTTAGATTGTATTTCCTCATTCCGAGTACCCTCCTGCCACTTCCCACTTCTTTGTACCAGCAATCATTCTCGCTACTTTCATGTCTGTTACTTCTAACTTATGAATAAGATATCCTGAGTCCACCCAGCTTTTACTCCCGTACAGCAAAGTTGGTCTGAGATCAGACCGATGTAAAAATAGTTCCATCCAGGAGCTGACTTCCTTCTTACAGAACACTGTTGATCGCAACTGCGAGCTCACTGCATTAGCTTTACTGCACCTTGATTAACTCTCACTTACAATTCTACCATCCTGGGAGAACACACATCCTAAATACTTGAAATTATCTACCTATTCCAGCTTGGTATCCGCAATCTGACATTCACTTCTCTTGGATTTCTTACCTACTGACATCAGTTTAGTCCTGGAAAGGCTAATTTTCATGCCATACCCATTGCACCTATTTTCAAGTTCCAAGATATTAGACCACAGGTTTTCGGCACAATCCGTCATTAAGACCAAGTCGTCAGCGTAGACCAGACTGCTTACTACATTTCCACCTAACTGAATCCCTCCCTGCCACTTTATACCTTTGAGCAGAAGATTCGTGTAAACTATGATCATCCCCTACAATTACCTTGAACGAAGAACTCATTCTCACTGCAGCTCAATTGTCAACATAAATGCCTCTGATTGATTTTAATAATCTACACTTAATCCCATAGCCCCCAAAGTGGCGAAAATCTTTTCTCTCGGTACTCTGCCATATGCTTTCTCTAGATCTACGAAACGAACTGTATATTCCTATCGTAGCATTTTTCTATTAGCCGCATACTGAAGATCTGATCCTGACAGCCCTCTGTGGTCTCAGACGACACTTCCTCTCAACCATGGATCGCACCCTTCCTTCCAAGATGCCAGTGAACACTTTGCCTGGTACAGTGATCAATGAGATACCTCGATAGTTATTGCTTGTAGATAGGTGCAATTACTACATTTGTCCAATCATCTTACCAACACACCATGCTAATCTTATTACTCTAGGAAGCCATTTCATCCCATCTTCTCACTATATTTCACCATTTCAGGCCTAATTTCACCTATTCCTGCTGCTTTATGAAACTGGAATTTGTTTACCATAGTTTCCACTTCATCAAGCGTAATTTCACCAATATCATTGTCCTCCTCCCCATGAACTCGGTTGTTCGCGACGTCACTAGGAAGATTATCTTTCATGTTGTGAAGATTTTCAAAATATTCCTTCCACCTGTCCAGTGTTTCTCTGGGATCAATTATGAGTTCACCTGAATTACCCAAAACACAATTCACTTCCATTTTTTTCCTCCGATCGTAAGATTCTTTATTACTGCCCAGAAAGGTTTCCCTGCTGCTTGACCTAGCCTTTCCAGTTATTACCAAAATTACCCACGACTACTTTTTGGATTCAACAATTACTTTTTTCGCTCTGTTTCTTTCATCTACGTACAATTCTCTGTCTACAACAGTCCTTATTTGGAGCCATTTCTGATAAGCCATCTTTATACGTTTACAAGCTGCTCCAACTTCATCATTTCACCAAGATGTTCGAATTTTTCCCATCTCTACACACTTTTTCTTAAGCATTCCCTTGCTTTTTCTTCTAAAGCATCCTTTTTTACCACCTATTCTCTTTCTATATCCTGAACCTGCTTACTGTCCATTGTTTGGAACTTTACCCTAATCGTATCCATGTACTGTACTTCTGTCTAATTTCCTCGTCCTGGATATTTTCTACCCTTATTCGTCTGCAGACATATTTTACTTTCTCTATCCTCGGCCTAGAGATAGTTCACTACAGATCCGATAGTGGTCTGTATCATCGAAAAATCCCCGGAAAACCCGAACATTCCTAACATATTGCCTGAATTCGAAGTCGATTAAGGTATAGTCTATTATGGATCTGGTGCCCCGACCCTCCCACGCGTAGCGGTGAATAGCCTTATGATTGAATACGTATTTGTAACTGCTAAACCCATACTAGCCCAGAAGACGAGCAAATACTTCCCATTCCTATTGCCTTCCATATCTTCCCCACATTTACCAATCACCCTTTCGTATCCTTCAGTTCTATTTCCAACTCTCGCATTGAAATCGCCCATTAGCACTATCCTACCCTTGCTGTTAACAGAAACTATTTTGCGTGCAATAGTTTTCCTGATGAACAGCTCAACCCTACATTCTGCCCTTCCCTTTTTAACACCCGTCAAGAAAACTTCATAATCTCCTACGTCTTCGTTATCTCCCCTTACCCAAATACCATTAACTCCTAGTACATCCAGATGCATCCTCTTTGCTGACTCGGCCAGTTCTTTCTTCCTTAATCCCCATTAATATTGATAGCAGCCCATCGAATTCCATTTCGTTCGCCAAGTTGTTTCTTAGGAGTCCCTCGCCTGTCAAATGGGAGTAAGACTCCCTTACTAATATTATACCGTATGTAGGTATATACCCACATATCACTAGTAATAAATACACTTCATCTGACGTAATACAGTGCAGTCTTTATTGAAACAGAACGTGATCACATTTTAGCTCTATATTTCACTCCAGTGGTACATATTAGTTATATTACTCTCCGCTTACAGGCACAAGAGTCTTTATACAGGAAAGGAAAGGTTAATAAAATTGACAAATGCGCTTCTAAGAAAAAGTTGTAGGTTGGCCTTTTTTTGTTTGTTTTTTTGCTGGCTATACAACACTTGCATAAAAGTATGTGGCAAGAAATCGCAGTACAAATTGTGTTCAAGTAGAAATTTTGAAAGACATCTTACCTTAATCATTCCTAGACAATAAGCACAGACTTCATTACTTTCCTTCATCATGCGTACGATTTATAGAGGGTCCTCAAACATGAATTAAAACTACTCAAAATAACTGGCTGGAGTGAATACATAATTACTTAGTTATTATTTTCCATAAAGAATGCATCTAGACTCCCCGTGTGGTATTCAACAAATAGTTACCAAGTTCTCGTTGGTCGATAGAGATCCTACCATGAACATGGGCCTGAACGTTAGGTTGCACTGCAGTGCCACGGACAGTTTTAAGATTTAAGAAACCTGGGTACCTGATTGCAATAGTGTCATCGTAAATTGTGTAACACACAGTTCATTAGTCCCACTACGTAACTAGGAACAGTATTTGATATTAATGAACGTCGTATACAGTCAGAGACTAGAACCAACTCATTAGTACTGACAGATTCACTTGTAACTAAATTGCTCTCATTCTATGTCTACAAAGAAATAAGTGTAGAACGTTGGAAACACGCTGTCCATCTCAGGAGTTTATAGAGTAGAGAAGTCGCACATTTCAACAGCTACATTGACACCCGAAGCATTCAAAATGCTTAAACCCCTGACAAGATAAAAACGGCCTCTTACCGACACATTCATCGGTACTTGAAGAACTACTGTGGGACGGGCTCCGGCACACTGAGGTCTCCGAGAAACGTAAAAGTAATTAGAGGGGCGTAGAAGAGTGTTTATTATTATCATCAGTATTATTGCGGCCCCACGGTCTTGGCATGTCGTTCCTGTTCCTTACCACCAGACCCCGGATTCGATTCCCGGTCAGCTCGGTGGTTTGTACCTGTATCTGAAGGATAGTTGTTGGTGCTCTCAGCCTACTTAAGAAGAACTGAGGAGCTATATGACGGTGAGGTAGCGAGCCGGGTCCAGAAAACTAATAATAACGACCGAGAGATTCGTCTTGCAGATCGCGCGTCACCTCGTATTCTGCAGGCCTTAGAGCTGAGTGGTAGATTGGTAGACTAAGGCCCAACATGCCTGTAGTTTAATTTGTTTTGGTTTTGTTAATATATTATTATTTATTTATTTATTTATTTATTTATTTATTTATTTATTTATTTATTTATTTATTTATTTATTTATTTATTTATTTATTTATTTATAACTATTTATTTATTTATAATTATTTATATTTATATTTTTTCTTTTCATTTTAATTTTTATTTTATTTTTATTTTTATAATTATTCTTACCATTGTCTCGTTGAGGAATACAGTAGTCACACCAGGAGGCTGTCGACTTTGATCGTGGGAGAACTATGGTACAGTCGCGACGTCCATTGGACTCCCAGGTGGCAACATTTCAGTTGTAGCAGAACACACTCCTCGTCCCTCAGAATTTTTTGGCTGGGCTTCCAATATCACGTTGTTATCACATGGTGGCTCACATTTCATTCATTATTCCAACACGCTCCACAATAAACTCCACAACAACGCTGTGGAACAGTAAGCCGAGAGATTTTAGGCAATAACGCTTTTGTTTTGCCTTTCTTTTTTTTCTTCAGAAGCCCAGCTGCATCTCTTGGAGGGTACGTCCTACTTTGAAAGGCGTTCCGCTCTCTTTGATGCCGGCTGGGGTTCCAATGATCGTAGCGACTGTATATCGAGACTGCGGATTATCCATCCGAGACATTGGTTCTCGTGTTGGACGGAATGCAGCCACAGTGATGCGAGTATAAAATCGGCGAGTCGAGGGGACGAACTGACCAATGTGAAAAATCCCGACAGCCTCGTCGCACTTCCGAACAAGAGGGTACACATCTTGTGGGCGCAGCTATTATGGGTCTTACAGCTACATCACAAACACCCTACCTGCTATGGACCCTACAGCTACATCACAAAAAAAGTACGAATTTAGGTGTGTGAGACCACACGTACACTCTGACATAGTCTGCAGCATCGAGGTATTTTATTTCAAGGCACTCTAGCTCCAGCTAAACTTTACCCTTGCAGACGATCATAATTCTGAGAAGAAGGAAAAGTAAAGAAGAGATGGAATTTAATGAAATTTTGGGTCATCGGGAGAAGAGATTAAACAAAAATGCAAACAGGTGTCAATGAAAGAATTAACAAAATAGTGTATCAACAAATTCCTAAGAATCTGAAAATAATGCTGGCAAACTGTCGAATATTTCCCATACTAATGTATGGATAGGAGTCGTGGACCTTAAGAAAGAAGGATATGAAAAAATCGATTCAAATGGAATGATTAGCTGGAGAAGGATGTTAAGAATTCCATGGACTAATCAATGCACAAATATCTCCATCTTAAAAGAGCTTGAAATTGAAAGGAGGATCTCAGGCCAGGTTCGGCTGCGTCAGCTGAAATACTTTGACCTTGTAAAGAAGAGAGGACCAGGAAATATGGAGAAGTTGATCATTCAGTGAACAACCCAGGGACAGAGCCTACGAGGAAGAGTCCAAACAAGATTACCAGTATATGTGGAAATACATTGTATGTTCTAACAGAACAAGTCAGTGACAGGTAACCATGGAGAAAAATGATCTAGGATATTACAATGACCACCACAACTCCTACAGGACTCGGGATTGAAAAGAGGGAGAGTGGGAGAGAGAAGAAGAATAGCAAAGGGGTTCAGGAGCTATTCAAGCATAAGACTGGTGAGACCATAAACTACTTTGTAACTGAATCTGACAGTGAATGAATATGGCAGATTATTAAATAAGAACTTAAATGAGCATTAGAGTATATGTGCCTTTGGAAACAAGACATCTTACTACAGTCCTTGGAACACATGATACAATTATAAAATATGGGGAAGTCAAGCAGGAAGCAGGAATGTAGCAACACGATAAACGCAGAAACAAAGAAGATAAGAGAGGATTCACGGTAAATTAAATGTAGAGAGACAGATGAATACATAGTTAAAGATAACACGGAACCGAAATAATTCTAGAGAAGGCCGAAGTTCTTAGAGAGAATACAAGATAAAACTGAGACAGAGATAAAATATCAGGATGGAATTTTAAATCAACTGCAAGGAGATATAGAAGAATTATACATGAGGGAATTCGCTGATGGGAACATTATGGAAAGTGAACATAATGTTGAAGACAATGAGCCTGATTTGTTGTAAGAGACTTGTGTCATGGTAGCAGAGATATGCAGACAATGACAGCTGGTAGCAAGAGGGTCTTGAAAAGAATAAAACCTCGATGCTTAAGGCTATCTATCTATCTATCTATCTATCTATCTATACAACTATCATCCTATATAACTACTTATTTATAAATCCCATTATTTCTACTGAATGGAGCAAAGAAAGATGGAGAAGTGGAGAAGCAAAGCGTTAAAGAATTACAAAGCACCAGATGAATATGGGATTGAATTATGGATTAACAAATGGGGAAGAGGAAATTGAAGAGGCCATTTATGACCTAATAATTGAAGAACGGACAAAGAAGGAGATGCCTCATACGTCAGAAAGGAGACAAAGCAGTTTCCTTGGTTCACCCCATAAGACTATTTTGAAGATTCTAGCCTCACGACTGGAACTGTGGATGGATAGTACAGTACATCGGGGAAGTACCGAGCAGGGACATTGTACACTACAACTACTGGAGCAATTTTACGAATATGACAAACAGATTCATCAGATATACAGTATGTTGATTTTAAACAGGAAGATGATAGTCATTACACAAGCACTCTAAATGAGATATGGAAGATTGTGTAATCCAACAGGAATTAGTAGGGCTGACAGAAGTGACTAAAAAACCACTGCTTGTGAAGTCAGAATAGAATGAGATGTGGCAGGGACATTTGTATTAAAGAAGGGGCTAAAACAAGGAGAGGGGCCGATGACCTTCGATGTTAGGCCCCTTAAAACAACAAGCATCATCATCATCATCATCATCAAAACAAGGAGAAGTACTCTCTAAACTGCTGTTAAAATTAGTTTTGGAAAAAGCAATTCACCATTAGCCCATCAAACAAGAGGGAGCAGTTCTTAATAGACAAGTACACGTGGTAGCATCAGAAAGCATTTGAAGAGACTCCTACCATACTAGAAAACAAGGTCGTCGCCATAAGACCTATCTGTGTCGGCGCGACGACGTAAAGCCAATTGAATAAAAAAAAACAGCATCTAGAGCTAGAACTAATACATGAAGTAGGAAAATGCCGAAGAGTCAAAGAGGAATTGCTCTAAGTTTGAATACCAAGCAGATGAAACATACGAACACTTAAGAATCAGATAACGAAACATCAGCAGATATGCAGAAACCGATCCTATTACGTCGTGCTAAACACGTATACAAATCTAGAAACATCAGAGGCGATAAAACCAAACCAAAACCAAACCCCATGGCACTACAGCCCTGGAAGGGCTTTGGCCTACCAACCGACCGCTGCTCAGCCCGAAGGCCTGCAGACTACGAGGTGTCGTGTGGTCAGCACGACGAATCCTCTCGGCCGTTATTCTTGGCTTTCTAGACCGATCAGAGGCGATACCAAGATTAAAATATGCATAGGGCTACAACCGTGCTAGGACCTATAATTTGTATGGTTCGGAGTGTTGTGTGATGACCGCAGAGTAGGTGGGAAAGAAGGATCTTAAGGAATATATTCGGAGTAGTGCGAGGTGAAAGTGACCGGGTAATGAGGACAAACTGTAGGACATATTGGGAAGCCTAATTATATGTCGATAATTAATCAGTGGAGGATAAGTTGAGTTGAGTTGAGTTGAGTTGAGTTGAGTTGAGTTGAGTTGAGTTGAGTTGAGTTGAGTTGAGTTGAGTTGAGTTGAGTTGAGTTGAGTTGAGTTGAGTTGAGTTGAGTTGAGTTGAGTTGAGTTGAGTTGAGTAGACATGGAAGAAGACCAGCAATATGTAAGCTTTTGAATATGGAGAAAGAAAGGTGCACATTGAGAAGTATGTAGGTAGATGACTAAGGAGGCGGGGTTCTACATAGACTGTAATGGACATCTATCTAAGTATCTGTCAAAACATCTGCCTACCTACGCATCTATCTATCTATCTATCTATCTATCTATCTATCTATCTATCTATCTATCTATCTATCTATCTATCTATCTATCTATCTATCTATCTATCTATCTATCTATCTATCTATCTATCTATCTATCTATCTATCTGTCAATACATCTGCGTACCTACGTACCTGCCCTATCTATCTGTCTGTCTGTCTATCTATCTATCTATCTATCTATCTATCTATCTATCCATATGTCTGTCAAAACAACTGCCTGCTATCTACGTACCTGTCTAACTATCTATATGTCTGTCAAAACATCTGCCTACCTACCTACCTATCTATACTTCAATATATTTATACTTCTATTTACCTACCTATCTATCTACCTGTCTACATATCTATCTGTATAACTATCCATATAAATCTATTTAGCTATTTACATATCTACCTATCTGCATATCTATGTATCTACCTATCTACATATCTATCTACGTGTCTACATACCTACCTACCTATCAATATACAGTATCTATCTACCTGTCTACATACAGTATATATCTATCTATCTACAGTACATACAGTATATATATCTACCTATCTATCTATCTATCTACATACCTACCTACCTACCTACCTACCTATCAATATACAGTATCTATCTACCTATCTACGTATCTACATACCTACCTATCAATATACAGTATCTATCTACCTGTCTACATACAGTATCTATCTATCTATCTATCTATCTATCTATCTATCTATCTATCTATCTATCTATCTATCTATCTATCTATCTATCTACATACCTATCTACCTATCTATCTACGTATCTATGTAGCTGCAATTCCCGTAATAGCCTTGCTCACGAGATGTGTATCCTCCCGTTCAGTTGTGCTCTAGCTGTTGGGATTCCTTCACGTCAGTCAGTTCGTCCATCTTCGACTCACGGATTCCACATTCACACCACTGTGGCCGTATTCCATCTAACACGGTTACCAGTGTCTCGGATGGTTAATAATCCCCAATCTCGAAACGCCACAGTTTTCCTGCGATCAAAGGCGATAACCCGCTGTTGTGGCTGCTGTATCCCTCGTCAAGGATATTTCTTTCCTTCCTTCCTCCTTTCTTTCGAATCCATGTCAAATTAATCTACCTCCCCCAACCCCGGCCAAGTGTACAGAGCATATAATTGCACTAAAGCCATCCTGTGGGGGGGAGAGGGAGGGGGGGGGGGCAGTATCCCCTGCCTGTCGTAATAGGCGACTAAAACGATAA